>NC_083795.1:13052839-13368424 GCF_015708825.2 Lethenteron reissneri | reverse complement strand
TGTGTGTGTGTTGCAGCTGAGTTGTGTGTGGTGCAGCTGAGTGTGTGTGTGTGGGGCAGCTGAGTGTGTGTGTGTGGTGTAGCTGAGTGTGTGTTTGGGGCAGCTGAGTGTGTGTGTGGTGCATCTGAGTGTGTGTGTGGTGCAGCTGAGAGTGTGTGTGCAGCTGGTGTGTGTGGTGCTCTGAGTGTGTGTGTGGTGCAGCTGAGTGTGTGTGTGGTGCAGCTGAGTGTGTGTGTGGTGCAGCTGAGTGTGTGTGTGTGCAGATGAGTGTGTGTGTGTGGTGCAGCTGAGTGTGTGTGTGCAGCTGAGTGTGTGTGTGGTGTGCAGCTGAGTGTGTGTGTTGGTGCAGCTGAGTGTGTGTGTGGTGCAGCTGAGTGTGTGTGTTGTGCAGCTGAGTGTGGTGTGTGTGCAGCTGAGTGTGTGTGTGTGGTGCAGCTGAGTGTGTGTGGTGCAGCTGAGTGTGGTGTGGTGCAGCTGAATGTGTGTGTGGTGCGTGCGTGGTGGTGAGTGTGGTGCAGCTGAGTGTGTGTGTGTGTGCAGCTGAGTGTGTGTGTGGTGCAGCTGAGTGTGTGTGTGTGCAGCTGAGTGTGTGTGTGTGGTGCAGCTGAGTGTGTGTGTGGTGCAGCTGAGTGTGTGTGTGTGTTGTGCAGCTGAGTGTGTGTGTGTGCTGCAGCTGAGTGTGTGTGGTGCAGCTGAGTGTGTGTGGTGCAGCTGAGTGTGTGTGTGGTGCAGCTGAGTGTGTGTGTGGTGCAGCTGAGTGTGTGTGTGGTGCAGCTGAGTGTGTGTGGTGCAGCTGAGTGTGTGTGTGGCTGAGTGTGTGTGTGTGGTGCAGCTGAGTGTGTGTGGTGCAGCTGAGTGTGTGTGTGGTGCAGCTGAGTGTGTGTGGTGTAGCTGAGTGTGTGTGTGGTGCAGCTGAGTGTGTGTGTGGTGCAGCTGAGGTGTGTGTGTGGTGCAGCTGAGTGTGTGTGTTGGTGCAGCTGAGTGTGTGTGTGGTGCAGCTGAGTGTGTGTGTGTGGTGCAGCTGAGTGTGTGTGTGTGCAGCTGAGTGTGTGTGTGTGCAGCTGAGTGTGTGTGTGTGTGGTGCAGCTGAGTGTGTGTGTGGTGCGTAGCTGAGTGTGTGTGGTGCAGCTGAGTGTGTGAGTGTGGTGCAGCTGAGTGTGTGTGTGTGGTGCAGCTGAGTGTGTGTGTGGTGCAGCTGAGTGTGTGTGTTGTGCAGCTGAGTGTGTGTGTGTGGTGCAGCTGAGTGTGTGTGTGGTGCAGCTGAGTGTGTGTGTGTTGTGCAGCTGAGTGTGTGTGTGTGCAGCTGAGTGTGTGTGTGGTGCAGCTGAGTGTGTGTGTGGTGCAGCTGAGTGTGTGTGTGGTGCAGCTGAGTGTGTGTGTGGTGCAGCTGAGTGTGTATGTGTGGGGTATCTGAGTATGTGTGTGTGGTGCAGCTGAGATATCTGTGTGTGGTGCAGCTGAGTGTGTGTGTGGTGCAGCTGAGTGTGTGTGTGGTGTAGCTGAGTGTGTGTGTGGTGCAGCTGAGTGTGTGTGTGGTGCAGCTGAGAAGTGCGTGTGTGGTGCAGCTGAGTGTGTGTGTGGTGCAGCTGAGTGTGTGTGGTGCAGCTGAGTGTGTGTGTGTGGTGCAGCTGAGTGTGTGTGTGTCGTGCAGCTGAGTGTGTGTGTGTGGCGCAGCTGAGTGTGTGTGTGTGGTGCAGCTGAGTGTGCGTGTGTGGCGCAGCTGAGTGTGTGTGTGGTGCAGCTGAGTGTGTGTGTGTGGTGCAGCTGAGTGTGTGTGTGGTGCAGCTGAGTGTGTGTGTGTGGTGCAGCTGAGTGTGTGTGTGTGGTGCAGCTGAGTGTGTGTGTGTGGTGCAGCTGAGTGTGTGTGTGTGGTGCAGCTGAGTGTGTGTGTGTGGCGCAGCTGAGTGTGTGTGTGTGGCGCAGCTGAGTGTGTGTGTGGTGCAGCTGAGTGTGCGTGTGTGGTGCAGCTGAGTGTGCGTGTGTGGTGCAGCTGAGAAGTGCGTGTGTGGTGTATCTGAGAATTGAATCGGACTAGGATGTGTGTGTGTGTCCATGGATGTGGAACCCAGCGACCCGAGTTTGATTCCCGTTCACGGTCAACACCAGTGACGATTATTTGAACCGGTCCTGAGCCTCCCCTAGGTCGACTCAGCCTCAAATGAATACCTGAAGCAGGTCGGGCGTTGTGTTGGCCACCCACCCCCTGGTGTGACGTACCGGCCATCATAGGTGCTCGCTAACAAAACTTGCCCCAACAGTCTGCCAAAGGCTATAATGTGGTTGCAACATAGATGTCTGCATGTGTGAGTGTGTGGCTGTAGCTGGGATGTGGTTAGTGTGTGCCACTGAGATGCGTGTCAATGCGTGTTTGTCTGTCTGAATATGTGTGTGTGCATGCGTGTGTGTTTGTGCATGTGTGTGTGTGCATGCGTGTGTGTGTATGCATGTGTGTGTGTGCATGCGTGTGTGTGTGTGCATGCGTGTGTGCATGTGTGTGTGTGCATGCGTGTGTGTGCATGTGTATGTGTGCATGTGTGTGTGTGCATGCGTGTGTATGTGTGTGCGTGTGTGTGTGTGCGTGTGTGCATGCGTGTGTGTGCATGTGTGTGTGTGTCCGGCCCGTGATCCATTTGGTGAGAATCTGAACTCGACATGCGGGTCGATGCGCGACCACGTGACGCGGTGCCTTTTCCTCCCCTCGCCCCATCAGCCCCTCCCGACGCCCCCTCCCCCATTACCTTCCCAGAACCATGAACCAAAGCAGCCCGCACGAGTGCCCTGCTCTATACACAGTGACATCAGCCGTCTCATACACTCACAAAACATCAGCCACCTTCCCTCCATCAACCCACCAAAACTACATCACCCCCTCGCATTCGCTCCATCCGCCAATCGCCCCCCTTTCATTCGAGCCCCCCCCCCCCCAAGCCCACCCCTCCCACCAAGCCCCCCCCCCCCCCACCTTCCGTGAGTGACATTGCGAGCTAAATTAGGCCGATGCAGGTCAAAGGTGACAGGGTTGAGCCCTGCAGACCAAAAAAACCCCCATCCCACCGCTCATACAGGCACGGGTACCGCTCTGCTCAGTCGGCAGTAACCTCACAACCAACTGTAGTCAGCACGGGTCAGTATCAATCCACTGCCGGATGAAGGCCTCCCCAAACCGCTGTCTCCATCTCTCGCGATGCGACAATTCAGCTGCGCGCGAGCTGATTTCGTCGTTCCGTCTCCACGGTGGACGTGCTCTCAGATTCGCCAACAAAGCCAAACATCCCATTTGTGGTGCTGGGCAAACATAGCCAGAGCCTCTTGTGCTGTTCCCACGTGGCACAGTAAACGAATTGAATCCCGAATCGCGGTGCGCGATGTCTTTTGAGCGAAATTACACTGGCAGTGATCTCGGATAACGATTGGATTTGATCCAAAAATATAACGCAAAATTAGCTTAATTGCCCGTCCTAGTGGCGCTAATGGAATGTTAATACATTCCATTAGGACGGGATGGGGAGTGGGCGGGATAATCTACTGCGGGGAGATCTCGCACGGGCACAGCCGCTGCGGCCGAGAAGCGGGGGGGATGTGAGGTTGACGCGACCTGCAGACTGACGATGGGGCGAAGCCAGAGGCGACGCGAAGCTCCCGGCTCGGGATGGAACCCCACGTGGACTCAAACACGCGCTGAGTCATTCCGCCCGCACGAACAAATCGCCCTCAAACGCGCCCCATATCGCCGCATCTCGGACTCTGGGCAGGTCTTGAGCCAGGCAGGCAAACAACAGTCAATAGTTTGTTAGTACTTGAAATTGAGAGATTAACTTGGAACATTAAACGATTTTAAAATAATTTTAATTTTACCAGGTAAGGCCCACGGAGCTATAAGATAGCTTTTTTCAGAAGCGACCTGGCCACAAATGATAGCTCAACGAAGTGGCTTATCACGTGAAATGGAAACTGGAGCAACCAAATAATCTAAACACGCACGTTGATTCTAAATGTGGAGGGAAAACCGGGAGGACCTGGAGAGAAAAAAATCCACGCCACCACGGGAAGAGAAACACGCAAACTCCAAATATACAGCAGCAGGCGTCTGGGTCGGGATCGAACCCACGATCTCCTGTATACCAGGCGAGGTAGTTAACGTCTCGCCAGGGATGAGGAGGGTGACGGTGGTGCTGTCTTCCTCGTCGTATGGATTTTGAGCTATCTCGGTTCCTCCGGTTTGCAGACACACGAAGCTAATCACGAACTCACGGAACTGGCCAAACATCTCAAGCGCATCGGGACACCTCTTGGATAAGCGTCTCGAGACGCAGCAAATCTTTGCCTGGATATTTAAATGGCAGCAGTGTTCGTCGCGGGAGTTTTTACGATTCAACAGACACAGGTTCACGTACGAAACAAACAGCAGCATTGGGAGCATTAAACCCCAGACTCTTATCCACCACTCTCCCCCCTGCCGCCCCATCTTCCCACCCCACCACCACCCCCGCTCCAGCACAGATGGAACAATTACAATTGCACGGCCACATCCGAAATTGTTACCACGCCGCTCAATAATGGATGGGCCGGGCGTGTGGTGAGGAAAAGTGCCGAGTGATGCAAATCAGACGATGAATGTTTAATGCGGCTGAGAGTTGTGCGTGAGCCCAGAACCCCGTCCCGGGGGGGGGGGGGTGAAGGGAAAGGGGGGCATAGGCGGCGATGTCATTGGGAGGGGAGTCGAGGGGTAGGGGGGGGGGTAGCCAGATTGGGCGAAGCGCGGCTGTGACCCAGGGCTGTGGAAGAGGAGGTTGGTGGATCAGAAAGTGATGCGCGAAGCCACCGAATTCGTTGGCTGCGAGGTGGCCCGGAGATGGCAGTACAACACGTGGGTGCATCTACCGGTCTGTTCGAGCCTTTGAGCGTCATCGCTTGCGTGGTGGGTTTACATATATATATATGAATCGACGGCGTGTCAATACCTGGACTGGGGAGACAAAGGCGGTCGGGCGTGGTACTAGCCTGAAACAAAGAGGTCTTGAGGCTTTCTCCCCGTTTAGCCTCACATACTGTTGACGCAATTGCTGTTAAGTCTGAGTCGACCTAGGGGGGTGCCGACAAAAGGGGCAGCTACTACTACTACGACGACGACGACGACGACGACTCTCCACTGATGTTCGACCGTGGCTTGGGAATCGAACTCGTAATACAGTGCGGTCACAACACCGCCCTAACCCGCTGGGCCCTTAACAGACTGGAAGGGCAAGTGTTGTTATCGAGCACCTATGAAGGATCGGAACGGCGCATGAAGGGGTGGATGGGCCAGCACCGCGCCCGTCCGCCTTTGTCTACCCAGTGGCGATATGTACACATCACACCAGGTACTACATTTGAGGCTGAGTCACTGGTATTGGCCATGAGCGGGAATCGAACCCGGGTCGCCGGGTTCATAGCGCAGTGCGCTAACCGCTACACTACCGCTCCTCACCGCCACCACCTTACACACATATATATGCAAAGACAAAGATCCCCCACATAGCATCTGTATCGGAGAGAGGCGTCTGTGCTCCCCACTCGGCCTGTCAGCTCGACAGCCACCACTCAGGGGCGGCATCTCGTTACGACGTCGCTCACGGGGGCATGGAGAAGTCGAATTTGACACGGAGGGTGACGCCACCTTCTCGGCTCTGCTCTCGAACAAGACTCGAGACAGAAGAAAATAAAAACAAACTCAACGCATTCGACAAGAACACAGTGGTATTAAAACGGCGACCTTTTTGGGCAACGGACCCTCTCCATGATTTGATTCGTGCGGCTATGAAAAAGGATCATCGCCCGTAACGTCGCCGTGTTATTGTAGCTACGGGGCAAATGCGGCCGTGAAGGCGTGAAATGTTGCACGTGCTGCGTATCGCCGAGACGTCGTCGACGCGGATGAAGCGGGGTCGACGTGGCTCCCGGGGAGAGCGCCTCTTGGTGGCTTCAGCGGATGACGCTGGTGACGCTGCTGCTGATGATGATGCGTTGGCAGTGGTTCTCAAGCACGATTAACAAACACCGAAAACGCATTCGTCAATAACGCTCTGGCCTTACCCAAAAAAAATCTGCGACGTTTCAGGCAATGGCCCCTCTTTATAGCCCAACACGTCGACGATCGCATGTCTATTTTCGAGCAGTATTGCTGACGAATGTGTTTAGTATTAATGTATTATGTGTTTGTTTGCTAACGGTGCCTGTGCACCATCGCTGCCAATGCAGCCGCAGCTTCGCCGAATGAATGAGAAACGGGACGTCGCTCATCTGCGTTGGCAAACCTTGATGGACATTCCACATTCCTATTACGGGACAAAGTCCCCCTCTCTCTCTCTCTCTCTATCCCTCCCTATAGTACAACCGCCCTTGACTTCCCACAACAGCGATACCTGTTTTATCGACCCGCAAGCGGCGATGGTGATGGGGCCGAGGCGACCGCAGAGCGCTATTCAAGCACGCGCCGTTTTGATTGCGAGTCGAGCGCTCTTGCCACTTCACAATGACAATAATAATAATAGCGCACATCTGTATAAGAATAGTAAATCATTTAACGCTTAAAATCCCCGTGGCAATTTTATTTCGGGGGAAAAGCTGCGGGTGCCATCGCCACCCCGCCGTGGCAATTACAGCCACGCCAGGCTGCCGTCTCGTGCCACTCGTCCCCGTGTCGTCACTCACTCACTCACCCCATCCCCTCCCTCCCCATCCCCTCCCTCCCCATCCCCATCCCCTACCTCCCCATCCCCTCCCTCCCCATCCCCTCCCTCTCCATCCCCTCCCTCCCCATCCCCATCCCCTCCCTCCCCATCCCCTCCCTCCCCTCCCCATCCCCTCCCTCCCAATCCCCTCCTTTCCCATCCCCTCCCTCCCCTCCCCATCCCCTCACTCCCCATCCCCTCCCTCCCCATCCCCTCCCTCCCCTCCCCATCCTCTCTCTCCCTCCCCATCCCCTCCCTCCCCATCCTCTCCCTTTCCATCCCCTACCTCCCCATCCCCTCCCTCCCCCTCACCTCCCTTTCCATCCCCCCTCCCCTCCCCATCCCCTCCCTCCCTCCCCATCCCCTCCCTCCCCATCCCATCCCCTCACTCCCCATCTCCTCCTTCTCTTATCTCCTCCCGCCTCCTCCTCTCTCTCTCTGTGCCCTCTGCTTATCTGTGTGGTTGGTGAGGACCAGTCGATCGATTCACATGACGTCTTCCCACAAAGGGGTACAGTTCATTTTATCGACCACAGAGGGAGGAGGATGATGATGATGATGACGATGATGATGTTTAACACGTGCGGATTTTCGCGAGCGATATTGTGATTCATAATTGATTTTCTAGTCAGATCGCGTTAGTAGAGAGTGTGTCGTACAGACTCCTCCACCCGACACATCAAACTTTATTATTTGGCTGACCCAAAAGTCCATGATAAATGGTGATGGATGATGATGACGAGCCGACACTCGAACGGGGGGGGGGGGGGGGGGTTGAACTCTCAACCTTCCGAGTGTGCGTCAAAAACTCGAGCCACAGTAAAGCATCATCATCGGCAGAATCATCCACACTCACAGGCATCATCATCACCATCGCGTGAAGACCAGCCGGCGAGTGGGGATGGAACCGCACGGCTGTTCACCGCAGCTCGGCTGTGCGCGCGGGAGGTAGCGGTGAGCACGCAGAGAGCAAGGGGTGATTATTCTTTGGTTCTTTCGGGCAATAGGTGAGTTCATAAGTGAGTAGGGGTGAGTTCCACAGGTGAGTAAGAGGTGAGTGTCGCACGACGCAATGACATTACCACATTCGCCCCCCCCCCCCCCCGCCCGCCCCCACCTCCTCCACGGCTTCTCTCGTCTCATTAGAGGCGAACCGAGATCCGGGTCGAGCAGAATGGGTCGCGGGGGGCTGGCGACCGCTTGCCGCCTCTCGGCCTCTCGGTCTCTCCCTGCGCGCCCCCTTGAAGGCGAGGCTACATCGCGGCAATCAGACACAAAGGCGGAAGACAATTAACCCCTAATGGCAACGCTATTATCGCGGCACGGCGCACTCGGAACTCGGGGCGCGGCTCGCTCTGCGATGGGCAGCAAACTCGGGTGCCCCCCCCCACCACTCCAACACCCCCTCTGCCCCAACGCCCCACACCCACCTCGATCGTCTGCCTCGTTCCGTCGTTATACAATTGACACGACTCACAAATTCGATACGTGGCGATACGATGCAAATGACAATCGCGACGATAATGCTACTGCTGCTGCTGTACGCTACGACAAAAGTCCAACATACACCATAACAATAATTCAGTGATAACGTGCAGCCGTTTGTGAATGCACTGCTGGATGAAGGCCCGTCTCGTGCCGTGTTGGTCACGGTGACTGTTAGTTGACCATACTTCACCACGCTCACCATTGGTGGTGAGTGAAGGTGGGGTTGGTGGGGGCGCGGGGGTGAGGGAGGGTGGAGAGGCAGGACCAAATCAGGAATATAATAATGATGATGATAATGATGATGGTGATAAGGAAAGTTATTCTGCATTGAAGTGTTTGGCTAATTACCTCAATTACAATCGCCGAGAGGGTGACTGCGTGTGGGAGGAAGTCGCGGAACCTGGAGAAACTCGCCCCCCCACCACCTTCCGCGACTCCCGCCTCCTACAACCCCTGGCAAGCCCTGGCGGCGGTCACCCCCGCACCTCCGATCGGCACGGTCGGCTACGTACGGTGCGAAAGAAGTTAAACGCGCAGACGCCAACGAGGCTCAAACCCGCTTCCCTTCCGAGATGCGGCAACTGTGGCCATCATGATCGATCCACTGCTGAATGAAGGCCTCCCCAAACAACGATCCGCCCCAGCACGTGAACCGATTTCATCGCTCCGTCTCCGCGGTAGACGTGACCCACTCGCGAACCTCGACCACAACCGGGTCTAGTCCGTGACGCGTCCTGCCCAAGCTCTCTCGCCCATCTTCGCAGCCAATATGATGCCTTCGACCTGCGCGTGGGACGAATCATGTGGGGGCCCATCCAATTATGGATCCGCACCCGTCATGGCAACGTGGAAACTTCCATCGCCGGCGAGGGGCAACCGCACAGGGAGATGGGCGTCGAACGCGCGGCTCGTGTGAACAAGGAGACCGCTCACCGCGACTGTCCGTGACGATTCCTCTCTTCTCTCGCTCACAGTGGACACCGAAGGCGGCCACAGGTTCTTGTCGGCAATGTTTGGGTGCATTTGGTGAACGCGACTTTCTTAACTCGACAATTCACACGCGCCCGCTGCCAGCAGCGTGATGTCAAGGCCAGCCACGTGGTGTGCCTCGCTCCCCCCTCCCCCTCACCCCTCTTTATATTTGTCTTTATATTTTTAACTCAAATTGTCCATTATAAAATGTGAAATTGTAGCGAGAGGGTCACACACGCGAGCGCTCTTTCTGGAAGTAATTACAGCGACACCCCGACCACTCGAGTCGAACACCCCCCCTCCCCCCCCGCCCCGCCCCCCCTCTTCACGCATCGCTCACCGCAGGCCTACCATTAGCAGGTACAGCGTCAATCACAAGGTGGGCACCTGCTGATTTGGAAACTCTCACAAAGGTAGAGCAAATTGCCAGTGTGAGTGCTCACCCGGGTTCTGCATGAGGGGACACACGGAGACACAAAGACAAAGATCGTCCGTGTAGCCGTAACAGACTGTTGGGGCAAGTGCTGTTTAGCGAGCACCTATGAAGGCCAGAACGGCACACGAGGTGTGGGTGGCCAGCACCACGCCCGGTCGCCTTTGTCTCCCGAGTGGCGATGTTTACACACCGCACCAGGTACTCATTTGAGGCCGAGTCGACCTAGGGGAGGCCCATGACCGGTTCAGATACTCGTCACCGATGTTGGCCGTGAGCGGTAATCAAACTCGGGACGGATACAACGACAAGCGCCGTTCGCCACTTAGTGGCGGCGAAGTCGCCACGGCGCTTGTGCCAGGCGAGCCGCATTGTGAGGCCACGCGAAGTGTCAGATGGCTCGCTGACAGGAGGGACAAACCCAGGTGCCATGGGTTGACTAACTCACTGGCAGATGCACCGACGGTGCTCACCACTGTGACACACTAATAGATGAAGATCCCTCCTATAGACGACACCGACTGCTGGGGCAAGTGCTGCTAGCGAACAGCTTTATGAAGGTCGGCACGACGCGCCAGGGGGTGTGCGTGGCACGTGCCAACAGAAGTCTGAGAAGTGTTACCATAAACCACATTCTCTACATTGAGTCTCAATCGGCTCTCCTCGAGTGTAGGGGTCTTGATCCATTCATAAAACACATTCCTGCGGAGGGAGCTGGTAGGAACATTGGGTTGCTCGGTCAATGGCCAGGGTCAACGGCAGCGTGGTGTATTCCGCAAATATGCCCGACTGTGAGGGCGGGCACAAGCCGGCGTGAGTAGGTTAAACGTTGAGTTGTATAAGGGCACCACGGGGTGAACAGCTCCTCCTCACCCAGCCCCTCCCCACCCACCCTCCCCACCCAGCCCCTCCCCACCCGGCCCCTCCCCACCTTCCCTACCCAGCCCCCCCCCACCCTCCCTACCCAGCCCCACCCTCCCAATCCAGCCCCTCCCTACCCTCTCCTCCCCACCCAGCCCCTCCCTCCCCACCCAGCCCCTCCCTCCCCACCCAGCCCCTCCCTGCACGACGAACGGACGGACACAATAATCCCCTGTGGGCGGGTGTAACAAGAGGTTCCTACCGGTATAAATCGACTGATTAATTGTTTTTGTCGACCTAAAAAATAATTCGTTGATGGAATCACTGCAGCCCTCAAATGCAGATGAGTGACGCCACTCATCTGCGATTCACAGGTTGGCTACGTACGGTGCGAAAGAAGTTCAACGTACATACGTCACAAAAACCCGGCTCCGTTGTCTCCTCCCGTGGCTTCGACACCGTGGGAATGATTGAGACACGAAGCTGCGAGTGGCTATGTATGCGTGCGGTGTGTGTGGTGTGGTGTGTGTGGTGCGGTGTGTGTGGTGTGGTGTGTGTGTGGTGTGTGGAGGGGGGGTGTGTGGGGGGGTGTGTGTGGAGGGGGGTGTGTGGTGTGTGTGGTGTGTGTGGTGTGTGTGTGGTGTGGTGTGTGGAGGGGGGGTGTGTGTGAGGTGTGGTGTGTGTGGTGTGTGTGGTGTGTGTGTGGTGTGTGTGTGGAGGGGGGTGTGTGTGGGGAGCGGTTGTGCAGTGGTTAGGGCACGTGCGACCCGAGTTCCATTCCCGTTTACGACCAATAACATGGGCGAATGTTTTAATCGGTTCTGGGCACCCCCTATGCCGACTCAGCCTAAAATGACGACCTTGATGCGGCGTGTAAACATTAGCACCGGAGAGACAAAAGCGAACGGGAGTGGTGTTGGCCACCCACCCCATTGTGTGCTGTCCCTGCGGGCTCCCTAACAGCACTTGCCCTCGCAGTCTGTTAAAGCCTCTACAGGGAATATATGTCTTTGCCATGTGTTCTGAACACCAATTAAGTGAAGTTAAATATACTTGTTTAAATACCAACCGATGCAACACTCACGACAAAGCAGGTAAACAGAAATGTACGAACGTCCACCGCTCGCAAGCGCCTCTGCGCCACAGTGCTCTACTTAGCGCGTTGTACTCACAAGTCGACACAATGTAACTCTAAATTTTGATTTGAAGCTTTCGTGACTGCAGGGATTCATCTTCTTGGTTCTTTCGGTAAAGTCACGTAGAAGGGAAGTAATAAAATAATAAAAATAAAACATAATAAAATTATTCTTACGACGTTTCGGCCACAACGCAAGCAGCCGTCCTCAGGTGAAGACCAGGTCCGTCGAGGCGACAGAGTCGCCTCACCTGAGGACGGCTGCTTGCGTTGTGGCCGAAACGTCGTGAGAATAATTTTATTATGTTTTATTTTTATTATTTTATTACTTCCCTTCTACGTGACTGTACCGAAAGAACCAAGAAGACAATGTAACTCACTTCGCATTTGTTTCGGTAATTTGCTTCCAAGGCACAGGAGCGCGAGTGCGGCCATGCAACCCAAACTCTGGACCGCAGAGTGAACCCACTGTGGTCGTCTGCACTCCTTCAACTGAGGAGGAGGAAACAGCGACACGAACTCTCTGCTGAAGCCCATCTCGTCGTGGTCAGTAGCAGACCTCCACATTGGCATTTAGCTCCCGAACCATATTGCTGCTGTGCGCAAGAGTAGTGTCAGCTTGAAAGCGGCAAACAATCGTAGCTCTGAGTCGCCGTGAATTTGAGTTCCACGACCCGAACCGTTCCATGGAAGGTGGGGGGGGGATCCAATCCCCATTCGTGGATGTCGCCACGCCCATCATCCCCTCATTCTCCAATTACCCCCTCCCCCAGACCCCCTCCCCCAACCCCCCTCCCCAGCCCCCCTCCCCAACCCCCCTGCCCCAGCCCCCCTCCCTCAACCCCCCTCGCCCAACCCCAAACCCCCCTCCCCCAGCCCCCCTCCCCCAACCCCCTCCCCCAACCCCCTCTTCCCCAGCGCCCAGGCCACACGACCCTGTATTCCACCCCTCCCCCCAAAATGATTATTTGTCAGAGGGGGGAAAAAAACCGGACGAATTTTTTATTTGCCGTTTTAAAGGGACCGCGTCGCATTCCCCCCTTCCCTTGCTTCGCCGGCGTCTGTGCCGCGCCCGTCTGCGCCTATGGCCTAGTGGTGATACCCGGCTCCTCCCGGCTCTTCCCCACCGCGCCCAGACGAAAGCGAACACCGGCCAGGGGTAACCGAGCAACGCACCGGCTCATACCGGTCACCGGTCCCAGAGCCTCCCTCCGTACCTCCCCATACGCGTACTGTGATACAGCGAACGTAGACACACACACCGGTGCATGCAAACATTCATCCATGTGCGCACACACACACTTAGCTCGCCTGGCTCACGAAGGCGCTAGTCTTTCCACAGTGCGTTGCATGGACCGACGCTGTTGTTCATTGAAACATCCAGATACATACCTTAAAACACACAATTCTGTATTCGCATCACCGCTTCGTGAGTTACACGCGACCGAGCCGGGATGAGTCTAAACACCGTCGTGATGGCCACACGGTTACATTTGCCGACTCACCGCGGTCCGCGCGATCTCGTTCAGCACCCTCTCGGCCGTGGACAGCTCCTGGGCGAGCCGAGCCGGTCCCGGGGTAAAGCCACGGGGAGCCTTGGGAGAAGCAACCCAGGGGGGGGGGGCAAGGCAAGACGGCTGGCAAGAACGTGGAGTGGCAGCTTCTCTCGGCACGAATCACTGCGCTCCTCGCTAGCGACAGGGTTCGGTGTTAGAGGTTTAATTGGGCGGAGAGGGAGAGAGAGCGGGAGAGAGTG
Source organism: Lethenteron reissneri (assembly GCF_015708825.2). NCBI lineage: Eukaryota > Metazoa > Chordata > Hyperoartia > Petromyzontiformes > Petromyzontidae > Lethenteron > Lethenteron reissneri. The sequence continues at coordinate 13,355,069 of NC_083795.1, read as the reverse complement.
AGAGAGTGCAAGCTTGGTACGTACAGTGCCGTCCCTTCTGTATTCGGAGACTCATGGGTCCCGGTCTGATTGTGCGCTTCCGAAAGCGTTTGTGTTACCACGTGTGTGCGTGTGTGCGTGTTTGTGTCTCTGTGTGTATATGGGAGCAGCGATTCGCGCGCGGCGCGATGACCCGAGTTCGATTCCCCCTTAGGGGCCAACACCAGTGACGAATATCTGAACCGGTCCTGGGCATCCCCGACATCTCATCAGCCTCCAATGAATGTCTGGTGCGGCAAACATCGCCACTAGGGAGACAAAGGCGGCCGGGCGTGGTGCTGGCCACCCACCCCCTCGTGTGACGCGACGTAGGTGCTCGCTAACAGAACTTGCCCCAACAGTCTGTACAGGCTATACGAGGGATGTGAATCTTTGTCTTTGCTTGCATGGTGTTTGCTCGCGCGCGTGTGTGTGTGTTTGTAAGTGGTAATTACGGATGTATTTGACTTTGACTGTGCGACGTGTGATCGTGTGCACATGTGTGTGTAAGGATGTGTGTGTACGTGGTGTATGTGTGTGTGCTAATTAGGTATCTTTGTCTGCACACGTGTCCGCGCGCGGCTTTGTTTTGGTGCGCGTGTGTGCGTCTGTTTTATTGTTCCCACACACCTGCCGGCTGAGCAAACGAAACGAACCATGGCATTGTTAATCACTCAGAGCACAAAGCCGAGCCGAGCACTCCACACACGCCTAACCAATGGCACCCACTCCATATGGGAAGGCCGCGAATGGCAATTGTAATTTTTTTTTATTCTAATTTTCTCCGGGTTCTCCCTGTTTCCTCTCACAACGAAGCCAACCACTCATGAATGGAATTGGCCCAACATCGCAAAAGCAGGACCCTCCTGAACAAGCGTCCTGACACTCAGGGATGCGTTTTGCCGTTGTTAATCAAGAAACGTCACAAGAGCATAACTTAAGACATGCATATGAAACCGCGGTGGCGAGATGTTTACGACCTCGCCTGGTATGAAGGAGGTCGCGGGTTCGATCCCGAGCCTGACGCCTGCTGTATGTTTAGAGTTTGCATGTTCTCCCCGTGGTCGCGTGGATTTTTATCCGGGTCACTTCCACATTTAGAATCAACGTGCATTTGGGAGTATTTGGCTGCTTTACATTTCCACGTGATACCACTTCGTTGAGATATCATTTGTGGGCAGATCGCTACTGAAAATGAGGTATACAGCTTTACCTGGTAAAAAAAAGTATAGTTTAATGAGTTGGATCATCGCCTCTATGTATTGGTCACATGCGCATATTTTAATAGATTCAAAGACACCATCAGCGAGACAGACACAACGCGACTGTGTACAGCGCGGGCACGAGTCAGCCACAACAACAATCCACCTGTACAGTCATCACACCGGACAGAGTCCATAACATCGATCAAGATCGATTCATCCACTCACGACGCACGCATCAGATCACGTGGCGAGAGAGAAGATCCTATGCGTTTGTATTCAAAACGGCTTCTGCACGTGGCCCCTTCCAGCTACGAGGTCGCTCGCTACATCCGCCACGATAACAAAATAATAAGCTTTAGTTTTGAAATCGAACCGCCACAATTCGTTAAATCATGGGGTAGGGGGGTGTAAGCGGTTCTCTCTTAATTTGCGTTTAACGTCCTTCACTTAACCCAGGTGAAATCACGACCTTGGATTAACCAGGTGAAAGCACAACCTTGGATTAACCAGGAGCGCGCCAGCTGAGATTCGAGCGAGAGGGATATCCATATCGAAACGTGGGAATCGGCCCGCAGGGAACGAGGGAATCGCACTCGGTATAGGTGTCACGTGGGGGGATGCTGTCCCAGGCTTATTCTTGGCTACAGGGCAAAACATTTCATCCCCGAGGCAGTCACAGCGAGGTCATCGTGACCCTAATTAACTAGGGGGTGGGGCAACAATGAACCGACTCCCCCAATCCCTCCCCCCTCTCTCCTCGAGCTCCACTTACTTAGCATTGCTGGGAATATCACATCCCACGCACATTCACCGATTAATTTGCTCTCCCCATAAGCAGACACTGCAATGATAATACCACGCATTTACTCGATTATTATCACGATTCGATTCTTTATTTTTTCCAGTGAGATGCATGTGGAATCCATAACAGCCGCAGTTGCCATTAACTAATCAACCACAATCTACATGAAGTAATCGATTATGCTCACGATTTAATGGTTTCAAGATACATTATCCCGCTATCTACCGGATGAGCCAATGGGCTCTCATCGAGATGAATGGGAATGGATTGAAATAGCACGCGTCTCTAGAGTGGAGCGGTGGCGCAGCGGTTAGCACAGTGTCAACAATAATCCTGCATTCCGAGTTTGATTTCCAACCCTGGCTAACATTGGTGGCTAGTCCCACCTAAACCAGTTCCGTACCGAATTATGGGCAGGCAACTCCCATGACTGACAATGTGGGGAGGCCTTCATCCCGCAGTGGATTAACAAAGGGCTGTACATTATAGTGTTATTTAGTACATATCTGCTTGTCTGCATGCGTATTTGCATTATACGAGTATCTGCATATGCATGTCTGCACATGTTTATTTAGGTCATGTGTCTGTATGTTTGTGTCTGTGTACTCAGCTAACGTCAGTGGTGAGTGAAATCTGAACCCAGCCAGAGCCTCTCCTACGTCGACTCAGCCATACATAAAAACAAACCTGGTGTGATAACATAACCGCGGGAGAGACGAAGGCGGGCGGACACGGCCCTGGTCTTAATAGGTGTTCGCTAACAGCACTTGCCCCTACAATGTGTACGACTATTACGGGGGGAATATGCATCTTTACATCACGGTGTGGTCTCAGCCAGGCTGTTTTACAACGGATACACGTGGCCCAATTAATAAGCCACCGTTCAGTTGTTCCTGGCGTTGGCTTCATATACAGAGCTACGAGGGGCCCTTGAATGAACGAGGCCAGTAACGATCCACCCCCTCTTCCTCGACGATTCCATTATTGTCCATGATGCAGGGTAGCGATTTGAATGAACAATCGAGTCTCCCTTTCCGTCCGGCTCATTGGTAAAATGGTGTTCATGCCGTGAGCCTAAATGTAACATTAAAAAAAACTAAAATCTGTGAAAATCCAGGGGACGTGTCGGCGGCACGGAGCCTGCGTCGATGGGAGACCACCTTGTGCGGTAAGAGGCACGAGAGTTAAACCGTGACGGAGGAAATCGATGTTGCTCGACTTTGCGAGTGGACCTCGCGTGCAGCTTGCCCAGTGGTTATAGAAACGTCACGGCGGCGGGTCTGATCCACAAGAGCTCATATTCCACGACACGCATTTAGCATGACACGGGTGTGTGTATGTGTGTGTGGGGAGCGGTAGTGTAGCGGTTAGTGCGCTGCGCTACGAACCCAGCGACCCGAGTTCGACTCCCGCTCAAGGCTAACACCAGTGACGATTATTAGATCGACTCAGCTTCAAAAGAGTACATCGCCACGAGGGAGCGTGGTGTTGGCTACCCACCCCCTCGTGTGCCGTTCCGGCCTTCATAAGTGCTCACTAACAGCACTTGCCCCAACAGTCTATTAAGACTATACCGGGAAATATTTTGTCTTCGTGGGGTGGTGGCCCAGTGGTTAGGACGGTGGCGCCGCTGTTGTTACCGCACGATATTATGAGTTCGATTCCGAGTCACGGTCGAGCATCAGCGGAGAGTCGTAGCTGCTCCTTTCGTAGGCATCCCCTCGACCAGGGGTGAGGAACGGCCATATAAGGCCCGCGAAATCATTTTGTGTGGCCCTGCCAAGGCAACCGCAGGCGGGACTCCAAATTCAATAAATCTCGGAGCAAACCTGGAAAATCAGTTGCGATTAGCAACATCATCAATACCAGCTAACATCACACGCCTCGCCAAAGAGAAGCAGTTCCAGCCATCACATTAGGGGTGAGTTAATAAAATGTTAGACCAGATCTAACGGGCGCATTTTTAAGTTAATAATTTTGTATGATGTTATAAATATCCAAATGGCCCTTGGCAGAAAAAGGGTTCCCCGCCCCTGCCCTAGGTCGAATCAGATGTAACATGAATTGCTTCAACAGTTTGTGAGACAGAGAGCGGTGCGCGATTCTGATGAAGCACGGCTATTTGTCGAGTCCTCTTGAAGGACGATGAGGTTGGGTCCATCATCGTCGTCGATGTACCAATGCTTTAAACCCCCGCACTGAATAACGCGGAGATCTGTGTCGTCCTCAAACCACTCAGAGCTCACGACACCGTGGGCTCTTCACCGCCACCACCCAGGGGAAACTCTCCCCCACCCCCCCCCCCCCCGAGTTTGCTGCACGCATCACTGCGAACCAGGTCCTGCTGGGCGTGGGGTTTCTTTAGATTTGGTTTTCTCAGATTTGTATCAATATTTAATTACAGATTCCCCGTATCTACACATTTGCCGCTCAACGCAAACAAGACTGTGTTAAGGGCACGTTACACAATGTACACACGCCATTGTTTTGTTTGGCAATCTTAAAGTAATGCACTTTTAACCCCTATTTTTTGCCATCTAACCCACTCGTTCTGAACCCGGCCACATATCTGTGTAGCCCAGGTCTCGCCGGTTAACCCTTGCGGGTTAGGGCTTGCGAGCTATTATGCGACACCCGGCGCGGCAGCTAAGCATCGAGTGGAATGGGTGGCACTATTCGTTGAATCACATCATCATCATCGTCGTCGTCGTTACCCTCGTTTCTTTTAAAATATATAAGATATATAACGCACTTGCGATCTGTTAAAACGATTATTCAACCCTCTGCGACGACCGTCAGTCAAACCAGGTGAGTACGGTTTCCATTTATAATCGCGATCATGGAATGTGTGTATAGGTGCGCGCGTCAGCCTGTACATCTATTATGAACACGCAACCCAAATACATTGAGAGAAAAAACACCCCCCCGCCCCCCCCCCCCCCAAAACGTAAACGCTTCGGCCAAAGAGCCGGCACCATGAGGAAGCCGTCTTGCACACGACAGCGGCCGCCCTTCTCAGTGTACGCAATCCTCTCTCTGCTGCTTGGTCGACGACTCCAAAACAGAAAGGACAATCGCGGTGGACAAAAACAATATTTAAAAAACGCCGATCGTCCCCCCCAACGCCCCCCCTCCCCTCCCCCACACCCGCCACCGCCGCCCCCCAGCGCCACCACTTCACCCAGGCGGCCCCCGTGGTGTGTGGCCCGGGCGGCCCCGGAAGGCGCAGGGCGGCTCCGCGAGCCCAGCCCCCGACTCGGCAAAGGGGCGGCGGCGATGGCCCCACGGGACCCGACCCGGTCCGGCCCGGCCCGGCCTGGCCTGGCCCACACCGATCTCCCGAACGACGACGGCGTCCCGTGTGTAATAATAAATAAAATCAGATACTAATTTTATATATATAAAAACACAAAAATATATCACCATCTGCTCCAAGATTAAAAATAAACCCCAGTAAATCAATCCACCGTAAAACAAGTCCGTGCTCCTCCTGTCGAACTTGTAGTGGTTTTGGCCCCAAAACGAGATGGCGTTTTAGCCCGGTCCGCAACTTGGCTCAAAAAATGTTTCTGCTGCGAACGAGCACCGTTTCGTGGCTTAGTTTTTTCGCGAACGAAATTATTTCCTAAAAGTGACTCTGCCAAGTCGAACGATGAGTGAGCAGCGTTAGGTACGTACAGGATGTGGCTGGCCACGTGGCATGCTGTGGTGTTCCTCCCTGCTGTTTGCGAGCGCACCCTGCAAGAGTCGCTACATCCAAGTTCAACGTTTTAGAGATGTTTGCCAAGGGACAAGCGGATAAGCGATCAATGTCACGAGCAGCTATTTGGATATTTAAAAAAAGAAACGGCACATGTTGCACGTGTACGTACGTGTACGTGCGTGAGCGTACGTGGGCTGCCACGTTTCCGTGATCTTTACAAGCACCCTGTGACTAATTCTACGAAGTCTCTGGATGACGGAGAGATTTGGCGAGTGAGGTTTTTGCAGAGCGCAATAGCTGGCCAAAAAGGAAACTGCAAAGCGCGGAGCGAATAAGCTTCGCCCGGCAGCTCCTCGGTACGGACCGGGCCAGAAGAGTCGATCCTACTCGAACCGCCGGCATGGACTGGCGGTTCGAGTCGAGGAAGGCTCAATGGAAACTAGTCCTGTAAACAAAATAAAATTCACCGCACCGTTATCATCATCTTAATCCTGACCATCGTCGTGTTAATCGTCGTCATCATCAAAACTTCACGATCGCATTTTTTGTCAAACGTTAAAAGAAACCGAACCAACTCTGTAGCGGCGTGCGTCACAGACTTGCGACACCGACGAGGAGGAGGCGGCCCCGACGATCGATTCGGAACAAAGGCAACCGTTTTTTTTTGCGGTCAAGCGACGTGGAATGTTTGCATAATTTTTTTTTTAACTACAGTAAACGACCACCACAGCGACAGACAACCACCTGCACTACGAGGTGTTTTTGCATCACTAATATAGAGACACCATTTAAATCTTTTTCATATTCAGCAACGACAACAACAAAAATTCCGAATCAAGAAACTGCGGTTTCCGACAGAGGATTGGGGGGGGGGGCTCTGAGAACATCGGGTGTGAGTTTATGGACACTGCCTTAAAACACTCCGGCTGATTAAGACGACTTTCCGACGCGGATTATCACACTGAACGCATCAAGTCACCCGCGAGGGTTCTGTGTGTGTGGCGGAGGCAGGGGGGGCAGGGGTGGCAGGGGGGGCCGGGGGGGCAGGGCGGGCGCGAGAGGCGGGCGACACGGAGAATGGCGGAGCGCTCGCGGCTGCTCGGTGGTGAGCAGGCGCCGGAAGGGAGGGAGGGTTGACGACGCCATATGCGTCGCGACAGGCGAGATGACTCAGTCGTCGGCGGCGGCGGTGGAGTCGCCCCGAGCCTCCCTCTGGCTGCCCTTCTTCTGCCGCTGTTTGCTCTTCTTCAGCATGCTCACCTGGGCACACGGTGGTCCATTGTCAGGCGCGCACAGCGACGCGGAGGCTCACCGCTTCAATCGACGCGGCGACGAGGGCATCGGACCACACCAACACCGGCATCAGACAAAGATCCCCCGTACAGCCTTAACAGACTGTTGGGACAAGTGCTGTTAGCGAGTAGCACCTATGAAGGCTGGCAAGGCACAAGAGGGGGGTGTGTGGCCATCACCACACCCGGCCGCCTTTGTCTCCCAAGTGGCGATGTTGACACACGGCACCAAGTATTCATTTGAGGCTGAGTCGATTTAGGGGTGGCCCAGGACCGATTCAGATAATCTTTATCTGTGAGTGGGAATCTAACTCGGGTCGTCAGGCATAGAGAGCAGCGCGCGAACCGCTACACTACCGCACCCCCACACAGACACGTGTCTCATTAACACCTACACACAGCCAACATTCTCCACGGGCTCCCGTGACGTCAGAATTATCCCAATTACATCTCCGTGTGAAACAACGGTAGCGCACACTGCCATGGCGAGCGGGTGTCGAGGGATCATCGGTCTCTCGGAGTAGGAGCTGCCACATCCGTGGGTCTCGTTTCTATGAATTACAAGGCACGAGGCAGCAGGTGACACAGCGCAGTGGTGACACTCACGCCTCGCGGATAGAACAGCCTGGGTTCAATTCCCGACTCTGCGTGAGGTTTGTATGTTCTCCCCCTGTTCCGCATGGGTTTCCTCCGGGTTCTCCGATTTAGTCCACACAATGTAAGTGGTATTTAGCCAAATATCGGCATGATAAAAAAAGATCTGTAAATTACTCTATTGGAATTACACATAGCAGCAACAACGCCCCCCCCCCCCCCCCCCCCATTGGGAAAACGTGGTAGGACTCTCTTTAAAAGAGTTGAGACTAAGTGAGATTAACAATAAGGTAAGCACAGGTCTCACGGTCAGTTTGCCCTGAAATTTGCCCGATCTGGTCGTATTATGGAAATCAAGCAGCGTTGAATCTGGATAGTCCTTGAAAGGTGGTGGAGTTCCTTAGGACATCCAGGGGTTGTAGACTCGAGCTTGCAAGCTGGCCAGAAGACACCGTTACAAGGGATGAATTTTTGGATACATCAATTAAGACCTTTGGTCGTTATCCCTCCCACGTGCACGTGGTTTTTCTCCGGGCACTCCCGTTGTTCCTCCCACATGAATCCAAACACTCATTAATTACACAAGCGAAACATCACAATGCAGGACCCTCCGGAACAAGTCTTGAGACTCCGGAACAAGTCACAAAGGTCGTGGCAGTTAGGTCCATGCGAGTAGGGGGCTCAGGACAGGGAAAATCAAACAATGAATATTAATATTACGTTTGGAGGAAACAGCCAGCTCTGGTGTAGTGACCTGGTGGGGAGGCACGGGGAGGGGCAAAAGCCGGGGGAGGGGGTAGGGGCAAGGGATGGGGGGCCCAGTGCCGTCACTTACGCGGGGGGGGGGGGGGATGCACACAATAGGTTTTTCAGAGATTGTCGGCCTTTTTGCGACGTTCACTTTCAAACCGTGAACAATGTTGTCAGGCCAATTATTAAATCCCATCGCAAATCGTTTAATGCCCTTCAAATAATGAAACGAGGATTTTTTTTCCCGTTATAACCCAAGGCATAGAAGGGGACAATAAAAAAAAGCAGCAGCCTCTCTCTCTGCGGGAACAATCCCTCAAAAATCCTTTATCGCGATTGTGGCATTTCGTAGTTAAAAGTGCCGCACGGTAACAAGGTTCATCGAGACAAAGGGAGGCTCGAGTGGCCCTTCACGCGGCTGCAACTCGCGGGTGTCAACACCAATGGAGGGCCTTTACAGGCGGGCCATTTGAAGCGAGGAGCTCCTCTACATAAAGGGCTCCTCTGGGACGAAAATTAAAGAAATGAGAGCAGATTGATCTCGCAATTTCAAGCGCGAAGCCAACGGAGGGCTTCAAAACGAAGATTTTTTTTTTTACGCGACGCGCTGCTAGACAGGAGAGACGACAGTCGGAGAGAGCCATTATTTCATTCGGCGCGTAAACGCCAGCGTCGGCTGCCGCGCTACGCCGAACGCGAGCCGGGGTCTGCGAGCCGTGACCCGTCGCTGTTTCTCGCGCCAGACGCCGTCGCCGATGGCTGCCGGCGAACGCGGGGAGGGGGAGTTCCTTCGTGGGCCGCGCGAGCGCATTACTTATGCAAATTTTGGCCTTTGCTGGAGTGACGACGGCAAAACGATGGCGGGAACACGAGCGACGTCGCGGCACCACGATTGGCTGCCACCCCGCGGGTCGCCCACCCGAGAGCGCTTCGCCTTGGGATGGGGGCGTCCGTGCGGTGTTAAGTGGGGGGGGGGGGGTAGCTGGAGGCTCAGGAGCAAGCACTCTTTCCATTGTTTGTAGCGAGAGTCGTGGACGAAAGGTCGACGCCTGTCGGCGATTTAATTGCAGCCGGCAACGCAGATCGAAAAAGTGCTCCGCAGCTGGCAGCCAACAGCGCAGGAAGCGCGCAAGGCTCGCAGAGACTGCAAAGTTGTTATTTTGATGGGAGGCAGGGGAGGGAACGAGATGCGTTCCATGGTGCGGACGTGCGGCGCAAGAAGATGAAATGCGCGCAGCCAACACGACCTGCAGCTCTGCGAGACGGCGCAGGGGTAGAAGCGAACGGGGGAAAAAAACATGGAAAACAGAGACCACCTGAGACTTCAAAAGAAGAAGACGTCGAGAAATGGGTTCCCATTATTATGCGCGCAGGAAAGAAGCTGTTTGCAATCGTCGCCGCGTGAGCATGCGCATTTCCAATTAGCGTGCTCCACCACTCAACGGCGGCTCATTAACGAAATTGCACAATTGTAATTAGTACGCGTGAAAATTTGGTAGTTTTGATTATCGCTTCACGGATGCGCACAGCAGCGTTATAAAAAACGAAATGTCTTTGTTGGTATGTGCGATCTTCACAACAGCAGCTTCTATGCTGGAGTTGAAAATCGGCAGGGGAGAGGGGGGGGGCGGAGGGCACCGCTCCATCATGGAGGACGCTGGCCAAGTTGACCAACAATCACACCCTTCGCTTTAATCATTTACAATCGTATCCAGAGGTCCACGAATAACACTGGTCAACACACTTTTTCTGGCATAAGGTATTCCAACGGTTTTAAGGTAATTTTGGGGTGCTGATTCCAATTCTGTCTATCACATCAGGTTTTTGAGATATCAAATATTGCATTTTCAATAAAAACTGCAGAAGAAAAATATTAAATAAATGTGGATATCTACATAAAATGATATTATAAACACACTATCCTAAAAATACAGCACCATATTTTAACACTAAAGCAGTCACTGACTCGCAACAACTTGCAATCATAAGTGACAGAGTTAATTTCGGGTAAAATCAATGAAAATGGGGTATGCCGATAGCATACAAATGAGATTTGGAATCAGCACCCTGAAATTAGTCTAAAACAGCTGCAAAAGTCCAGGCCAGAATTTTTTTGTTTTTGTTGACCAGTGTAATACTCGATGTAAACCCCAGCCTCCTTCGAGCTCAAGAGGTTCGGTGGTAACAATGTGGAAATCGCGACCTGCAGGTCGCCAGTGACGGGTGTCGGAGATGGTTCATCATCCGTGCAAGTCGATCCAATGAGTACCGCTTCTTGTGGGACGTGAACTCGTCTCTCCAGGGGAATATGGAATTGCACCACTGGTGCTGGAACATTGCTTGTTCGAGCAGGAAGACGCTCTGACTTTTATCAATCCACTGCTGGATGAAGGCACATTGTTGCTATCTCTCACAGCCCCGTGAGTACACGAGTTGATTTCCTCGCTCCGCCTATGCAGCTGACGTCCATCGCCAGGTGTTGCTCTCTCTCCTTCGGTTGCCACACCGTCGATAGTCTCAACCGGCGGCCATCATCCCCACCGGCGACAACGTGTCCTGCCAAACTCCGCTTCCTCTCCGAACACTCCACGAGACGTGCCTCTAAACCCGTGCCTTGTTCTCCGATCCGTGCGATTCTCTTTCCGTCTTTCGGTGGAATTCCAAGCACGTACCTCTCCACGCTTCCCTTTCCGTCATCTGCGTTGACTCCGCCGCAAGCAAGACCTATGCGAGCGGCTGCTGGGCTCTCTGATTATTTAAGTAAAAATCGATTCCTCCAGCGATTAGCGGTTTGGTTACTCACCTTGTCGTGTATAACGGGAAAAAAAGTAGATGGGTTAAAAAAATGAAAGCCTCACCTCCGTTCCCAAAGTGTGTCGCTGGACGGGAGGATGAAGGGCGGGGCTTGGCGACGTCATCGTCAGACACCGTCAAGCAGGGTGTGGCCTGTTGGGGGTTTCCTGCCTTCGGGAGGCAGGATGTCTGGGTGGCAAGCCGTTTTTAAACGGGCCTGGGTAACCGGTAACAATTTGGAGGCGACCAATTGACCAGATCGACAAATTGTCCCCCCTTATCAGTAACCGCCGTGAAAAGAACGTCGCTCGATGGAGAAGCACGGTGGCCGGCGTCTCACCTGCGGCCCGGCCGACACGATGATGTTCCCAGGCGGCTGCAGCCACGGCTCCCCATCCACCTGGATGGGCGTCTCGCGCTGCAACACGACGCGGATAAACTGGCCTTGCGCAATGCGTATTCCGGAGCGAAGACCGCCTTGTACCTGACCCTGTCGGGGGGGGCGGGGGGAGAGGATACAAACATCGAACATCATCGTCACCGTCTGTGTATCCATCGATGTCGCCTGCACCATCTCGACGTTAAAACCTCGGCCGATGCCGGGGCCGCTCTTTGTCGTGCTGCGGTGGTTGTGATCGGACGAGGTTATCGGCAAGTGCATATGTATGTTAAACTTATTTCTCACCATATGTAGCCAACCATGCTAATTGGAGGTGTAGGGGGGAAAGGACAACAAGCTAAACACAAAAATCAGTTCTAAAAATTGTTTTAGTTGTGAATCTATATGATTTCAAAGTGCATAGCTTCAGCGGCTTCCTAATATCGGAAGGGGAGAGCATTCCAGACGGCAGGAGAAGCGCATTTGAAAGCGCGATGCAGCGACCATTCTTGTTCGATGGTTAGCTAAAATCCACTGCTATGAGGATCACAGAGTTTGTGCGATGGTTTAGGTAAACTCTGCGCCTCACCGACTTCTCCTGCTGGGTCAACGGACCCCAACCCGGCTCAAGGTACACGACACACACACTAAGGTACACGAGACACACACACACACACTAAGGCACACGAGACACACACACACACACTAAGGTACACGAGACACACACACACACTAAGGTAGATGAGACACACACACTAAGGTACACTCACACACACAATAAGGTACACGAGACGCACACACATACACTAAGGTACACGAGACACACACACACACACTAAGGTACACGAAACACACGCACACTAAGGTACACGAGACACACACACACACACTAAGGTACACGAGACACACACACACTAAGGTACATGAGACACACACACACTAAGGTACACGAGACACACACACTAAGGTACATGAGACACACACACACACACCAAGGTACACGACACACACACACACTAAGGTACACGAGACACACACACACACTAAGGTGCACGAGACGCACACACTAAGTCACCGTACGGCACGCATGCCCTTCCAGGTCTGTACATACGACCTGGCTACAGGTCTTCCCCTTGTTACAAAGGTGACATATAAACGAAACAATTTTTTATTTACCAGGTAAGGCCCACCGAGCTATATAGCTCTTTTTCAGAAGCGATCTGGCAACAAATGATCTCAACGAAGTGGCTCATCACGTGCAAATTTATAGCAGCCAAACACAATAAACGCATGGGGAAAATCATCAGGGGGGCAAAAACTGGAGGACCTAGAGAAAAATAAACACGACCACGGGGACAAAAATGTAAACTCCAAATATACAGCAGGCATCAAGGTTGGGATTGAACCCACGACCTCCTGTATACCAGGCGAGGTAGCTAACATCTCACAGCCACCGTGGCGCCCTCATCCTTCACGGGACTCTAGGTCTTCCTGTTGGTCGCCGACCTTCCGGTGCCACTCAAGCGCCCTTGTTGGCCACTTGCCGTCCACCATCCCCACCTGGCATTGAAGGGCTCTGTTTAATCGGGTTAGCTGCTGCCTGCCATTTGAGGGCGAATCATTATTACGTTCATCATTGTTCGGTTTCGCACGGATCGCGGCCAGCATCCCCCCCGGGAAAAGTAGAGGGAGGGTGAGGCAGAAAAACCCGCATTAAATCTCAGCCGTCGCCCATTCACGTCACGCATCCGACGCTGGCTGAGCCGCCAAGAAGAAGTCACAGCGGCGTGACGCGCGCGCTGCGACGTCGTACGGCGTTCCGCTATCAGCTGCAAGCCGGAGTAAAAAAGATGACCCTGCGGCAGCTGTTGGGGGATCACATTAACCATCTCCCCAAGGGTTAGAAGGAGAACGGAGGACCTGATATCGAACGATGGCTCTGCCTGCTCGCTCGTCCGTGCGTCCGTCCACAGGGGATTAAATGTCACATTATTCCTAACTCACACACGCACCCATCGTGAAGTCGACCTGCGCTGAAAAAGGATTACCCGTGGGGGATTTGCGGCGTGCGTACAACGTGCCCACCGCAGCGTGCATGCGTGCGGTGGGCGTAGTGACGCAATGCGATGAATTAAATGACCTCCCACCGCCCACCCGCCCGCCGGCGGCAGCAGGAGGCCGTGGCCGCGTGCGAGCGGAATCTCCGCTTGCTGTTTGGCGGCGAGGAGCGGATTTTGGTGTGGGCAGGGTTCCAGTCACCGAGATGCAGGCGAGCGTCGATCTGGGTTCCCGGTTTACAAATCGGAATAAATGACAAAAAACTGTGCCTCAGTGGAAGGCGAAAAAAAAAAAACGCTACCGTTACAGCGTTGTTGAGGATTCAACGTTAAGCACGGTGTTCAATTTGCATGCACAGCACAAAACACTTGAACTTGATTACGGTGATAAGAGCTCTTTAGTTGAAATAATAACAATTTGCGATACGGTTGAGAGAGTTTTTTTCCCCTGCATTACGTCACGTTTCTGTATTTGACCAATTCATCAATGCACACTTTTATGAGTTGTGCACACTAGGAATAACAATGATGGTGACCACCGTGATGATGACGGTGTTGTGGAAATGATAGTGATAGTGGTGGCGATGGCAGTGATACAGACGAGGGCAATGTTGACGATGAATATGACACTTAATTTAAAAAATTATGACGATGATGACAAATATGGATGATAGCGACGGTGATCAACTCCAATGAAGACCACAAAAGTGAAGACGGCGGTTTTGCGCTCACCAGCCTCGGCACCCCGGCCCTGCACCCGACCTCTCCCCATGATCCACGCACCAAGGTGCCCGACTTCCACACCAACAAAATCGAGGGGGCCGCCCACGTTAACTGGAGAGCACAGGGAGCTAATTAGCGGTGGTTTCCTGGGTGAGTGGTGGGCTGACCCTGGATGAAGTGGGGGGGTGGGGTGGGGATGGGTAGCGGGGGGGGGGGCGTGTGCCGGGCAACGCTCCTGACTCTCATACGGCTCCTGACCTCGGCATAACACCTGATCTCGGGCCTTGCGTCCACGCGTTAAGTCAGGTGAGATCCACGGTTGATCGGACCTGGCTCAGGATTCACGTGAAAAAAATTTAATTAATTACAAATTAGAAGGCAGCCTCACCTCTAACTTGTTTTACATAAGGGAGCGAGACGTATGCTGTGCGCCACTCACCACCCTCTCGGCCCCCGCCCGCAAATAAAGCGTGGCGTGGGCACTGACAGTGACTGGGCGACATGCCTGTGATCCGCGTTCCAGCGCTTCGAAGGCAAGGGTTGGTGGATCATGCATTGCTTTGTTAAAGTCCCTACCATGCTGATTTGCCAGTTTCCAGGGCAGCCGAAAGATGATAATACAGCAAATGGGTTCGTTAACCGGTTTATGGCAAGCTGTGAGTGAATGGGACGCGACGGTGATATGTTAATTACCTCGCATGGTATACACGAGGTCATGGGTCCGATCCCAACCCTGACACCTGTAAATTTGAAGTTATTCCTGTGGTTGGGTGGATTTTTCTCTCAGCCCTCCTTTTTTTTCTAAATGATCCGTGGGTTTTCCTCTGGGTGCTCTGCTGTTTCTTCCATATGAAACAACTGCATCCTGCAAGCTAATTCAGAACTCTTTTGACTAAGTGTCGTGAGACTCATTGAAATTTTCTTATTACTTATTACATAACCTGTTAACCCTTGTTGTTTATTAATCGTTCGTGGGTCGACTCAACCAAGGAATTCAATGACAGTCATCCCTGGAGAGAGGACTGGTCCCCCGCCATAGAGGTGGGGAATTTAAATCACTGGCTCAGCGGCCGCCACAGGAAATGACCACAACTCCAATGCTCATTTCAGCAGGGAAACATTTGCAGCACCGGCTCCTGCAACTGCACTTGTATCGACCGCGGGCGAACGTCGGAGATGAAGATGAAATTAAAGGAAAAAAATGTACCCAGCAAACCCTGCTTGGAGCACAAAAACCCACGCCGCTAAGCTGCTCCGGGGCGTCACGTGGGGTTCACGTGCGACTCATGCCGTCCAGCGCCGTTCGATTGTCCCATCATTCCTCGCTGGAGCAACAACAGAATCAATAGCTGGAGCCGCTGCCGTCCTCTGGGTGACCCAAAAAAACCGGCAGAGGAATCATCTGCTCCGATTAGCCGAGTTTATCTATGGCAGGACTGATCAACGAACATCCGTGGATGGATGCTAGTGGAGCCATGATCTCTCTTCCCCGCACAGAAAGGAGGCTCTGCCCCCACCCCATCCCTCTCCTCCCTTCACCCACCCTCCTCCCTCCTTAGCCGATCGCGACCCCTGTAACCGCAGCCATTCACCAGGGCCGTCAGGTCGAGACGGGTTTACCTGCGGTGCAGGGCGGTTGCGTGCATGTACATTTAGTTGCGCCGCGTACGCATGCACTTACCCGCATGCTTGCACTCGTGTGTTATCATGAGCAAGCGATTGTGCTCGCTGAAGGCACATGATTAATTTGGGCAAGAAAGAACCGCTGCTGTGCAAATACTAATTTAGGCGCGTAGGCACGCGCACGCGCAGACACGTGAGCGCAGCACGTGCAGGACGCAAGTCGTATTTCTCAAAGCTGGCATGTTAGCCAATTCCCACGGACAACAGCGGGGCGCTGTTTACATTTGCTAAATAAAATGAGCACCGCTGTGAGATTTGCGTTGGCTCAGTCACGAGTGAGTGAGTTTGGGTGAGTGTGCCTGCGTGTTGGTGTGTGTGTGTGCATGCACACAGACACAAAGTGTGCGTGTGCGGGGCTCGGCAGTACAGTGGTTAGGGCACTGCGCTTTGACCCCGGCGACCTGAGTTAAATTCCTGCGCATAGCCAACATCGGTGACGAATATCTGAGCCGGTCCTGGGCCTCCCCTAGGTTGACACAGTCTTAAATGAGCATTTAGTGCGGTGTGAATACATCAGCAATGGGGAGACAAAGGCAGCCAGGCGTGGTACTGGCCACCCACCCCTCGTGTGCTCTGCCGGCCAAAAGAAGTGCTCACGAACACCAACTGCCCCAGCGGCCTGTGAGAGGCTCTATGGGGGGGGATCTTTGTATTTTGTTTAGCCGGCCCCGATCCCCGGTACGGAGGCCTCAGCGGTGGCCTCGAGGACGTCTTGGCCCCAGCGGTCTCAGCGCAACGGAGTGTCGGGGTGAAATAACTTAACCTTTCTGATCAATGATTGATACCGGATCAATAGAGCGAAGTGGGTGGGATATTGTTCTGTGGAGCGCCGGTCCAGCAGAAGGCAAAATCCAAAAAAGGCAACACCATGGTAAATAATTAAAGAAATCACAGGGGGCAGCGGAAATGCGAAAAATGAATTGGGGAAATGGGACGACTGCGGGCGCATTTACTATTTAATGATTGTTTTTCTTGCTATATACGCGAGGCCAGAAGTGCAATGTTTTATTAATTCTTCTCTTTACTTTCACGCGGCACGTAAAAAAATATCAGGATCGCAGCAGGACCGGTTACTCAAGGGGCCACCCTTGGGCGGTCGCGGTTGATGCATTGCACTTTGCCAGCGCTTAATTTGGCCTAGACGGCGGCACAAAAACAAGGCCCCCCCTGACCCCCCCCTCTCCCGCAGCCCCCCCCCCCCCCCTCGCTGAAACACCCCCCGCTCTCTCGCTCCGGCACGTGCGCAATGAGGGACACCGTGGGATGCTGGGATTTCTAGAACCCGGGCGACAGGCAAGAGAGAGAGTGCTCGGGAGCGATGCGGACGAGAAGGGCCCGGCATTGATCGACGGGCGAGAGATGAGGGGACGGTCGCCCCCCAACCCCCAGAGGCAGGGAATAGGACAAACCGTGGCGGTGAGGAGGAGACGAACGTTCGATGTCAGACGGCCGCTCGCTCGCTCCTCACTCGACCGACTGCCGCTGCCCCCCTTCCGCGGGTCTCCAGATTGATGAGAGACACTACCATCCCCCAAACCCCACCCTCTACCCACACCCCCTTGCTAAGGAATGAGTCCAGAGGGAGGACACCACATGTGTGGCAGGTTCATTAAATTAATTAGAAGTTCACAATGCCCACGGGGGAGGGGGTGAGGTGGGCCCAAGGGTCAACAGGCGAAAAGAAAAGAACATGTCAGGGAGCGCGTGATTACATAACGGCAAAGATGTTTCTGCCGGGCGTCCTCACGTACCATGTGCATGACGCCCGTGACCCCCACGACCTCCAGGAGTCCGTCGTGCATGCACGGCTTGCTGAACTTCCCCTCACTGTCCGAGCCCCACAGATCGGCACCAGAGCCCCAGCTGATGAACACAAGCCCACGGGATCACAGGTCAGTGGCATAGCAAGGCCAGCACATACCTTGCCTTAGCCCATCACACCTTCAGACACATTGCTCAAAAGCATTAGGCCAGATCTAGTTCTGTAACGAGGCAACATTAATGATGATGGTGGCGAGGCATTCAGCCGGTAGTGGAGAAATGATGGCCAATGATGACGAGGATGATGAATATGTACGAGTTCTGAATTTGTGCATACGTGTGCACACGTGTACGTGTGCGAGTTGCCTGTCGACACACGTGTATGTGTGTGAGTTGCCCATGTACACACGTGTATGTGTGTGAGTTGCCCATGGACACACGTGTATGTGTGCGAGTTGCCCATGTATGCACGTGTATATGTGCGAGTTGCCCATGTACACACGTATATGTGTGTGAGTTGCCCATGGACACACGTGTATGTGTGCGAATTGCCCATGTACACACGTGTATGTGTGCGAGTTGCCCATGTACACACGTGTATGTGTGCGAGTTGCCCATGTACACACGTGTATGTGTGCGAGTTGCCCATGTACACACGTGTATGTGTGCGAGTTGCCCATGTACACACGTGTATGTGTGTGAGTTGCCCATGTACACACGTGTATGTGTGCGAGTTGCCCATGTATACACGTGTATGTGTGTGAGTTGCCCATGTACACACGTGTATGTGTGCGAGTTGCCCATGTATACACGTGTATGTGCACAACATGGAGCGACGACAGTAGCCCACAAATGTGGAGGGGGGGGGAAGGCGACGGTACAGGGAATCCTTCGTCTAGCAATTGATAAAGAACGGCTCACGATGGCAATCATCACAATGGTCACGATGACGACGGTGATGACCGTGACAAAATGACGATGTTCACGACAACGGCGATGACGACAATGACGGTGGTGGTGGCGCCGCGGTCGCTGCCGCCGAACGCGGCACGTCGCACCTCGGGATGTTGAGGAAGATGAGCCCCTCCACGCTGGGCAGGTCGATGTCCACGTTGTCCACCTGCACCTTGATGTCCCGGTGGAGGTTGCGGTTGTGCGTGATCTTCTGCAGCCCCACCTTCACGTACACGCTCTTGTTGTGCAGCCTGGGCAAAGGAGAGCGGCCGGACGGTCACACGGAACCCTCTCGAGTCTCTCTCTGTCATTCCGGAGGCAGCCGGCGAAGAGGGGTTAGGCCGCCAGATAAAACGACATCACGGAACGTGAGTCAGTCGGTCGTGCAGTCCGTCCCAAAGGACAATGATTTCTCTTGCATCAGGAGAGATGGAAATCCTTCGGCATTCTAAACGGTTATGTTTGGTTTTTTCGCTTGCAACTAACAAGACCAGCGATTGAACGACCCACACCCTTCCACAGAGATCACACGCACAGTGGGCCGAGGGGAACTCCTGAGACGCAGCAACCACGACTTCTAACCCTCGTCTCCTGGCTTGGTGTTGCTTCTTCATGTCTTCAAGACGCTGTCTCTCACAGCGTCTGGCTGTTTGTAGCGAGCTTTTCCCACAAATTTACAGAAATCTTCCACATCTTCTCAAATTTGAGTGAAGCACATCCTTACAACGCAAAAGCTGACTTCCTCTACTTCACGTAACGTATATACTGCGGCGGCAGGGCGGTTTTCTCTACAGGTTTTGCAATACTCCAAAAGCTAAAATAAAAGGCGAAAAGAACGTGCAATGCAACCGGTACTGGTCAAACGTTTAAACCCTGAACATTCACACTGCAAATCACTCAATTGGGATCATACACAACAGTGGCAACATCGCCCCCTACTGCGAAAACTTGGCTATGACGCTCATGACAAAGATTCCTGAGAATCTGTGCGGCTTTCTTGGGTAAACAAACGGAACGATAAAATTATTGTTCACTTGGAATAGGGAACAATATATATCCATATATAACTATATACAATATATCCTACGTATATATGTAGGATCTGTATTCTGTTTGGATTGATACTTAAAAGTATTCGGTTGATACTATACGAATGCAAACCGTCTTTGTTTTGTTTCATTATCATCACCTGCTGTTGAACTTCCCCGGGTCCTCCTCTCTGGCGTTGTGGAACCCCAGGCTGAGATCGGCATCGACGCCAATCCCAAAGTAATTGTTCATCTGCACGATCTGGTATGGCAGAGTGGGGTGTGGGGGGGCGAGGGGAGGGGGGGCAGCGGAGTGGGGGCAGCATGGTCAGCAAACACCAAACGCCGGGAGGGAAAGGTCACCCGCAGAACAACCACATAATGCACACACAAGCGTAAACATATGCTCCTGAACGTCGAGCCGACGTGCGGGGGGCAGGGGGACGGGCGTTGGCTTGCCGCAGTGAGAGCGTGGTGTAGTTGAATGAGTAGCACCGGAAAAATTTGCGTTGGGACAATAGTGCAACGTTCCTCCTGTTCCTGCAAACCTCCGGGGAGAGGCGGTGGGGGAGAGCCTAACTCACGGCAAAAGTGGCACGCAGATCCCACCGAGAACCCTCGCCGCGTTGACGTTAATACTGAAAAGATTTTCAGTTTGTTTATTGCGATTTTTGTAATCGCCCTTTCCCTTACTCTCCGTTTCATCCCCGAGCTAAAAAGCCAGTTTTATTAATCCAAAACGAAATTATAACTTCAAAGTAAAGATTCATAAGGTGTAGCGTCACAGTGTAACAGCAAATGTGTGACCATGTGCGAGTGTGTGAGTGTGGGGAGCAGTAGCGCAGCGGTTAGCTCGCGGCGTTAAGAACCCGGCAACACGAGTTTGATTCCCACTCACGGCCAACACCAGTGACGATTATATGAACCTATCCCGGGCCTCCCCTAGATCGACTCAACCTCAAGCGAGTCCCTGGTGCGATGTGTAAACATCGCCACTGGGGAGACAAAGGTGGCCGGGCGTGGTGCTGGTTACCCACCCCCTCGTGTGCCGTGCAGGCCTTCTTACGTGCTCGCTCACACCACTTGCTCCAACAGTCTGTTAAGGCTACACGGGGGACCTTTATCTTTGCATGAGTGTGGGTGGGTGAGTGACAGTGGCACCGAGCACGTGCTGGCCTTCGTGGGTGCTCGCTAGCGGCATGGTACTGTGCGTGTGAACATGCGTGACGGTGTGTGCACAAGAAAAAGAACAACCACATACGCACGCACAAACATAAACAAACATGCATCCTCATCATACACACGCGTGTGTGTACTTACATACACGTGTCCACATTCACCGACCGATACACACACATTCACACGAATCCAAAAATACATTATATAGCCTTAAAGACAACTGTTGGGATAAGCTCTGTTCGTGAGCGCCCATTAAAAATGGCGTGGCAGATGAGGAGATGGTGTGTGTGATTAGCATCACGAGACCACCTTTAATCTCCCCAGTTTTGATGTTTATACAGTCCCATATACTAATTTAAGGCTGAGTTGACCAAGGGCATTCCCAGGACCAGCTCTCTATGACCGGAAACCAAACCCAGGACAACCTAAGACCTTGGCGCGGTGCATGAAGCACAGCGCCACCACTCCCCAACATTAACAACGGCTGGCATGCGCTGCCAAGTGACGGTGAATTGTGCCAGAATAGGTGTATTGTGAGGCCGTTGTGTAAAATGTGGAAGGCTCGCTGGCAGGAGGTCAAGGGACAGACCCAGGTGTTATGAGTTAACTGCATGACATGAATCGCAGATGTGCCACCTGTGCTCCCCGCTGTGCCAATTTCCCAACAAAACAAATTGACAAAGACCCCTGGTATAGCCTTAACAGACTGTTGGGACAACACAAATTGACACACACAGACACACAAAGTAGAGATCTTTTCACACCATATCCGGTACTCATTTAACCATATCAAAGACAAAGATCCCCCATATAGTCCTAACACTGTTGGGGCAAGTGCTGTTAGCGAGTAGCACAGCACACAAGGGGGTGAAGGAGGCCAGTACCACGCTGGGCCACCTTTTTATCCCTCGTGGCGATACACACTGCACCAGGTACTCATTTGAGGCCGAGCTAACCTAGGGGAGGCCCAGGACCGGTTCAGATAATCATCACTGGTGTTGGTCATGAGCGGGAATCGAACTCGGGTCACCGGGATCGTAGCGCAGTTCATTAACTACGATGCCACCGCTCCCCCTCCCACAACAAGCACGAACATGCACGCACGCCCACCCTGGGCATGCTGGTCCGCTCTTGTGCACACTCGGGCTCGTTGGCGTCCAGCAGAATGGTCCAGCGGTCCATCTTCACCTCCTGGGCCTCGTCAACGTTGATGAGCACGGAAAGCGGGTCCTCCCCGGAGTAGCCCGGGCCCCAGCGCAGCACCCGTGCCAGGTCATTACCTGCGATAATAACAGAAAATAACAGTACTGCAATGTTTTTTTTATCCATCTGTGCGGAAATTTGAGCGCTGCCTCCCCTCATTTTCTCCAGATATTCTGGTTTCCTCCCCCACCCATAAATGGATTTGAGACTAAGTGAGTCTTTTTGTTGGTTAAATAACGGGTGTTAATATTTGTATTAACCCTGAGCCCTGTTTTAATAGGTGTTCGCCAACATGCTCCACAATCTGGCCCCAAGCACTTTAACCTTCGACCCTACCAGCAAGTAGTACATTTCACCCAAACGACCCTCTGCTGTAGCCACGGTGACCCGGGTCACTGTGGGTGTTGTGGGGCGGAGTGGGGGGGGGTGGAGGGCTCGGCTCACCCGTGCCGAGCGGCAGGATGGCGACGGGCGGCTGTGTGCAGGCGAGCTTCAGCTTGATGTCCTCGAGCAGCGACAGCACCCAGCCCACTGTGCCGTCCCCGCCGCACACCAGCAGCCGGAAACGCGGCACCTCTCGGAATACGTGGAGCCTGCGCGGAGGGAATGCGCGCACGCCTCTCAATGGATGCGTACCACCCCCCCCCCCCCCCCCCACATTTACCCTCGCGCTCGGTACCGCATCAGCGCCGTGCGATATTAACGATTCGTCAGATGTCGAGAGTCGCGATTCCATTTCAAGAGACCGCCTGCCCCCTGGGCCTTATCGACGCTGCCCTCCGGGCCACCGGAAGTGGGGTAGGCCAAAATGGGCAACTTGGCCCAGGAAACCCCACACAAAAGACGCCCCCCGCTGCCCCCCACAAGGTGCCTGTTCCTTCTGTCGCTAACACATAAGGAGACCCCACGTGTCATTCTGCCGCGGCTGTCCCAGAGGCTCACTAGTGCTGGCCCAGCTGCCTGCTTGGCGCAACGGGCCTCCTCATCTGTCCCCGGAAAATGCGGCCTTTGGCGTGGGAACCGGACGCGCAGGCGAGGTCGGGATCATCGGATACGGGTGCTTTACTCGTCGGCGGTAGAGCCCCGGGGTATCACCCAGTCGCCAACAATGCGCCCGACCACGTCACATCTCAGAAGCTAAGCAGGGTGGAGCCTGGAAAGCGCTGCCGTGGGCGATCGCCATAGGCCAAGAGTCAGCAACCTGGGGCTCCGGAACTGCATGCGTCACGTTATTTATAAGGACCACCATCTGTAATTCACATGCATGCATTGCGTTCGAAACAAACGGCTCTTCTTGTTATTTTGGTTGCCGACCCTTGCCATAGGCGGTGACTGCATGGCATGCAGCAGAGGCGAAACCCGCCATCATACCGTACTTCTACGCTCCCCCATTTCCGCCAACCCACACCGACCAGCGTGGCGAGGTTTGTTCAAGGGGACCTCTGCAAGCCGTGCGGCTGCAGTTGCGGACGCCCTCATCCAGCAGCAGATTCGGCAACAGGTGCCGCATGTGCGCACGTCACGGTCCCCCCCCCCCCCGCGCATCGCCACCCCCTGAACCCGCCGACCCTAGCCCGGGCACGTACCCCGGCAAGGGGCCTCCGCAGGCCAGGTCGAACACCTGGTGGGGGTTGACCGCCTTGCGGAAGCTGTGAAGCAGCTCGCGACCCTGCATGCCCCCGCTCCGTGGGTTGATCAGCACCAGCAGGGGGTGGCAGCTGCGTGGCATCTGCTCCGGCTGGGGGTGTAAGCGAGGGTGTGTGTGTGCGAGGAGAGAGGGGGACGTACGTATATTCATGTGTATGCGCGCATGAACGTGTGCGAGAACGTGCGTGAGCGTGTGTTTGTTTGTGCGTGTACATGTACATGTGAAAGTGTGCGTGAGTGCGTGAGTGTATGCATGCGTGCAGGTGTATACGTTCAAGTGCATTTGCATATGCGTTCAGGTGTATGTGTTCACATGTACGTGTGTGTGTGCATGAGTGTGGCCGTAAATACATGTGTGTCAACGTGTGTGCATGTATTGCGGCACATGAGTTGGGGCACGTGTGCGCGTGCATGCATGTATGAATGTGCGTGTGTGTGTGTGTGTGCACAAGGCGAGAGCGAAATGATTAGTGCACAGCATTGCGATCCCAAGTCTGGCGTCCACAGCACCAAATAACCCAGAATGCACCTGATCTCGAAAGCTAAGCAGGCTCGTGTCTGGAAAGTGCTTCAATGGGCGACCACCACACATTAACGTATCTTAACGTCTGCGGGGCTACGTTGTGGCTAGCAGAGGGCAGTGCTGCAAAATCAATTGTTGTACTGTATCATTACATTCCCATGGCCCGTACGGCACGCAGAGGCCCTCCTCCATCCAGCAGTGGACCGAACAAAGGGCTGCCACGTGTGTGTGTCGTTACTATGCGACGAGCGCTCACGATCAGCGTTGGGAGCAGGTTGATGCTAATGATCTTGTCGTCCACCGTGATCTTGCTGTCGTTGGCCAGACGAAACAGGCGCTCCGCCTCCGCGCACGACGACACCTCGAGGGCCACCGCGCCTACAGGGAGGGGGTGGAATGGAGAAACGTGAGATTACGGGAAGGGGGGCACACGGGCAGTATGGGCGGCACAAGGAGGAGGTGCTAAGAAGGCACGGGACATGATGGAGAGTAAGGTTTTTTTTTCTGAGCTATTCTGGTTTGGATGAACCAAGACTCACCCACCAAAATGAGTCTCGACACTCAGTAATGGACAGTTATCACATGTCCCTCTCTGCGTGTCTCTGTGTTCTCTCTCTACGTGTGTGTCTGGTCTGTGTTTCCGTGCCCGTGTTTTGTCTCTCTCTCTCAAATTTAGCATTCTTTGGAAGAACGTTAATCAACCAGGTAGGATGTTGACTGTTGTATTAGCCGACTCTCTGGGTTGTATTGCATTATATTTCTAAGTTTGCTATGTTTGTTTTATCATTCATTCGTACCTGATGATGGTTGCTTGTGTTGCAATCGAAACGTCGTATTATATTATTTAATTTACTTTCTTTCTACGTGACTTAACCGAAAGAACCAAAGAGTAATTCTTGCAGTCACAAAAGCTTAGAATCGAGTTTGTTATCACAGAAGTTACATTCATACCGTTTGAGAAAAGTGATCATCATCAAAATGCCGGTTTCCTGCGCGATCACTGCTGACCACACCATGACCGGCAACTCACTGCACTCGCAGACCTGGTTTAAATCAGCCTCTCGGCGGTGCCATCCAAGGGTCTCCTGACTCAAACATACGCCGGCTGAGCCGCCAGGCCACCTGGCAATGTTTCACAGCCGAGTGGGCCTCATGTTTCACAGCAGGTGGATCTCAACGTTTCACAGTGAGTGGATCTCAGTGTGAGCAGAACTGCTTGTTAAGGCCTCTTGTTGTTGTGGCCAGGAAACATTACATCCGCCGAGGTGTCCGGCCACCCAAGGACACGGCTCACATTTTCACAACAAACTGTAAAACTCTGGATCCAATCACGACGAAATTTTCACCACATCTCACCCTGCACCAATGCTCAGACCTTTATCAATTTTGGGGCAGATTGGCTATTAAATACCTTCATGCAATTTAATTAAGCAGAAATCAATGTCATGCCGTGTGCAGGTGCAATTAGCGCGCGTGCGCCAATGATTAGGAGCGCATGCGCCGGACGTGCGTCCTTTTGCGTCCACGTGAACGCGTTTTATATGCGCACACGTTTCTCTGCACGGTCGATTTCCTGGCTCACGGGCTTGTTTTTATATATGAAGAAACCCTGCAAGGGCAAGTACCTTGTTTGGAGTAGATTTGCGTTATAGTTGCCGTGTTTTCTAAAAAAAGAGAAGCGTAAACATAGTTTATCACGTGGGCATTACAAGGAGAGCATTAACGCAAGTTAGTTCACATCACAAGGTTAACCCGAAATTACCCAGCCAGTACATAAAAATAAAAAAATAAACACAATGACGCATTTCCACTTTATATTACCAATTAAAATATTTCGCTTTAAGATTTTTAAAAAACCTTCAATTGGTTCATGCGCAATTATAATTTTTATAAAAAGATGTGAGGTTAAAAGGAAAATAACCACATTGTCTCTGAAGTGTGAAATGCGTTTCATTACCAAGCCTGGCGCAGGCCCACACACACGAACACAATCCCACACTATATAAATGTACTAACGCACACAATAATGCTTACACACCAGCATGCGCAATTACGCACCGATGCACACATTATTTAATACACCCACACACACAGACACACAGACATGTATGCATACACCAGCACAAATACACACGAAATAAATAAGCACACAATACGCCTCCTTCACATGTCTATCCTCTCGCATAAACAATACGAGTAATAGTATGTTTAGCACAGCCCATTAGCCACACGGCCTTCTGGGAGCGCATCATTTCAGCAGTATTGGTTCAACACAAGCAAAATTGTTGACCGGTTTGGATTTTCAGTGTCTCACCAGCAGCGGAGCTTACTTGAACCAGGCTGGTGAACTGCCAGATGTATATCAGCAAGGACACTCTCTAGGCTAGTTATGCGAGCTATCCGAGACCTGTTAGATACGGGTCTTATACAACAACAACAACAGCCGCCATTCGCCAATAAGTGGCAGTGACGTCACCACGGCGCTCGTGCCAGGCCACAAAGATCCCCCGCATAGCCTTAACAGACTGTTGAGCAAGTGCTATTTGTGAGCACCTATAATAGTGGCGATGTTTACACACCACACCAGGTCATTTGAGGCTGAGTCGACCTAGGGGATGCCCATGACCTTCAAATAATTGACACTGGTATTGGCCATAAGTGGGAATCAAACCTCGATTCGCCAGGTTTGTAGCGCAGCGCACTAACACGACACCACCGCTCCCCAGGCCACACATACAGGCACACAAGCAGGCACGCGTGCAGATCTTCATCTCGAGGCCATGGCAGCGGCATGGACAAGCCACGCGGCAGAGCGGTGCACGGGAGCCAAGGTCGCATACGCACGGTGCCTTCTGGTGAGCGTGACGTACGCACGCGCCCCGGTGCACAAGATGGGTGGCTATCGCAGCTCAGGGTAACTCGTACTCAATCTCGCGGTACAGATAAGGCAGCGCCTATCACCGCCCGCGACTGCGTGCAGGCGCACACTCGCGTGAGCGCGCACACGCTCGGCACGCACACACGCAGAACAACGGACGCTGCCATTCGCTACGATGTCACCATGGCACAAGTGCCAGGTTAGGTGCATTTTGAAGCCGTGAGAAAGCTTCGAATGCACGTGTGCAGGAAGTCAGAGGACAGACCCTGGTGTTGGTGTTATAGACTGGGGGAGACTGGCGCATGAACCACCTGTGCTCCCTACTGCATACAAAGATCCCCCAATAGCCTTTTAATTCTCAGGCTGCTGAGGCAAGCACTGTTAGCGAACGCCGATGAAGACCAGCAACAGTACTTATGGGGGTGGTGTGGCCAGCACCATGCCTGGTTTTATTTGTATGTGTTTGGGTGATTTGTTTACCTTTCTTGTACTTTGCACTATCATGTTTTTGTACTATTTGTTGTAGAAACGTTCTTACCCCGTGCCCCTACTGGACATTTATGAAAAGTAGGTTTATAGCTTATTGTATTCCTCCAGTATAAATACATATTCGGATTCTGGTTGCCCGTGTCTCCCCGGGGCTAAGGATTACACACTGAACCAGGTACTCATTTAATGCCGAGTCGACCAAGGGGAGGGTCCACGATTGGGTTCAGACATTGGCGAGGAAACAAACTCGGGATCGTAGCGGAGTGCACTAATCACTACTCCACGACTCCCCAATGCGTATACACACATTAAAAAATCGCACGCACTCACCATTGAGTTTTACGTGCGTGCGCAGCAGGGAGAGGTAGTCGGGGGCAGCGAGGCCGGGGGGAAGCCCCCCCACCAGCAGCTGGGTGTTGCCGTCCCCATCCAGTTTTGCCGTGATGTAGAAGCGCGTCAGGTTTATCCGCTGCACTGAAAGCTGCACGCACGCACACACATTGATACCCGCACAAACACAGGCACGTACACACACATACACACACGCGCACAAACACACACGCGCACACATACAAGCACATACACCCACCGGCACATACATACACGCACACACGCACAAAGATCCTCTGCTTAGCCTTAAAAACTTCAAGGGGAAATGCCGTTATAGCGAGCACCTATTTAGATTGGCTTGGTACACGAGAGGGTGGTGTAGCCAGCGCCACAGATGTCTGATGTTAACACACTGCACCAGGTGCTCATTTAAGAATGAGCTGACCATGGGAAGTCTCAAGACACAGTTCGGATACCACGCCGTCACTGAAGTTGAGCACGGCTGGGAGTTGAACCCAGGCTGCCGCTGGGATTGCAGCGCAGCGTGTGAACTGCAGTGCCACCGCTCTCCGTATGCGTAAACGCACGCTCGTTACTCGCACGGTTGCACAAGTAGCGCCGCACCCTCTCATCCAAGGAAAGGGCTTTAAATGTCGAGGATTATTAAGTGTTTAAGAATAAATCGTGTTTTCCGATTCATTTATTTCATTTCAATTATATTCCCATTGTGCTGTTGTCTGGCGTCACATCGTTTCATTTATGGCCCTTTTGTTAATCCACTGCTGGATGAAGGCCTGCCCACGCCGTGGGGGTCATTGGGGATTGTTTGCCCATACTTCACCACACTTGCTCAGTGCGGGATGGTGAAGAGGACGGGACCAACACCGGTTTGGATATCAGAATCTGGATATTTATTTATACCGGATGATCCGATGAGCTATGAAGCTCTTTTTCACAGATGTCCAGTGTATCACTCGCCATGAACGGGAAATTGTGCTTGGGTCGCGCGGGTTTGTGGCACGGTGCGCGAACCGCGGGCACCCCCCCCCCCCCCCCGCTGCCCCAGCCATGTCGCTACGATGAAGACAGCTGTGGTGGTGCCATCGCATTGCTCCAGGGATCGGCGCCGGAAGATGACCTCGCAGAACTACTTCCGAAGCCTCTTAGAAATAATTATTTTTTTTGTATATATACAAATCACTGGCAAACATTTAATATGCCCAACCAAAAGGATTTGCCGCCTGGAAATCGAAGCTAAAAATTTGTAATTCTCAATCCAGAGTTTTGCCGAGTTAAGTGAAAAAAAGCCAATCCTAACAAGGTTTATTTTTGCGTGTGCAGCCATCGCTAAGTAGGTTGAGATGTTCCTCTCAATACACTGGAGATCAAAGTCTCATTCATAGCAGTTCCATTCTGGATTGGAGCCCAGGTTTCTCAGTGGTGCGGTCTCACTGCTATGACCCCCAACCCCTCCTCCTCACCGCACCCAGGTCACCCGGCCACTTCTGTCCCATGCTTTCCTTTCTCTGAGCAGGTTTAAAGCAGTGAAAAACCTGTCTTTAATGGCGATTATCATCAAATAATGTGGATGCAACACTGCTGCGAGTTACAATTATTATTTACACGCGTAACGCATGATAATCTCACAAAACAGAGAATGAGCATACATTCTAGATTTGAAGCTTTCGTGACTGCAAGGATTCATACTCTTAGGCTTTTTCGGTAAAGTTACGTAGGTATTATTACTTCTATTAATTTTATTTTTATTTTTCACCTACGTAACTTTACGAAAAAGCCTAAGAGTATTGAGCATACAACAAATATGTAGTAATATTTTATGACTTAATTTGATGATAGCCTTGCGAAATCTCACGACTATTTTTTTACGGGGGTCTCTTGCATTGGGACGTTTGGCCAATTCCAAAGAGATAATGTTTTGCACGTGGGAGGAAAGCGTGGCAACCCGGAGAAAAACCCTCACACGCGCAGGCGGTTTGACGACGAACCCACTTGCTGTGCTGCCACCTCTCGGACACCACGCAGCCCGGCGAGTTTGCGAGTTAGTTTCACGAACATCCGAGCGAGCCACCAAAACCCTTGGGCTCCAAAGTGCCTCGGGTTATTTACAGGGCGGTGCCGCCCGCACCCGGGTCTCAACCGCGTCAGGTGCTGCTGGAACGATTCATCGGGATACGTTCGGCGCACGATGTGAGAAAGGTGCGTATTGATAGTCTCGGGTTGGTCACGCGTTCCGTCGATGTATTATTTTCCAATCGGCACTTGAGGCCGGTTCACAAATCCACACCAAACGAAACGGCATGCGCACACGAGGGCCCTCTGATGGGAGATGGTAACTTGAAGTGGGTGCCGAGATTCATGAACTGGATTCTCTTTTCTTTTCTTCCTTTGCCCGGGGAATAGTTTGTCTGTGTACGTCCGTCCAAAAGCACTGCTCATGTTTTCACAAAAACTCCAAGATTCCTAAACTATCCACTATGGAGCTCACCACACAGCTCACCAATACTAAACTCACCATGCTGCTCACCAACCCCAACACCCAAACGTGTATATTATCATGGGAGAGTACATCCTTTAAAAAAAGGCATTTTAATTTTAAAAAATAACGTCACACTGACTAGCACAATTAACGCGCGCGGACGTGAGAATGAGGGCATTGGCGCGAGAGTCCGCTCGCACGCGCCTAATGCGCGGGTCCGTTTGTGTTTGCGTTTGCGTGGCTTCAGTCCACACTTTGTTTACACGGTTGATGCCGTTGACAAAATAGGGAGGGGCTCCCTTACGGGAGAGACTTGGCAGCTTGCGCCTACATTTGCTGCTGCTGCCTACCTTTCGGATCTCGTGCAGGTGATCCAGCATGCTCTGCTCCATGACCAGCACTCTCCTCTGCACTGAAGATACAAAGGCACCACAAGCAGCAGTCACTCACACGGAAACACTGACATTGAAGACAGATACAAAAACAACAGCAGCACCAGCAGCGGGAGAACTAAAATCCCCCATGCAACCTTTCACAGGCTGCTGAGGCAAGAACTATTAGCGAGCACCTATGAAGGCCGGCACGGCACACGAGGGGGTGGATAGCCAACCCCACTCCCGGCCCCCTTTGTCTCCCCAGTACAGATGCTCATATGCTGCGCCAAGTACTCATTTAAGGCCCAATCGAGCTGGGGTGGTACAGGACAGTTTTTATTTTTTGGCCGATGCTAGCCGTGACCAGGAATTGAACTCAGGTCGCCGGGTTCACAACACAGCATTGCTCCTGCCACTCGTGCCCATTATATTATTTTACTCCGGTCACGGAGTAAAATAATACAATGAGCGGTGGAGAAGTGGCACAGAGATTCGCCCAACGCGCGACAAAACATGGCAACTCGAGTTGGACTGCCGACCAAAGTTAACCCCAGTGGTACATTCTAAACACCACCCTCACCAGCCTGCACTGGCCATCTTGGTGAAATATGGTCAAACGTGCCCCCTGACGGACACAGTGTGGGGTGTTATTATTATGGAAAATAGAGTCTACCAAACAAATGAATCCACTTGTAAGTTTATTCCATTCTACTCTCAACTGTGCTTCTGCTGGACAAGGAGTCCTGATCCATTATTAAACTTTGATTGTATCATTATCAACATTCATAATGCACAAAGGTGGCTTATTTTATTTTTCGATCATTACATTTACATTTGAAAGTAAATACTGCTTAATTCAAATTAAAACTGTATGGGGATGCCACTGAACCAGGGAGCCCTTGTGAGTAACAGCACACTGTGAGTACCGTTAACATGCACATTGCAGAAACCCACAACCCCAGCCAGCATGGCCTAGCGGCGGGGTCTAACTCCTCGCTGAAATACTTCCTGGGTCGCTTGCTGATTGGAGAAGGCACACGACTAGTGGCCAAAGCCCATAGAGAGAAAGAGAGAGAGGGATGTGGTTGGTGTGCCGGCGAGGAAAGATTTTCTCGGTCACCGACCCGGCAAAACCTGGCTGAAAAAAAGCCGCGGTTACCCCCATATCTCATGTAGCGGAGTAAATTTCCATCGCCAAGAGGCCTCAAGGTCCCAGGAACTACCGTGGGAGCTCCTAATGAGCCACACGTCCTGACTAGACAAGTCCAAATTCCCAGCTCCGACCGGCAGTCTCGCGAGTCGGGAGGCAGAATAATCAAATCCGCCCCGCAGACTCCAATTTCGTGGGTCCCATTGTCCAGTCCAGATTTCCGTGGCAGCCAGCCTCCTCCAGTTACATATAAATCAGATGCCCATTCATATGTAAATGCTGCAATATGCATCACGCACGCATCTGGCAGTCACGGAAAGATGCGCCCCCCCCCCCCCCCCTTTCGGGATGCAGGCGCCTGAATTTAACGCACATCAGCAGCAGCAGCTGCCGGAGAAAATATTAATATATAGATATATATGAATATATAATCATGCTTGCGTATTAGCGGCAGTTGCATAAGCGCCGCCAGAAAAAACATTCTGTCCAATTGCAAGGTGCTTTTTATGATAAATCATTATTGATGATGATGGCTGTGATGTGTTTATGTTGTACAATCTGTTCTGTTTCACTTTGTTTAAGAGCGTCTCTGGCTTTGAAGCCAGCGCGCAGTTGCACGGAAATATCACCAACATGAAGGCGGTTGGAGACGGCACAAATTAATTCCGCTGCTTTTATTTTAAAGTCACGTAAAGCGTTTTCTTCTAGGGGTGGAACCTAGCGTTAATAAATTAATCGCTCCGCAGATATTTACCCTAGCTCGGTTTGTGAACGTTGTATGGGAAATGGTTCACGTCAGCCGCTCGGCAGCCACAAGAGGAGCTACCATTCACCGGAATGCTCAAGAAAAGAATCAAATCATTAAATTCCTGATCATTAATCGCAACAAGTAATCAAACACTGGAGGAAGGGCGGTGCATCACTCCACACAGACTCTTCTCTCACACGAAGATTGCATAAAAAATTATTCATTCTAGTACTCTCCTTTTTGTATTTGGATTGTCAACCAACACGGGGAAGAACGACAACTTGTACACCTATTGTTCTCTTTCAGCCCCGCCCACCCCCCCAACACGTTCCATTCATTGGCTACCACATTCAGATAAGCCCCTCCCCCCTCCTCCCCCCTTAACTTGTATTTAAGAACTTGTATCTTGGAATCTTTGCTTCACTTGATACAGCAAATCTAGCTGTGACGGTCCCACCTGATGACGGAGACTTGTGTTGCCTCCGAAACGTCGTGATTTATAATTTTGTTTCTATTATTTATATATATTTTTTATTTATGTTTATTATTTATTTTATTTATTTTACCTACGTGACTTTACCGAAAAAACCTGAGCATAATTATTCATTCACCACAATCTACAAGTTTTCCAAGTCTTTTGCGATGGTAGGAGTCGATGTGTTTCAAAATAGAAAGGCGCAGAAAGCGAAACAGCACGAGGAGACAGCTGCCTGCCGAGTAGCAGCACATAGAGCACACACACAGTACAATGTACATACACAATGTTGTCCCACGTCCAACTGCGTAGCACACGCACATGAGTGAATTCAAACCGCACGATATCGCAAATCTTGGGTAGAAATAGGCTAGCCGCATATACAGCTCAAAATTACACAAACCAAACCGGTGTAGAGGGTGGGAAACCTGTATTTTGGAATTAATTGTTCCACAACCAATTGGGAAACATGTCAGGGGCACACTGAGAGGGCTGTAACCTCCCCCCCTCCCCCACCCCCTGTCCTCCCTCCCTCCCTGCAGCCGATAACCGTCCGTCAGAGACTCTGCAGGTGACGCGACGAGGGTTTAAAGAACGCGCGTGCCGCTAGCGCCATCCGGCGGCAGCGGCTTCGGGCAGGCACCGAGGCGCCACCCTCGCCACGCGCATTTGTCACCGAGAACAATCGGTGGGGGGAACGGAGTAAATAACAGCGGAGGGGCGTGACCCTTAACCTGCTCGCCCGCCAATGCCCTCACTGCCTCCGCAGCAAGGAATGCGGCAGAACCGGTCGGGCGTGGAGATGTAAGTTCTCGCTTGACGTGGCGGCTTTACTGCCGTGTCCTCGCAAGGCAGCGCACGGCAGGCTGCGGTGACCCGTGTGTAGAGAGGATGAGAGAGGAATGAGAGAGAGAGGGGGGGGGGGCTCTACAGGGAGAGAAGGGGGGGCCCTCTCTCCCTGAGTGTTGTCCCCTCACATGTGTGGCGGTTCTTCTCCGGGTGCTATGGTTTCTTACCACGAGGTCAAAATGCCAGGAATGGAATTGGCCAAACATCCTCCTGAAGGTGAGCTTTGAGAGATGCTGCGAGGCTTTCCATTGGCGATGCTTGACCATAATTCACTACACAAGTCCGACTTAATTAATGTTATTTTTCAAGTAAAAAATCAGTCGATACAATATGCTCCCGGCACGTGGTGCGGAACGTCGGACGTCACGAGGTACGAAACGTCAAAGCACCGGTGGAGCCACGAAGCACAACCACAACAACCTACGTGGCAGAACCTCGTTGAGAGTTAACTTCTAATGTATGTGGCTGTTTCTTCACCTAGGTTGTGTTACCAGTCATGCCTGGTTCTTGTGCTCGTAATGCCAGATCTCGCTGGGAAGATAATCTCTGTCTGTTTGGGCTCTCAAATGGCGATGTAATATAAGCATTTTTTTCGTAAAAATGTCTATTTAAGGAACGAAACAAGAGTATTTTTCCACGAATCTGGCTGTCGCCTGAAGATGCTAGTAATTACTGGTGAAACGTCGTACTCAGATTGTAAGTGTTGTGGATTTTCTCTCCAACACACCAGTGTGCTGTACTAGTTATGAATTGGCACGTTCTGTTAGAATGCGGAAATATAAATGTGTCGTTAACCCACCACCACCACCACCCGACACAGCCAATTAGTAAGGTTTGTCACGTAAACAAAACGTACAAATTAGTTAGTACTTCAGCACACCGGTGTGTTGCAGGGCAAACCCATAGCATTTACTTGGAGTAACCACGCGAGAGCTTGCAAGGCCCGCTGGCGCAGCTCGGCCAGTTCCACGAATGAGTGCTCTGGTACGCGGGAGGAAAACGAGGCAGCCACAGGAAAACCCACCGCGCGTACGAGGGCCAAACTAGGAAAGCGCCGCACGGACTGGATCATTGAATCATTCACTTGCTGCTCGCTGCCGTTTTTTGCCCACCTTGCAAAACAGCGAGGGTTTTAGGATTTCTCCAAAATCTAAGAGATCTGCCAACCGCTTGCTCTCTGGGTTATTAACGGTGTGTGCCAACACGCCCGCCGAGCTGAGAGTTACGGTGACCGATTGGATGGGATGCCCACGTCACTCACCTTCCTTGCAGTGCATCATCACCTCCGTCAGCCTGTAGTCATCCGGGCTTTCGTTCTGCGGAAGCACGGACACGGCTCGCATGTTAATACAGCATCCGCACTCTTGTTTCTACGTCGGTAACATCTTGGTGAATAAACACAAAATCAAACACAAGCCCGACGATTGCCCGAAAAGGGCACAGTTCAGATTGAAATATTCGAGAGCTCGGGGTGTCATAAAAGTACAGCACCTCGGATTAGCATGGTTGCCTATGTACGGTACAGCACAGCGCCTGTATGAGCCAAGGTTGCATGTGATGGTGTGCAGCACCGTCTTTTACCTTGCTGAACAGGTGCACAACAAGTGTTACGGTAATTACTTAGGGTGCTATGAAATACTCGATCGTGATATTACGGAACGCAAGGGGCCTCTCGGGCAGGACACGGCGCCGCTCGGAGGGATGATGGCCGGTGGTCAAGACCAACGACAGAGTGACAGCCAAAGCAGCGATCGCGTCCAAGAAGCATCCACCAGCGAAACGAAGCGATGAAAAACTGTAGCTCGTGTGCAAGTTCTATAGGTATATCACTTGTTTACTGTCTTTATCCAGCAAGTGAATTGATCATGGCTGACGATGATGATGATGACAATTGTGATGGTAGTGAATTAATGAAATGAAGCCTAATTGTGTTTGTGGTGAAGTGCAATCCATAGCTCGCATCACATTGTGTTGCGTAGTATGGGTCTCTATGTGGGTCTCCATACAAGTCTCCATGAGAGTCTATGGGTCTCTACGCGAGTCTATGCGAGTCTCACCCACAAGTGGGGAATTAAGGAGATGAAGCTCAATTGTGAGTGCGGTGTACAGCATTGCCCACCACTCTCATCGCCAAACCGCTTTTGCAGGCGATACAAACGGAATCCATCTGGGGGCCCCAGCAGCCATCGAACGGCTTCTCCAAAATCAATACAGGGCCACCAAAACCCGGCCGTGGCTTTTCAAATGCCGTACGAGAGACGCTACAAACCTGATTGTAATCGTAGCGACTATAATCGTATCGACTGTAATCGTATCGAGTGTCAAGTGCTCGGGTGTCAAGCACTGACCTTGCGTCCGAGCAGCAGCAGGACCTCCGTGATGACGGATCGCACCGTGTGGCTCTCGTCGATGCGGAACGACACATACGCCACACCTTTGCTGCATATCCCCCACACACAACCGCGGCACAGACAGCGATACAACACGCGTTACGCGCTGCATCCATCGCCAGCGACCCTGCGGCGGCCGCTTCAAGCCATTCGTGTCTAATTCCGCACGAGAGGGACCGCGGCCGGTGCTGGAGACTAACATCGTTCGTCCTGTCCCGCAACCTCCGGTCGGCCTCAAATGACCTCCTTGTCAAGCCCGTCGTCTCTGGAACTCCCAGACAAGACGAAAGTTGCTTCTCCGTCCACGGCTTCAATTGTCTGGAAGTTACTGCCTCCTCCTCCGTCTAGCTCACAAAGCCACACATCGGCGCTGGTGTCCTCACTTCCGTCAGAATGTCAAGCCTCTTGTTTCTCTTTCATTTATTCTCCCATGCCTTCGGAACGTCCTTTGCCAGTTGAATTTGCGTGCGTCACAAATGTTGCTCACCAATAAATGGAGCACGACGGAGAGGGCGACCGTTAGGGAGACGGCGCGGTAAGATTGGCTTGTGTGCGCAAGCCGGGTGGATTGTTCGTCGTGTAATCATGAGGCATGGCAATGAATTCAGGAGATATTCATGACCTTCATCCAGCAGTGGATAGATTGTGGCTGATGATGACGACGACGCCGAGGGACCAAGGCATAGGAAACGCCGACTGCATAAGCATCTAAATTAAATTTGGTTCGCCACTGAATTTGCCAAAATTCTAGCTCTTGAGAATTCTGTTGGTTAAGACTGCCATGTGACGAACATTTCTCCACAGCAGGGCATGTGGGATTGTACGCCCTTAAATGATTGTATTAAAAAAAGTCACCTATAGGGAGATCTAGCTCTAGTTTTGTGCCATCGCTTTCCGCAGGCAGGCTATTCTCAAAACACCCGGGGGGTTTGCACTGCTCTACGGGAGGTCCCAATGGACGTTTCGTGTCATTACACCGACCACACAAATTCCAACAAAAGTGGTAAAAGGACAAAATTACTTTGAAAAACGATTCCAGTCAGAAGACGCTGACAGTTCCTGTGGCACAACATTAACAACTCGGATGCACCGATATTTGCCTAACAATCAATTCCCTCTGCCGAACTGCAGCAGTACAAAGTAACTTCTCTTGCACTGACAGCAGCTACAGTTAATTGATACTAATCTTAACTTTTAATTATGGTACACACGAAATAATTAATAAGCGCACGGCGAGCGATTGCATAAGAGCGCGTAATTAAAATATAAAAATACAACGGCGCCTTCAAAGAACATTCGTGTCACAATTAAAGCGAGCTGCTGCACAACCACAGCGATGAATCGCGCGCGGTGCAGCCTGGCGGCACGTGCATTGAGGTTTGATCGCGCGTGGCCGCAAATTAATGAGCTGTGGGAGGAGGCGAGACCTCCACGGCATGCATGCACACTCTGCGGAACAAAGATGATCAATGCAAAATAATAACGGCGCTTAATTGTACCCAGGAAAGCCTCACTGAGGCTTTGAGAAATGTGTTTTCAAGATCATCCGGCGTGGAAAGCTTGACCAACATCGTATCAAGCGTTTTACACGTGGGAGGAAATAGAGTGCCCGGAGAAAAGCCATGCATACAAAAGAAGAACGTGAAAAAAATATAAATCGGAAATTATAATGATAATAATGCAATAAGTAATGCACGCAATGATTCAAGGACATAAATGACCATGGCTATGAGGCGTGGAGCCAATCTGAGTGTCGCTCAAAAGCCAGGTGAGAGAGGTGGGGCCTTTAAGAGAGAGGGTGGAGCCTTTAAGTGTCTATTCAAGTCGGTGCAGAATGAACGTCGCTGCTGAGAATGTGCAGCGGGACGAAGATGGCCGCATTCCAGATGGCGGGGGCTGCCACGGTTAAACCGCGCCTGGCAGTGACGATGTCGGTGTTTGGTGAGGAGAGGGGGTTGTGAGCCGGGCCGTGGAGAGGTCTGATCATTTCAGCAGGAACGAACAGGCACCATGAAGTCTGTGGCTGAGGTCTAGGCCTCCCCTCCACTTAACGAGGTGTTCTAAGTAGAGAGTAACTTGAGGTAGCCGGGGTCGTAAGCTCTGAATGTACAGGCAAGGGTCACATCATCATCATGGCCGCTACAATTGCTTGCTCAAGCAAACGCAGCGGAGAGTAGCGTGGGGAGCAGCACGGGCAGCAATGTGGGGGAGAGCATCATGGAGAGCTCGCGAGGGTAGCAGCATGGAGAGTAGCGACGGTAGCAACGTGGGGGGTAGCACAGGGAGCAGCATGGAAAGTAGCGCAGGGAGTAGGGCAGAAAGCAGAACGGGGAGCAGCGCGGGGAGCAGGGCTCACCATAGCCAGTCAGCGTAGATCTTCACAACCTCGGAGGAGGAGCGCTTGGCCCGGATCACGTACGCCTCCGGGAGAGTGTCGCGGAACACCTGCACACAAGAGGAGGCCGTGTGTTCCAGCGTCACGGTTCAAATTCACAAAATTTGAAAATACCGTTTCGGGAAAGTTTCCACTGGTGGGGAGCGGGGGTCCCGTTGGCGAGCGTGCCACAGCGGGGATTTGATCGGTTGAGATGACATGATAATGTACTGTGCTTTTTAAATTCCAGGACTCATTGAACGGGTGCCATATTCACGCAAATCTCTGTCCTTTCATGCTGCCAAACCCACAGGAGACATCCATTCCCCTCCTGGCCCGACCACATGAAGCCGTTAATTGGCTGTTTGTTGTCAATAATACCACATTTAAATATATCTGTGAATCAGTTACTGAGGCTGGAGTACAGTCATACGTTTAAGACAGGTTCCCCTCTGTAATTCCCGGTTAAAATGCTGGAATACAGCAAATCAGCGGTGCCATGGTGGCGAGATGTTAACTACCTCGCCTGGTATGCAGAGAGTCGTGGGTTCAATCGCAACCCTGACGCATGTATATTTGGAGTTTGCATGTTCTCCCCGTGGTCGCGTTGATTTTTCTCCGAGTCCTCCGGTTTTTTCCCTCCCCGTTTAGAAACACGCGTTATAAATTCCCACATGATCAGCCACTTAGTTGGCGATCAATTGTGGCCAGGTCACTTCTGAAAAAGAGCTATAAAGTTAAGTGGGCCTTACCTTGGTAAAATAAGTATTTTTTAATGATAACGCCATGCTCTTCATCCTAACACTCCACCAATAATGCTTGCAACACGCACATCCTTCCTAAGTGTTTCACAACTCAGCCAATGTCAGGCTGTGTCATTTTATCCAGGTACGGCAATCAGCTGCTCAACGCACACGCACGCGCTTCTCGAGCCATGTTCCGTGCTTTCAGGCGTCGCTTACAATCACAGAGGTCAACGAACCCAATGTCAATACTCAATACTATGGAAACATGCACGCATCGAATTGCACGATTTACGTTCCTCCATTCTCATCACTAACATCATCATTATGATCAGCCATGATCAATCCACCGTCAGATAAAGGCCCGTTGCCCATGTCTTTACCTTTTCGTCGTCGCTATCCTGCAATGTGGCCAACTGGTGTCTCCAGAGCCGCATGCGGCTCTTTAATCCACCACATGCGGCTCTATCGAAGGGGCATAACGTAGAACGCGCTACTATTACAGTATGTCTCCTGTGCTGTGCCAAAACTGTCAATATATAAACACAATTGGCTCGTTGCAAAACTCACGGGCACTAATTGGCTCTCGGTCTGTTACAGGTTGGCCACCCCTGACCTAGCACACGGGATGATTTCAACTGCCGACATCCTTTCAGATGCGTTACATTCCTCGGCCGTCAATCTGATCAGCGTACGCTGTGGGTAACGGGTTCACGTCAGCTGATAGCGGCGCGACCGTTCGCTGAAACACTGAAAAAGAGAATCGATTCTTTTCATCGAATTCTGACCCCCCCCCCCGAACCGTCACAATTCACAGAGTCGCGAGGTGGCGGGGGGGGGCAATTGTTACACTGCAGCTCGTTACATCCGGTGGGTGCGCGCTACGAATTAACGTTATTGCACTCTGGAGAAGCGTGTTCCACAATAGGCGCTTTACAAATGAACGTATTGGCGGTACACCGGTGCGCAGGATTTAAAAAAAAATGTTCGCAATAATGATTTATTTCCCCGAAATTCGCAACCCCGGTCAGAAAATCTTACGGGGTGCGTCAAAATCAGTCGTCGTGATGTCGAAGCAGTCGGAAGACAAATTTAATGAGTGGCTGAACACGAAGCTTCACAGTCTGTTGCCGAAAAGCACCCAGCCTGATGACGATTGGCTCCGAGTTCCCAAGGCAGATTTGACTCGTGCCCAAGACTTGGTCGGACGGTTCCTCGATTAATTTCGGGAATAATTTCTTGGCGGACAGTGGCATCAAAAGATTACGACTCGTCTCACATATTGCAAATAGGAAAGCAGCCTCTGAATCTAAGGTAACTTCTGATGGAGAGAGTGCACAGCTCATTCAACGGCAACAGCGACATCGTCAGTTCGGGCCTCATCTTTACCTGGTAGGTCTACAGCAGCAGCTCAGTCAGCGGAAAATAGCAACGGCTGGGGAATTTTCTTCTGGTGGAGCGTCAGTAATGGCTACAGCGTCTGTATTTTCAATACGTCCAAATGTAAAGCCGTTGTCTACAAGAGGCAGAACCGGCCCGGCCACCGTGACGTGATCATTTCAAGATACCCCGGCAGGTTGACAGCGGTCGCCATGCTCTTACCTGGACAAACTGCTGGTTTCCGGGGTCGCCCTCTGTGCCCGGGTCGTCGCCCAGGTGACCGTTGCCGTGGAGAAAGCTGTCTTCGGGGCTGAAAAGCATCCCAAGGCTGAGACTCCGCAGCTCGTAGTCCGTGGGGTTTCCCGGGAGGAAGTACTCTCGCAGGGCTGCCTCCTGACCAGCACAGAAAGGATGGTCAGCAACTCCCCCTCATTGAGACTTACGACAGAAGGACTGACAG
The DNA here is from genome assembly GCF_015708825.2 of Lethenteron reissneri. Classification (NCBI taxonomy): domain Eukaryota; kingdom Metazoa; phylum Chordata; class Hyperoartia; order Petromyzontiformes; family Petromyzontidae; genus Lethenteron; species Lethenteron reissneri. The sequence continues at coordinate 13,313,638 of NC_083795.1, read as the reverse complement.
GGCAAGTCAGGGAGTAGAGTGAGTTGAGAGGAGAGATACAGGAGAGTGTGTGGAGGGGGAGTAGAGTGAGTTGAGAGGGGAGAGGCAGGAGAGTGTGTGGAGGGGGAGTAGAGTGAGTTGAGAGGGGAGAGGCAGGAGAGTGTGTGGAGGGGGAGTAGAGCGAGTTGAGAGGGGAGATACAGGAGAGTGTGTGGAGGGGAAGTAGAGTGAGTTGAGAGGGGAGAGGCAGGAGAGTGTGTAGAGGGGAAGTAGAGTGAGATGAGAGGGGAGAGGCAGGAGAGTGTGTGGAGGGGGAGTAGAGCGAGTTGAGAGGGGAGATACAGGAGAGTGTGTGGAGGGGAAGTAGAGTGAGTTGAGAGGGGAGAGGCAGGAGAGTGTGTGGAGGGGGAGTAGAGCGAGTTGAGAGGGGAGATACAGGAGAGTGTGTGGAGGGTGAATAGAGCGAGATGAGAGGGGAGATACAGGAGAGTGTGTGGAGGGTGAATAGAGTGAGATGAGAGGGGAGATGCAGGAGAGTGTGTGGAGGGTGAATAGAGTGAGATGAGAGGGGAGATGCAGGAGAGTGTGTGGAGGGGAGTAGAGTGAGTTGAGAGGGGAGATACAGGAGAGTGTGTGGAGGGGAGTAGAGTGAGTTGAGAGGGGAGATACAGGAAAGTGTGTGGAGGGGGAGTAGAGTGAGTTGAGAGGGGAGATACAGGAGAGTGTGTGGAGGGGGGTAGAGTGAGATGAGAGGGGAGATACAGGAGAGTGCGTGGAGGGGGGTAGAGTGAGTTGAGAGGGGAGAGGCAGGAGAGTGTGTGGAGGGGGAGTAGAGTGAGTTGAGAGGGGAGAGGCAGGAGAGTGTGTGGAGTGGGAGTAGAGTGAGATGAGAGGGGAGATACAGGAGTGTGTGTGGAGGGTGAATAGAGTGAGTTGAGAGGGGAGATGCAGGAGAGTGTGTGGAGGGGGAGTAGAGTGAGTTGAGAGGGGAGAGGCAGGAGAGTGTGTGGAGGGGGGTAGAGTGAGTTGAGAGGGGAGATACAGGAGAGTGTGTGGAGGGGAGTAGAGTGATATGAGAGGGGAGATGCAGGAGAGTGTGTGGAGGGGAGTAGAGTGAGTTGAGAGGGGAGATACAGGAGAGTGTGTGGAGGGGAGTAAAGTGAGATGAGAGGGGAGATGCAGGAGAGTGTGTGGAGGGGAGTAGAGTGAGTTGAGAGGGGAGATACAGGAGAGTGTGTGGAGGGGAGTAGAGTGAGATGAGAGGGGAGATGCAGGAGAGTGTGTGGAGGGGAGTAGAGTGAGTTGAGAGGGGAGATGCAGGAGAGTGTGTGGAGGGGGAGTAGAGTGAGTTGAGAGGGGAGAGGCAGGAGAGTGTGTGGAGTGGGAGTAGAGTGAGATGAGAGGGGAGATGCAGGAGAGTGTGTGGAGGGGGAGTAGAGTGAGTTGAGAGGGGAGAGGCAGGAGAGTGTGTGGAGGGGAGTAGAGTGAGTTGAGAGGGGAGATGCAGGAGAGTGTGTGGAGGGGGAGTAGAGTGAGTTGAGAGGGGAGAGGCAGGAGAGTGTGTGGAGTGGGAGTAGAGTGAGTTGAGAGGGGAGAGGCAGGAGAGTGTGTGGAGGGGGAGTGGAGTGAGTTGAGAGGGGAGATACAGGAGAGTGTGTGGAGGGGGAGTGGAGTGAGTTGAGAGGGGAGATACAGGAGAGTGTGTGGAGGGGGAGTGGAGTGAGTTGAGAGGGGAGATACAGGAGAGTGTGTGGAGGGGAGTAGAGTGAGATGAGAGGGGAGATACAGGAGAGTGTGTGGAGGGGAGTAGAGTGAGTTGAGAGGGGAGAGGCAGGGGAGTGTGTGGAGTGGGAGTAGAGTGAGATGAGAGGGGAGAGGCAGGAGAGTGTGTGGAGGGGGAGTAGAGTGAGATGAGAGGGGAGATACAGGAGAGTGTGTGGAGGGGAGTAGAGTGAGTTGAGAGGGGAGAGGCAGGAGAGTGTGTGGAGGGGAGTAGAGTGAGATGAGAGGGGAGAGGCAGGAGAGTGTGTGGAGGGGAGTAGAGTGAGTTGAGAGGGGAGAGGCAGGAGAGTGTGTGGAGGGGGGTAGAGTGAGTTGAGAGGGGAGATACAGGAGTGTGTGGAGGGGGGGTAGAGTGAGTTGAGAGGGGAGATACAGGAGAGTGTGTGGAGGGGAGTAGAGTGAGATGAGAGGAGAGATGCAGGAGAGTGTGTGGAGGGGAGTAGAGTGAGATGAGAGGGGAGATACAGGAGTGTGTGTGGAGGGGAGTGAGTTGAGAGGGGAGATGCAGGAGAGTGTGTGGAGGGGAGTAGAGTGAGTTGAGAGGGGAGAGGCAGGAGAGTGTGTGGAGGGGGAGTAGAGTGAGATGAGAGGGGAGATACAGGAGAGTGTGTGGAGGGGAGTAGAGTGAGTTGAGAGGGGAGATACAGGAGAGTGTGTGGAGGGGAGTAGAGTGAGATGAGAGGGGAGATGCAGGAGAGTGTGTGGAGGGGGAGTAGAGTGAGTTGAGAGGGGAGAGGTAGGAGAGTGTGTGGGGGGGGAGTAGAGTGAGTTGAGAGGGGAGATACAGGAGAGTGTGTGGAGTGGGAGTAGAGTGAGATGAGAGGGGAGATGCAGGAGAGTGTGTGGAGGGGGAGTGGAGTGAGTTGAGAGGGGAGATACAGGAGAGTGTGTGGAGGGGAGAAGAGTGAGATGAGAGGGGAGATACAGGAGAGTGTGTGGAGGGGGAGTGGAGTGAGTTGAGAGGGGAGATACAGGAGAGTGTGTGGAGGGGAGTAGAGTGAGATGAGAGGGGAGATACAGGAGAGTGTGTGGAGGGGGAGTGGAGTGAGTTGAGAGGGGAGATACAGGAGAGTGTGTGGAGGGGAGTAGAGTGAGATGAGAGGGGAGATACAGGAGAGTGTGTGGAGTGGGAGTGGAGTGAGTTGAGAGGGGAGATGCAGGAGAGTGTGTGGAGGGGGAGTGGAGTGAGATGAGAGGGGAGATACAGGAGAGTGTGTGGAGGGGGAGTGGAGTGAGATGAGAGGGGAGATACAGGAGAGTGTGTGGAGGGGAGTAGAGTGAGATGAGAGGGGAGACACAGGAGAGTGTGTGGAGGGGAGTAGAGTGAGATGAGAGGGGAGATACAGGAGAGTGTGTGGAGGGGGAGTGGAGTGAGATGAGAGGGGAGATACAGGAGAGTGTGTGGAGGGGAGTAGAGTGAGATGAGAGGGGAGATACAGGAGAGTGTGTGGAGGGGAGTAGAGTGAGATGAGAGGGGAGATACAGGAGAGTGTGTGGAGGGGGAGTGGAGTGAGATGAGAGGGGAGATACAGGAGAGTGTGTGGAGGGGAGTAGAGTGAGTTGAGAGGGGAGATACAGGAGAGTGTGTGGAGGGGAGTAGAGTGAGATGAGAGGGGAGATACAGGAGAGTGTGTGGAGGGGGAGTGGAGTGAGTTGAGAGGGGAGATACAGGAGAGTGTGTGGAGGGGGAGTGGAGTGAGTTGAGAGGGGAGATACAGGAGAGTGTGTGGAGGGGAGTAGAGTGAGTTGAGAGGGGAGATACAGGAGAGTGTGTGGAGGGGAGTAGAGTGAGTTGAGAGGGGAGATACAGGAGAGTGTGTGGAGGGGAGTAGAGTGAGTTGAGAGGGGAGATACAGGAGAGTGTGTGGAGGGGGAGTGGAGTGAGATGAGAGGGGAGATACAGGAGAGTGTGTGGAGGGGAGTAGAGTGAGTTGAGAGGGGAGATACAGGAGAGTGTGTGGAGGGGAGTAGAGTGAGTTGAGAGGGGAGATACAGGAGAGTGTGTGGAGGGGGAGTGGAGTGAGATGAGAGGGGAGATACAGGAGAGTGTGTGGAGTGGGAGTAGAGTGAGATGAGAGGGGAGATACAGGAGAGTGTGTGGAGGGGAGTAGAGTGAGTTGAGAGGGGAGAGGCAGGAGAGTGTGTGGAGTGGGAGTAGAGTGAGATGAGAGGGGAGAGGCAGGAGAGTGTGTGGAGGGGGAGTAGAGTGAGATGAGAGGGGAGAGGCAGGAGAGTGTGTGGAGGGGAGTAGAGTGAGTTGAGAGGGGAGAGGCAGGAGAGTGTGTGGAGGGGGGTAGAGTGAGTTGAGAGGGGAGAGGCAGGAGAGTGTGTGGAGGGGGGTAGAGTGAGTTGAGAGGGGAGATACAGGAGAGTGTGTGGAGGGGGGTAGAGTGAGTTGAGAGGGGAGATACAGGAGAGTGTGTGGAGGGGAGTAGAGTGAGATGAGAGGGGAGATGCAGGAGAGTGTGTGGAGGGGGAGTGGAGTGAGATGAGAGGGGAGATATAGGAGAGTGTGTGGAGGGGGAGTAGAGTGAGATGAGAGGGGAGATACAGGAGGGTGTGTGGAGGGGAGTAGAGTGAGTTGAGAGGACTGAGCTAGACAGGGACAGTCCCCAGAGGATCTTGAAGGTTGTGAGTGGTGCGTTCTTGAACTTGGTGCAGGATTGGATTGGGGGCGATTTGGGGGGCACGGTGTTGCTGATGCGGACGTGCGTGCGTTACCACGACGTCGTCCGTTCGGCTGATGCGTGGCACGGAGACCGTGTGGTAGCGCCCGGCACGAGCCGCCTCGTCGCCGTCAAACACCTTCATCTTCTGCTTGCCTGTCCCGATAAAGAGAGACGCCATCTTCAGCGGCGTTGGCTTCCGCTTACCGAACAAATACATTCTAAGGTCGCGCTCATTACACACCAAGTGCTTGCCACAAATGAACCACAGCACCTCGCTGATCTCGTCAAGTAGTATAAACCATCACGCGAGCTCTGGTCATCCTCGCAGCAGCGGCTTTTGGCTAACCATCGAACAAAGACGGTCACCGCATCGCACGCTTTCAGATCCGCTGTTGCGGCCGTCTGGAACGCTCTTCCTTCCGTTATTAGGAAGCCACTGGAGCTATGCACTTTTAAATCATCTAGATTGAAAACGCATTTCTTTATTAACTGCTTTTTGAGTTTAGATAGTTTTCTTGCCCCCCCCCCCCCCCATCTGATTAGCGCAGTTGGCTATGTATGGTGCATTAATACACACAAACACGTATGTATGTCAGCAGCTGACAAAGGTGTGGCCCCCAGTGTGTGGATAAAAGAAAACACACTCCACACTGTGGCCGTGAACAGGTACAATGTACAATGGGTCATGTTCTAGGCAATTCCCCTCCCCCTCATAGCACACAGAGGGGCCTGAGGGAATCATATTTCAGAATATTTCCTTATACTGGAGGAATCCGATGAGCACAGTAAAGTGGGCTAAATGCCATATGTTTCCATCTGTACGGGGATCAAGCGTTGCCCCCTCTCGAGCGTGGGTTTTCGCCGGGTGCTCCGTTTTCCTCCCACTTGTGTAAGAAATAAACACTCATCATTAATTGTCTGAAAACATCTTAAAATATCAAAATCCAATGCAGGACCCTCCTAAAAATAGTTATTAATTTTACAATGTTTTATGATTGCCACTTTTTACATTGGCAAGGATTTCAGAAGTAATTATCGTATCTTCTTCAGGGGTAATTCTCTGACACAGTGATGCACTGCTAAATAAACATTTCTTTAGTCATGTATGTGTGTTGAACTTCTTTCGCACCGTACGTAGTCAACCGTGCTAATCAGAGATGCGAGGAAAGGACAACAAACTAAACACAAAAATAAGTTCTAAATTACAAATGTCCTGACACAATAACTAAAACAAACTGATCAGGGAGAAATGCTCCATTTTTTTTTAAACAGTATCAACAAACTTTGCTTGGAATCCAACCTGGTGATCTGAACTGTGCAGCCAGAGTATAGATAGGCTACAACACAGGCTGGGTGTGGCTCCACGTGTCCTTAACCCGCCCCCCAGCAGTAACGCGACTCCACCGCTGCATGTAAACACTTGCCCAAATAAATTTATGTTTTTGTTTTGACGAAACAAGGACAGAGACAATTACACGCACCAGGACTGTACACGTTGCGCAAGAGGAGGGGAGAAAAACAGAGAGGAGGAGGGTGAAGATGAAACAGCTGCGCGTTACATTCCTGTGAAATTAAAATTGTGCCCAAGAATGAAGGTGCTGTGACGTGGGGAGCCTTGCGGGAAGCGAGGGGGACAGGGGGGGTGGTGGAGGAGCCGGAGAGGAGGAGGAGAGGGGGGGAGACAGGAGAAGAAGGGAGGAAGAGAAGAAGGGAGGAGGAGGAGAGGGGAGGAGGAGGAGAGGATTTACTTAACAAACAACAAACCGCGAGAATTACCCAACCCAGTGCTGCCCACGCACCGTGCAAACACTGCCCCCCCACCCCACAACTGCCGCTTATCACAGTCGCAAGGCGGCATGCCACATGCGCCGCAACACGCCACCACAGACCACGGCATTTTTCCATCACTCGCGTACCCCTTCACGATGTCTGCTGAGAGCAACGAGCATTTTTAAAAAATCAAACAGATTAAGAGCTCAGCTCATTGAAATGTCGGTTGCACCAAGAAGTTAACAAACGCTGCGGAGGCCAAGTATTGCCGTGCGGCGTGTCTGCACCGGCCGCTGTTTTGGGTGGGCTGAGCTAAGATACAAAATAAATTGATACAAAAAGTGGGGCCGCCTCTCATTACTTTCCCTTTTGTCACCAGAGCCAAGCAGGAAAATGATGCCCCTCCCCTCCCCGAAATTACGTGGGCGGATGTACCGTGGCAAATGTACCATGTCAGATGTACTGTGTCGTATGTACCGTGTCGTATGTACCGTGTCGTATGTACCGTGTCGGTTCTACCGTGTTGGATGTACCGTGTCTGGCATTCAATGGGCTTTTTGGGTCGACCCCAAAAGAAAAATCGGGGAAAAAAATTTTCGCACTTCAAAATAAAAAAAAACATGGGAAAAAATACTAATGAGACAGTAAAAATAAGAGAAAGTAGCAGACCCCTGAGTGAAATCGTAGCAACTTATAGAATAGCTGTAGGGGGAAGAAGCGTTCAAAGCTATCGAGTTTGCTGGCGGTGCAATTGCACAAGCGTCGAGCTACAAAGAACAATGCGGAAATTGGAGAAGGTTGCCCCCCCACCCACCAATTGATTCCGTGCACCAGGGCCCATGTATTACTCTACATCACCATGGTGGGGGGGAGGTAGGAGCTGGGGGCTGGACGGGGGGACGGAGCGGGAGTTGAATCGTTACGGGTCGAACATTGGGTCTGAAAACCACAAGCGAAATTGTCAGGGTGACGTGGAGACGTGAGCGAGGCCGACCGCTGACAAGAGGTCGAGAACCTCCAAGGTCAGGTGCGGTGCGCCGCGTCGACAGACACGGAGGTCGCCGTGTTATTACGGTCACGCTTTGCGACGGCGTACCGCCGCCAAAAGGCGCCGAGCAAACAAAGCGATCGGGTGATACTGCCGCTGTCGACGGTGATGTTGTTGTTGTCGTTGTTGTTGTTACAATGGTTGTCGGCAGCAGCGGAGGGTTTAGCCAAGTGAGCCGTTACGGTTGCGGAAATTAAGCCGAATGTTAAGCCGTGCAAACAACGCCGATGTGACGGGAGGCACGGAGGCGAGGAGGCGAGGTGCGCAGCCGTGTTGCGTGCGCACACACGGGCGTGGACGACGAGCCCCGCGTTCGGCCGTTGAGGCAAGCGACGTTAGCGAGCACCTGTTAAGGTTGACACGATACGCGAGGGTGTGGTCAACTTTATTGCCAAACCCCATTTGTCTCGCCAGTATTGATGTTTACAAGCCATAGCCAGGTACTCATGCTAGAATGAGTTGGAACTAAAGGAGGACCAGGACAGATTAAGATTATACGTGCCATTGAAGCTTTCCAGGGACGAGTATTGAACTCAATGTCTCTGGGATCGTGGTGCAGTGGACAAACTACTACTGCTTCCGGTCCCCAGTTTCCACACACAAACACGTACATATAAAGACAAAGACCACCTGTGTGGCCTACACAAGCTGTTAGGGGAAGTGCTTTTATCAAGCACCTATGAAGGTCTGCACAGTGCACAAGAGGGTGGTGTGGCCAGAACCACATCTGGCCACCACACCAAGTACTCATTTATGGCTGAGTCGACCCAGGGGAGGATCAGGATCATTTCAGATATTCGCCCCCGATGTTGGCCATGAACTGGAATTGAACTCGGGTCGGCAGATTCAAAACACTGCGCTAACCACTCCACGACCGGCTCCACATGCGCACACCCCCACGAGCACACACGCACGCACCTGTTTCAGGTGTATTAACAGGAGAGTCTTTATTCAGAGGACCCGGTTGACTGCCCCCGCCATCTGCGATCACACACAACGCACGCAGAAAAAGCAAAGCCTCATGGTCAAAACGCACGATCGCACACTTGTTTGCAAAAGCTGCGTGCAAGGTCTCGAAACGCTGAGGCCGCAATTGTGCTGGGGGTGGGGGGGGGTAGAGAAAGTCGCACGGAGCAGTCGACAACGTTTTTCATGCACGCGCTAATAAATATCAACTTATTATGATATTAACAATACTGCGGGTAATCGGTCACCCGAAATATATTAGATATTATCTGTCAAATGTGTGGTGCGTGTTCTCGGGTTACACTGGTTTCCTCCCACATGAAAATCCCTTCGTAATGGAAAAACGGCCAAACATTCTTCTCTGGGACACTCTTGAGCAAAGAGCACTGAGACGTAGAGAAACTTTCCTAGACATATATAAATGGAGCGTGTGCAGGTACCAGGTGGACTGGCCAGTGATGGGGGTTCACTCGTGCGCAGGCGCTGGGCAGATTGTTGCATCATGGGATCGTGGGGGCTGGCAGCAGCTTGGGGAGGCCTTCACCCAGCAATGAGTCGACTGATCATGGCCGATGATGAAGATGATGTATTATATTCATAATATAGGTTTTTTTTGGGTTAGATCACGTAAATATGCATGTGTCGTTAAACCCGCCACCACCCGACACAACCAATTAGCAAGGTTTGTCACGGAAACAGAACGTGCCAATTCCTTTCTAGTACAGCACACTGGTGTGTTGGGAGAGCAAAGCCACGACATTTTCATTCTGTGTACGACGTTTCGCCAGTAATTACAACTAGCTTCATCAGACAACAGCCAGATTTGCGGAGAAATCCTCCTGTTTTGTTCCTTAATAGAGGGATAGATGTGATGACGTGAGCCCTTCTTGTGCGAAGGGGGTGGGGATTAATGAAAACGCATATAAATTACAATGGGTATCCATTGCTGGTTGGGTTATTCATATGGTAATCAACGTACATTATGCATGGACATTGTTCTAGTACTTCTTGTCGTTTGCGTGCAATAAAATAGCAGTACCTTTTATTCATAATAAAGGTTTTTGGGTTTAGATTGCGTGTGTTTGAAGAGTGAATCCACAACATTTAGAATTTGAGTACGACGACGTTTCGCTGGTAATTACATCCAGCATCTTCGGGCGATTTGCCAGAATAGTGAAGCCATCCATCTGCTTACGGTCTAAAACAGTGCAGGATGACGTCATCATTGTTGAACCCCAAAAGGTTTCGAGATCAGAGGCAGACGTAGGGGGGTTATTGCAATTATGTTGCAATTATGTAAAAAATCAGTAATCAGCCAATTAGCATGTAATAATACGCTTCCAGGCTGCGCTAGAGAGCAGTTAAATTATTTGTATTTTTCTCAATTTCGATGGATTCTCTAATTATTCTTGGCCAGTAATAATTAGTTTTGCATAACACTTCAACGGTATCAAATCAATTGAGTGTCCTTGTTGGAAAGCTGACAGCTGTTTGAGATAATTTAATATTCTTTTGGTGTTCTTTTAGTCTTACGCTGATGTTACGTCCCGTCTGTCCAATAAAGCATTTACCGCATAAGCAATTGATCCGATATACACCTTCCGTTGATTACTTCGGTAATTCATCTTTAGTACAAGACACTAGTTTTAGAATTTTGTGTACCGTGTCAAATCTTACTTTAATGTTTTGCTTTTGCAAAACACGGGCTAATTTGTCAGTTACTCCTGAGATATATGGTATTTTAATTGTTTTGATAATCTGATCACTTTCAGCAGTATTGTTGTTCGGTCTTGGTTTGGCATTCAATGCTCTGTTAATTTGAGAATTATTGTAGCCATTCAGTCGTAGTGGTTCTTTAACATGTTTAATCTCTCTCCTTAGACTTTCACCATCTGACACTATTTTTGCCCGATGTATGAGTGCCTTGATGAGAGAGGATTTCTGTGCTGGGCGATGATGCGAATCTGCATTCAGATAGGTGTCAGTGTGCGTTCCCTTTCAGTAGATGCTGTCTGTTATTTTACCATTTAGACCGCGTCCAAGCAAAATATCTAGGAAGGGGAGTGTGTTGTTCACCTCCATTTCCATGGTGAACTGGATGGCCTAATTTTGTACATTTAGATTATTTAAAAATGCATTAAGTGTATTTTATGTCGATGACACTTTGGTTGTCTGGCCACATGGTAAATGCAAACCGCATCTCAAGAGACTTGTAGGAGTACATAGACATTTGAATGGAGGAGATTTTTGTTATAGGTTTATTTTGGGAGGGGAGGGCAGAAAGGGAGTGGGTGGGTGGGTGGGAGGCTACAGCGCAGATGGGCAAAGGAGGCCATGAAGACTCCTCGTACAGGACGAGACAGTCATTTATAGAAAGTGGTAAGTCTTGAACTAGGACTCGAAAAGGCGAACTCCCATGGGGGGTGGCATTCCAGACTAAAGGGGTAAACAACAGTCATGCGACTAACAGCTTTTTCATGAGGGTTTGGCATTAAAGGATGTTTGGAGAAATCCTTTTGGGTGAGTGTTTTTGCATGTGGGAAGAAGCCAGAGTGCCTTGTGGATAATCAAAGCGTAGAACATAAGTCCCGGTCCCCCCCCCCCTCCGTACCAGCCTCCGCGGCGATGGTTTCCTGAAGATGCAGGTTGCCGTAGAGACGCACACAGTTCGGCGGAAGGACCAGGCTATGGAGACGCCCGAAGGAGCACTCGGGGGGGATGGAGGAGCAGCAGCCGGAGTGAACCTGGGCACGCGGGGGGACGCAGAGACAAGGGGGACACGGGACGGGGGTGAGCGTGGGGTGACATGTATTCGGGAGACATGACAGAGAGATGTGAGAACGTGGACACGCGTGAGAAAGGGTACAGAGGGACACGTGGTCACACAGGGACACGTGGATGTAGGGACACGGGAACAACTAGGAGGAGGACTCACGGTGAGGCCACACCAACCACAGCGCATGCTGCACAGCGCCTCGGAGGAGCTGCACGCCTTGCGGCACACCTCGCAGCGCGAGCCCGACGGCATGTTTCCCTCTCGCCAGTGGTGGATGGAGAGGACCTGTTGGGAGCAACGGGGCGGACGCGGCCACCCTCGTCAATTCGCTTTGCTCGCACACACGCACACACGCACCGCCCTGATTGTATGCATGTTGAACTTCTTTCACACCGTACTTAGTCAACCGTGTTAATAGGAGGTGTGCGGGAAGGACAATAAACTAAGCACAAAATAAGAAATTCGTTTTCAATCCACTGCTTGATGAGGGCGTCCCTAGGCCACATAGGCCGTGGGGATTATATGACCTCATTAAATATATGAAGATGAGGAGCATTGACACAGGACCATATGAATACAGTACAGCAGTGGATTATAGTGCACTTCAATTCTGCTGGGCAGCACATAGATCTGCGGCCCTTTGCCAACATGTGGTGGTCGCCCGTCCAAGCCCTGCCTAGGCTCCAGCCTGCTTAGCTTCCGAGATGAGATGAGATTGGGCACATTCCTAGTGATTTGGTCACGTGAAATGCACTTTTATTGGTCGTACAACAATGATTAAGTAAAGTTATGAAATAACGAGGCGGAGAAGAGCAGGCTGCAGTGCTTGTGAAACACTAAACCTACCAATGAAAAACAATGCAGCAACGTGTCCAGAGAAGAAGAGAGTTGGAGAGTATATTTCCTGCTATGACACATAGATGAGAGATGGGAGAGATGCGATGGGCTCATGTGCAGGAATGATCAGATGTACCGTTACACCGCAGGACTGTGAATGATCTGTATGGCTTAGGCAGGCCTTCATCCAGTAGTGGATTGACCATGGCTGATAAAGAAATTGGTACCACTAAAATGTATCTGCCTCTTACATCAGTGTCTGTGTCAACTCTTGGACCATAAACCAATGGTGATTGACTGAGCAAGTGGTCCTTTTATTTCACAAGCCACGGATCCATTGAGATTTATGATCTCTGCCAATGTACTTTATCTACACAGGGGAGTGCCCATTGAGATTGAACGTTTTTATTTAAACAAGGCAAGGGCCCATTGAGATTCATTATCAGTGTCTTACACAGAAGACTCTGGAGAGCGGGTTTGAAGTAGTTTTATTTTTTTACAATTCAGTTTGATAGCATCATATCTCTGTCACATAGAAAATTTCATCATCCTCATCGTCGTCGTTGTTATTAGCCATGATCAATCCACTGCTGGATGAAGGCCTCCGCCCCTCCTGCAATCATCATCTCTCACAATCCCACATGCGTAATAAACCACCTAGCACTTGCACCCACGCCGATTTCATCTCTCTTGAGATAATTTCGTTCGCTTGCTTTCGTTTTTTTTTATTTTCATCTGGGCAGTTTACAGATTAACGAAATAACATGTAAAACCTGACGTCTCCGAGAGCTGCTTGAGCCTCATCCGAGGCTCACGTCGAAAAATAAAAACTGAAAACAACGCTCGTTTTAGGCCCTTGGCACCGTTACGTGCATGGGCCGTTTTTGCGTTCGTTCAACTGCGGGAGCGTTTACAAATACCGGGCGATTTTCATCGCGCCGAGAGAACATTTGGGGTTCCGCATCGATTATGTATCCATCGGGGAAAACGTTGCGTGCAATTTCGGACACTAAAAATACACACGGAGAGCAGGAGCCTCCCAAAGCGGCGCACGCTCCTGCTGGGCCATGTGTGCCAACCCTGCGGTGAAGTCCCGAGACGAGGGGGGACGAGCGAATTTATTTAGAATCAGAATCTTTACTTACACTGGAGGAATCCGATGAGCTATGAAGCCCTCTTTCACATATGTATGTATTTGTTGAACTTCTTCCGCACCGTACGTAGCCAACCGCGCTAATCGGAGGTGGTGAGGTCCAGTGTTCACACTGCTACTGTGGCGTCCCATTCTATGGCAACGACAAGGGACTTTGGAGTGTAGCTTGCGTACAACGATGCTACCCACTCCGCCAGTAAACTGGAACTGTGACGCAATAATAATAGTTGATCGCAAGATGCACTACAATTCCAAGCGATGGCTCACATCAAATGGTGAGTAATATCCGAACAACCTTTATGACCGACATGGCGTGGGCAGGCCTTCATCCAGCAGTAGTCTGACAGACAGGATGTAAATTATTATTTCTTTATCTAGAAAAGTCTCAACATGTAGACCTCCGCACAAATGGATTTCAATGAGTCACTTCCTATACTGTCGTCTCTTGGACACCTGGCCGCCCAAGCTGACAACACCTGGTATTCTCCGGCAGTCTGCCATTGATGTAACTAACCAGCCTCGGCCCTGCTTGGTTCCCAAATCCACCAGGAAGGGTGGACGCATTCAGGTTGATTTGGTCGCAGGCATTCTGCGTTTTTCCCCGTAAAAATTTCCAGTGCCGACTTCCCCCGCAAACACCGGTGAAAATTGGGGGGGAGGGAGGGGGGGCTGTAGGGGGGCAGAGGGGGGCGGGGATGCGCTCGACGCCCAACGCTTTTGAGACGTACGGCGGACTGGCATGCGGTGGATTTACAACGCACGTCCTATTTGTAAATTCCCACGTCTAAAAATAAGTCATCCATAAACATCCTGGGCTACGGAGCATTGCTTGTTCAAACAGCGTGAAGTTTGCAGAAGCCAGCAAAAAAACCAAGCCCCCTGAATGCCGGCTCTCAGAAGTGACTGGCACCAACGGTGGATGAGGGGGGTGTTGGGGAGGTGTGGGTTTTGGGGGTGAGGGGTGGGTAGGGAGTTGGGGGGGAGGAGACTGAGATCACATGGGTGTGTAAGCCTGCCGAATGTTAACACTCAGCACGGCCAGACACAACTGTGATGTTATTCTAATTATAATTTATTATTGTGCTTGTTTACCGTGGGAAGCCTCACAGAATCCCTTGACTCTTTGCCAGCAGGGTCCTGCCAGGGTCCTGCCAAATCTTTGCAATACAAATTCAAATGCCCTATGTTTATCCAAAAAAGTTTTGCTGAGCATCGGAATTTTTCAGGAGGGTCCTGCTTGATTGGCTTATTTGGTCAATCCCATCAAAAAGTGTTTGGCTTCATGTGGGAGGAAACCGGAGAGACCTAGATTTAACCCACACGTATGAGGGGACACCACTCAAAAACTTCACAAGAATCCACTGATGTGATGCCAAGTGATCAGCACCTCATAACTCATGCCTACAATGGAGCTTCCTCCCCCCAACAAACTCGACAAAAATAAAAACACACGCACCAGGCGTTTGCATCGGCTTGCGTGGCATGGGTGCACTGCCGTCAACGATCCTAACTGAGACAAGATCAAGTGTGCGGGAGTGTTGTGGACTCACCAGCTCCCCCGGCCGCTCCTGGTTGCACTGCCGGCAGTCGCTGCAGGCGAACTGCATGCAGTCGGCGTGCAGGTGGAGGTCACATACTGCAAAGAAGGGAGGGGGGGCAGCAGCAGTGTCATGGTTAGTCATCGCCTGTTCCCCGTCTGCTCGTACAGCCGCTCACCCAATCCGCTCACCTATCTGCCTGTTCGCCCATCTGCTCGCTCGCCCCCATCGCTCATCCATTCGTCCAACCGCCGGACCTTCAATGGAAACTCTGCTTCAAAAGCTAAAATTCAATCATTGGAGCTCAGGGCTGTAGAGGTGCGGGCGGCGGTAGGGGAGAGGTGAGGCAATTTGCTTTAGGCCTCAGATCCAAGGAGGCTTCAGAAAAGGCCAAGGGGACATCTGAGGGGGCCTCATTCTGGCATTTTGGCACGGGTCAGAAAAAGACTTTCACCAGCCGTTGGAGCTATTCTTACAGTGACAATTGCACAGCATCTAAAACACTACAGTTTGATTTATTAAAGTTGTCTTTATTACAAGTGAGATGCGCTGGCAACAAGCCGGTGTGTGCAGATAATGAATTGTAACGTTACAGAATTGAAGCAATTTCTCCACCAATTGGGTGACTTTCCCACAAAATCGATGTTAAAGTAATTTCCTGACAACCAAACCAGGACTCTGGCCTGTAAACTCGTGCAATGCTGAAGAACACGTTTGCGCAACCCGTATCACAGTGGGAATAAACGGCCATGATCATTCATAAACTATAATTAATCAGCGATCGTAAAGTTGACTAAAAACTACAGACTCTGCAATAAGAGGTATATGCCATGCTAAATGTATGAACGCACTGTACAACACTGTATACTGCGAGCGAAACCTTTATTTGTGAGTTTTTATTCATAGTAAGCAATTCTCAGTGGTTAGCCGTGATGTAGTGGTTAGTGCACTGAACTGTGAACCCTGCGACCGATTCCAGGCCATGGTCAACATCAGCGGAGAGCGATATCTGAATGGGTCCATGAGCAAACCCGCACCAACCAGTGTCGTGACCTATGACGAAATAACCCCACGCCTGATATGGCATGGGGAGGGGCCTTTATCCAGCAGACTGAAAAATTTGTATAAATTATTATAAAAAAATTGCTTGAAATTATATCAAGAGAAGACAAAGAGAAACATATGGAATAGATAACATACGCAAGTTAAAGACAGCATATGGTACGTGGGCTTGGGTAGAATACATCTCGAAGAGGGATGATGGCTGGTGGTTGAGAATAATGGAGTGGCAACCGAGCACCAGAATGGGTCAAAGAGGACGTCTATCGAGAAAGAGCAACCAGGGACACTCGTACGCAGATCGCAGCGAGGATTGTTACGTCACGGGAGCGTGAGAGTTGGCGACTGCTTTGGTAGGCCTTCAACCAGCAGTGGACTGATCGTAGCTGATGACGATGACAATTATAATGAAGATTAAGGAATTCTAACCCTGTTGCATATCAGCTCATGTGTCCATTCCTTTCGACTTTAAGCAATGCTCAATTGATGCCATTTCATTTAGGCCTCGAGGAGAAAACGCAACAACGAGCGACATAGCATCCCCGCCGCGGTAGAATTTCATCAATTTTGCCGACAACGTTCGTCCATCGGCAGCATCGCAGTCATCGTTGCGAACCCCATTCACGACCACCAGGTTCTGGTGAAACTGTTGCTGGGAGGAACGTAGCTCCCAAAATTTTCCAGCACAGCAGGACTGTGGTTACGAGAAGCCATCGGCAAGGATGGCGCTATCGGTTTCAACGCAGTTACACTGTGTGGGTTTGTTCGGCATACAAATTCAACCGTGTTTCCTCAGGATGCCGTGCCACCAGTGTGACGCAGTGCATTTTCGGAGTGTTGGGAAGAGGTAATTTTCATTGCAATAGCGCCATCGAATATTTGGCGCTCTTGGCAGAAAGTATTCAAGCTCGAGGCGACGTAGAAGCCAAATTTGAAAAGCGTCCAGCAACTCTGAACTGAGTGGGAATAACTTGACGCCTTCATTTGGCGAATGCCTAAAAAGTGCAGCGGAAGGGTGCGTCCGTGACAAAGACGACTGTGGGCACGTCTCGGCGCGGAGTAGCTGTCCCGTCGCATGCGGCAAACGGGCCGTCAAACTGACAAGTGAGGCCTCCACCAACGCGCCGTCATGAACGCAGGGGCGCAGGCATCTCCGTGGCGGTGTCTCAACGCGAACTCTCTGACCGGGTGCCGGAACAAGCCGGGTTTTATTGCAGCGGCCCCTGTTTTAACGTTTAACGACCACGAAATAAAAATTTTAAAACCTTGGTCAAAAGAAATCCATTGGGTTTAGTTGTTTTTTTTGCAAAAATCTGTGTATCTTCACCCTTTAGAAACAGTCTCGATGTCATCTTCTTAATGTGCTCTAATGGGAAGAGGAGGCGGAAGTGGGGTAGGGTAAGGATCGGAGCAGTCTTACTCTGTGCACACTTTGTTAAGAAATTTTCGTCATGTTAAACCATCCCCGTACGGTAGAGTGCAATGGCGGTGAGCGTTATCAGCGTCAGCAAGCATCGTCAGCGTAAGCGGCGGCCGGGGGCGCTGAACCCCCCCCCCCCCCCATCCCTCACTAAGAGCCCCCGGGTGCACAGCGCCAGCTCACGGTCAAAGCTCTTCAACCGTACAAACCCACGCGCTATTAATACCCCCGTACGCGCCTGAAGTAGAAGTCGGAAAAAGGTTGCACGTAAGAAGAAGACCTGATACGGGCAGTGATGAAAAGGAAACTGGCACTGTTTGGACATATACGTAGGATGGACAACAACAGGAAAATTTCAAGTGTGCTGTTCTAAAAATGTAAGGAACCAGAACGAGAGGAAGATCTAACAGAGAATAGCTTGATGACGACATAAGAGGTTGATGCAAGAAAGATTCGGCACTGCTTGAGCATATTGGCATAAGACAGAGGAAAGTGGAAACAAATGACAAAATGTGCAGTGGACACCTACGGGCAATCTGCCCATGGATGGTGGTGATGATGATGATGACGTGCACGAAGCCTCTTGCCAAATCAAACAGACTGCACCCAAACTCGTCGGCACTATCCAGGCTCAGCCCTGCTTGGATCGGCGACAACCGCGCACAGACGGGTTCGCATAGGGGCGCTGTGGGGCTACGTTGCGGGCTGGAGATGGCAGTGCAGCAAAATCCATCATTGTCCTGTACTTCTATGCTCTCCGCCTCTATCCCCGCACACCGAGCAGCGTGGGTGAAATATGGTCGAGTAATCCACACGACCGGCACGACATCGGGAGGCCCTCATCGAGCAGTGGGGACTTATAAACGAGCTGTACATGCGCGTGCGCAGCTGGTGAATGTTCTAGTTTAATGAAACCCACTGCAGGCTTTGGCGATAAAAAGAATCAATAAACGCCACGACGTCCGTGGGCACGTTGGCATCGCCAGTTTGGGGCATTCATCGGAATCGTTGGGCAGCGGGACACCCGAGAGCCGGCACAACGGGCTTTGTTCGGTGAAGCGTGCCGCAATTTAAATACATTATCAGCTCCCGACGTGAGCCAACTACTAATGCCGGTCGTGCGCAGCGTACGTGACGTGCGCGCAATCGCCGGCCACACTCCACTCCTCGCCAGCTTGACGCGACAAACCTACCCGTCATTTGATGTGTGTGTGTAAAGTGTACTGCCCTTTGTCAATCCACTGCTGGATGAAGGCCTCTCCAAGCCATGTGGGTTGTGGGGGTTGTTTGACCACATTTAGCAGTAGTGTGACCCCGAGTTCGATTCCAGCTCAAAGCCAAAACCAGTGACTATTATCTGAACCTATTCTGGGGCTCCCCTAGGTTAACTCAGCCTCAAATAAGTACCTGGTGCAGTGTGTAAACATCACCACTAGGTAGACAAATACACACCCCCTCGTGTGCCGTGTCGGTCTTCATCGGTGCTGGCTAACAGCACTTGCCCCAGCAGTCTGTTGAGGCTGTATGGGAGATTTTTGTCTTTTTTTTGTAAAATCCAATCCACTGCTAGATGAAGGCCTCTCCAAGCCGTGAGGGTTGTGGGGGTTGTTTGACCTTATTTCAATAAGCTGGCGAATATATCACAAGTCACTGATATTATCCGTCGACAGGTTGTCTGAAAGGCAGAATTTTTGTTTCAGAATAATTTGAAGAGCTTGACGTCAAGTTGGCTTGAGGCTTCTCACTGCAAGCACTTATGGGTAGGGCCACACACAGAGCGTGTGATCCACATGCGGTGCAGATGCACTTCTACTCTATTCGACTGCAGTATTTGAGAGCAGGTAAAGACAACGCGAGAGTGAAACGATTGCAGTGCGACATCAGACTGCGAACGTCATAACAGTGATATATTCTACAGCGCGAAGAATTCATATTCATGATTAAACAATAAACGGTAAACATCGTAACCGCTTAATTTGAATCCAACAGGGCGTTAACAAATGACTGACAGCCCTTTTTATTTAAAGCAATATTGTTCATGTATGTGGACCACCGTAGCTACACGATCCATTTCCATATGTATTTTTAGCAATGTGACAGAAGAATTTACATCGTAAATTAAGCAAAGTTTGCTTTTGATGGGAGCAAACCAGACAGGCTGGGTGACAATTTATTTATTCTGCTCCGAGAGCCACCGTGGCCTTCAGCGCAGAAATGTGGCCATGTCAAGTAAAAATGTTACCTCACATCATCATCAGTGCTGATCAATTCACTGCTGGATGAAGGCCTCCACCAAACTGCGACAAAAATAGAAATTCCTCATCTACTGTAATGCACTCCATGTCATCCGTACGGTTGGGTGGGTGCCTTGGTTGAGGTCTCGGAGCCTTGGGAATTCCCTCAAAATCCAGCGAATCTTAGAAATTTGATTTCACATTTCCAAACTAGGCCCCCTGTGGAATCAAATGTGGTGTTACCAATTCAAGCTTCATGCGGCCTGATTCCACAAAAAAGCGAGCCCAGCGTTAAGCAATCTCTTTCAATATCAACTATTCAGGTGCTCCAACATCCATTTGCGCACAGCACCAAATTATATCACTAATAAGCTTTGCTCTATTTACAATCATCAACATGCCGATAGTTTTTGAAAAATTTTTTCCAGTGGAAAGGGACATTTCCATCGAAGCTGTGGCCCGTCCATAATAGTTATAAATGTGAGTGGAAAGTGAGAAGCCAGGAAGCAAGAAACTGGGAAGTGAGAAGCAGCAAAGTGGTACAAGTGGGAGAGTGAAGAGCCGTGAAGCAAGAATAAATCAAGTAGCGGAGCAAAAAGTAGGAAAGTGGGATACAGAGTGGCAGTGAAATGTACAGAAGCAGTGGAGCAAAAAGCAGTTAAGCATAAAAGCGTGAGAAGCATAAATGTTAAAAGTGGGGAAGCAAGAACCAACACAAATAAGCATAAGGGAAGCAAGAAACAGAAAAGCGGGGAGCAAAGCACTCGTCGCATGCACCTCTCACCTTCGCATCGGTAGGCAAGGCTGTCCTCCAGGTGCCGCCTGCACACGTTGCAGAACTTCTTCTTGTACTGCCCCGGGGAGGTGAAGCAGTGTGCCACGGGGACCTGTACACAGGTGAGGGCACCTTCACGTCAGCACAGCCCACCACTGGCCAACCGGCCAGGTACCAGGCCAACCGTTCCGGTGCCAGCCACCAGCTGGCCGAGTACGGACCAAGCGTGCAGGTGCCAGCCAGCTGGCAAGGTACTGACCAGCCAGCAGCCGGTTACTGCCTAGATGGCCGGGTATCAGCGCACAAAGGTACGCTTACGCGCGTTGGTGCGTATGTGACGGAAGGAGCACTCAGCGTGATTGGCAAAGCAGTGCGGGTAAAAGAATCCACGTAAGGATTTATCATTCCCACCAGCAAATCAGCTCGTGTTTGTCAAATTCTTATGGTAAGGAACGCGGCGGTGTCTCCATTGGTCGCAATGGGGATTAGAGGACGCTCAGCCGCAGGTTGTAAAATGTCATCTTAGGACTGGATAGGGCACGTTGCCAGTGGTGCTGATGCCAGATGGTCGAGACTAACAACAGAATGGCAGATAACAGAGAGAACGCGCCCAAATGTAACTTGAGTGCGGAGATTGAGCGACGAGGTCAGCTCGTGTGCAGGAATGGTCACCGTCGCAAGACCGTGAGAGACGGCGGACGGCTTAGGGCAGCCCTTCATCCAGCAGCAGATAGATCGCGGCTGACGATAACGATCGCGATGGTACGCGACCCTGAGGCTCTACTTAAAGCGACTTTAAATTTACATGCGGAAATTGGCGGGACGATTAGTTGGCTGTTTTTTTTCGGGTCCCCTCCGCTTTTTGCATCGGGATAATCGCTCCACACATTGCGGGAGGCCGCCGGGCTCTGGGTGGCCATGCAGGAAGTTAGCCCGCCGCACGGACTTGTTTGCGCCTTCCAAACACGCGCAGGTGTGCTATTCTGGGCCGGCCAGTGGAAAAACTTTGTGGCCACCAATTACGTCAAACCGTCCAAACACACGCCAACCAGAAAGGCAGTGCGGTAATATATTTGGAGGGGTTTTTATTTTCCCTGCCTCCGGAGAATGGCGGCATAGGTTGTGATGTGCCAGCCTTTAATACGACCGTGTAACACATGAACAAACCTGTTGATGAACCGTGGCATCGTAGACATCAATAAATTATTACAAAAAACGATTTCACAAAATCTCATAGCAGTGCACTTCGTAAAGTGAAAAGACACGGAAGTCGAAGCAGATGGCGTGAAATCCTCTTTGAATGTTTTTCGTCAGTTTTTCTTTTTGTGATAAAGTCTCGGTCACCAACAATGGGGCAAAATGGCCACGGTGATTTGACAAGTTTTGGCCATTTAGTCGAGGAGTAAATCGGACCCAAAGACCATGCAAATTACCAAACCATTCTCTCCTCATCACTCAGTCACTTCCTCGTCACTCTTTTATTGCTACGACAACGGTTGTTGCGCCATGTATACACCGCGCCATCATACCCCACCCCTTTGTCACAGACTCGTTCTATCGGAATGGCAGTTTTCTCTCACCATATTTTAGGAAAAAAAGGGCTCTCTTCCTCCTCTCTCATTGCTCTGCTATGTAACCCCCTCACACACTCTCCTTTTCTCAGGTTGCTATGAGCCTGACACAAAAAAAGTGAGTTGGTTCTTATCTGCTGTACTATCATTAGTGCTCTCTGTTTCTGTCTTTGGAACTCCCATGCCATTGTCTCCTTTTTCCAAGTTCATATTATTTGTTATTATCACTATTATTTAAAATTACACTCGTTTACTCGGGAAAGCCTCACCGAGTCTCATGACTCTCTTTCAGGAGGGTCCAGCTAAGATTTCACAGTAGTGGGTGATGGTTGCTGTGTAATATTCAAAATGAGTCATTTGCGGGTCATCTTTCAATTCTGGCCAAGTTGGACAATGGCTGCCGACACACAATGGCTGAACCCTTGCGAACGACATGAAAGGATCTTTAGCATCCACTACGAAGAGGACGGCGCGTAGTATTTTTAAATCCTTTATATTAAGTTCACTTGCTTGCTTGCTTTCGCGCTTACGACCGTGCAAATCTTTCGGTCGTTTTTTAACCCACTTCCCGTGATCCAATCGAGCTGACATTTTGCACACAGACTCGTTGTGCGTGACAATTATTTTCGTAAAAAAAAATTCCTAAATTGTAAAATTTTTAGTCATTTTTTTTATATTTAATTACCAATTGCTTAATGGTGGCAGGCAATCATCTGACCCATAGGTGGCAGCCATCTCAAGCCAGAGGACGAGAGGACTCTAGCCGCCACGCATATAAAGGATTTATAGTGAAAAACGTTGTTTTTACGGGTTAATTATTAGGATTAATACGCACGCAGTACTAATTGGGACGGCTGCTGGATTCGAACTGTGAATCTCTGCTGCATCAACGCCCCTATGACCTCGCTCAAATAAAAAAAGAGTTGAAAACGCTAAGCTTCCAATCTCTTTCTATGTACAATGTCCCTTCTCAAAGACGTTTGCGATCATGTCCTTCCAATTAGCTCTCCGCACCTCCGATTAGCACGGTTGGCTATGTACGGTGCGAAAGACGTTCAACATACATACATACTGCTGACCGCTTTGTATTAGAGGCATTTGGCTAGCTGCGGCTGTGCAGAATGTTTTCACAGGGGCTGAGTGGGCGCCTCGAGACGGGCTTACCTTGACGCAGGTGGCCAGGTGAGTGGAACACATGATGACCACACTCTTGAGGCATTTCTCGTGCGACATGAACTTGCAGACTGCAACAAGATGGGAGAGGAAGGTAACACAGACTGCGGGGGAGGCTTCCGTGCGTTACTCATGCTTTTGCAAACGATTTCAACCATAACTCGGGCTCATTCCTCTCTGCTGCGCTCATAGTTTGCTACTCCCATTGTTTTTCTTCCCCAGCCATCTGTGATGTAGGCCCCCTACCCCTGTTCAAATCCAGGCTCAAGCCCTGCCTTATTTCCCCTTTTCCTATCACCGACTGCCTCTCCATCTATTAAATAAATGTTGCGCACCGTTGCTGTATGGCTTCTTGAGAGGCAGTCGCATTTGGCTGTCGCTATATAAATCCCAATTGGACTGTACAGTAATTGTAAATTGTAAAGAAGCATAGATACCCATGTGTGCAGGGAATATATCTGGAGTGGGAGCTGCTGTTGCACAGAGGTGAACACATTGGACTCATATCCCCAAAAGGGCCGGTTCAATTCCCTGGCTTAAGGTTGCATGGCAACAAAAACTGCCCACGTCCACTCAACAGAAAACAGAGAGAGTAATATTGAGAGGTGAATCCCTTGTGGTGGGGTAAAGTGTGGGTAACTCCCAACTCTATAAACATGTTATCACACAGGCAACATCTTCACCTCTAGATGCCATACTTTAATGTAAATGGTGCAGTGTTTCTCAACGCCAGCCCTTGGGACCAACCACTATGACAGCCAATCATTTGCATTCATATGGAAATGCAGCAATTGCCTGATGATTGATAATCACAGGAGACTGTACCTTGGAGTTTGAGAAACGCTGATGTACAGTGCGAATACACGTTGAAAAGGTGCGGCTGAGACTGCTGCCGTGTTTAAACTTACAAATACTTTCAACGAGACAAGTCTGTAAACCCTTCAACATAACACCACTTGTTTTTTTTTAACCCCTTCACAATTGCTACGTGACACTCTCCCCGTGTTCGTTTTGAACTCACTGTCACCCGGAAACTAAAAATGCACACTTCTCCCCTCCACAGAGCTCTCGCAAAGCAACCAAACCGGATTTTTTTTCAGCCACGGCCTGACCTAACGCTTGGCGAACATTCAAAATAATTAAGCCGTGTCAACAATTGGCCCGCAAAAAGTTCCGTCAGTGGATCGAGGACTGAGCGCCCCCCCCGCGCCCCCCCGCGCCCCCCCGCGCCCCACCGCGCCCCCCCCCGACTCCCGAGCTCAATTGCCCCCGTAGATGATCAAGGTCGGCATGGAGCCGTCGCGTCGTAACGATTCCAGTCGCGAAAACTAAACACAATCGCCGGTGACGCGCACCACAACTGGCACGTGCGATCCGCTCGTCTGTTCGAGCTAGGAGGAGAAATTAACCCTTTCCCATTCCAATGACGTACATGCGTGTACGTCATCTGTAAAAGGCTATGCGGGAGGGCGGGTGGCACAGTTTGTCGCTAGAGTTCTCTGCGGTGAGCACAATGTCTTTAAAAAACAGCGGCGTGATCCCTTTCTAAATAATATTAACGCTAACCGCTTACGCGTTCCGAGATTCAGCAGTGAACGGGATCCACCCTGCAATTTGTAGACATCTCGGAATGGGAAAGGGTTAGGCCACGGCGTTGCATTACGGAGGGAAGAGAAAGAAGGTGCGATAATACGAAGAGCAAAGATATGTGCCGGGAACAAGCGGCTATGGGCAGGAATCACTGAGAAGTCTGATGAGAAGGAAGGTGGCGTATGCGGGATATGACTAAAGGGGGGGTCACATCGGGAGATATGACGGCGACAGCGAAGGTGATTCTGCAAGGGTACATGGGAAGGAAGAGGGGAAACGGAAGGGAAAATATCGGTTTGTGGGACAGTGTGAGCAGTTGGACGGGGCTCTCCATGAAATTCTGAAGATCGAGGAAGATATAAAGCACCTGTCATGGGAATCAGCCCTCAGATGTGAGGATGATATTATTAAGTCAGTGGTTGTCAACCTTTTTGGTATGGCGCCCCCCAATCAAGACCACTAGACCCTGCACAGACCCGCACCCCCCCCAAATCCCACCACTAGCATCCTTCCCAGGTTACGAAGGCCATAACACAGTGAGGTCACATGTCCACGCCTCGAGTCAACACGGTGTTTGTTTCGCGTCGAGTTTGTGCTTTTTGTCATTGCATTGTGGTGTTGACGTTCCCCGCTCACATTAAAAATATCTCCTGCACTGTATCCATGCTGCAGCCTGTGCACCCCTGCCCACCCCCCAAAATGCTTTCGTGCCCCCTTTGGGGGGGGGGGAGCTCTAACTGCTGTTCTAGGGAGATAGTGCAACATCTGGCTCCGAGCCACCACTCGGCGTGTGACACAGACAACGCGTGAAGCCCTTGGCCGTCTGCTTACGAATCACCGGCAATACAACGCCGGCGCGGCGGCACGTGATGCACACAGGGGCATCGTCCCGTCCTGCTGCGGTAAATCATCACGACGAGCTTTGTAATTGCAGCCGATAACGATTTCCGTACTAAACAAGCGCCACACTTTTTTCTCTCTTCTGACCGTTAAGGTGGCTTGGGAAAGTGTGCGAGTGTGTGTGCGTGCGCACGTGTTTTATGATCACAGTTTCCTTTTAACATTGACTACGTCACGTCAACTTGCTCGGCTCGCCACGCTCCGCGCCGAATGAAAAATGCCGCAGTATCATTAACGCTAAGCGCTAATCTATATTTCCCCAAACAGCGGCCGGCAGACTGCAAATTACGGGAGAAAGCCAATACGTGCCTGCAAATAGCGGCGTGAACATTCAATCACAACTACCAGGCAAACGCTGGTGGCCGTCTTAAGCGACGTCGACCGCGCTATGTGTGCGAAACCAGTTTGTGGGGCTGCTCGCCACGAAGAGCGCATCACACCAGGCCAGGCGTGTCTGCACTCGCGCAGCCGAGCCCTTGTTCATTGTTGATCGAATGTCACGGCGCAGGTCTCGTGTTGCTCTTCACGCACGGGGCATCTTCCCGTGCCCCACCCAGCCACCGCCGCCACATGCAAGGAGCCCGTTCCCGAGCGCCTGTCTTTCGGTAATCAATGTTCTGGGACGTCGCGGATAAAGTTCGATAGGTATTTTGTTGGTGTAATTCGACACAGGGTGCTAACATTACGTTTGTAAAGCCACTGGCCGAATCGCCCGCAATGCGAGCCATTATGTCAGATTTCGGAAGCTATGCAGGGCTGAGCCTGTGCTTGGGACGGGTGACCTCCATGCACACAACAGGTGTTGTAAGCTGCTTCGGAGCTGTGTTGTGTTTCACAGACGGTTGTGCAGCAATATCCATCGTTGTGATATACAATGTTTCTATGCTTCACCGTCTATGCTCCGCGCCTTCACCAACCTGCTGTGGCCAACATGGCCAAGTATCGTCAAATAACCCCCCCATGACACACACGGTGCAGGGAGGCTCTCATCCAGCAGTGGATTGACAAAAGGGCTGCACATGTCCATGATGTTGGAGTCACCATGATTGACAAATAAATGCCACCTCGGTTAAAAAAATTACAGGGTGCTAATTGCAGTGAAGTGCCAGCTCAGATCTTCCACCAAAAGCCAACCAGTTTCAGGGAAAATTATCACTAAACTTCTCATGTCACCTTATTTGTGTGCATACACTGCGGTCCTGACAAGCTGGCTGTCAAGCCAAACAGATCAATGAAAAGTGGAATCTCGATCCGTCTTATACCTCCCCTAGGCTGACTCCACGTTAAATGAGTACTGTACCAAGTGACATAGACGTATGTATATTCAACTTCTTTCGCACCGTACGTAACCAACCGTGCTAATCGGAGGTGCGTTATACAGGCATCGTGCCACACGGGGAGACAAAAGCAGCTAAAATGCACCCTCGTGTGTGACGTACCATGTGACGGTCTTAACAGGTGCTCGCTAACAGCAATTCTCCCTCCGGCTTGTAAGACAAAACGGGATATTTCTAAAGTTATTTGTTTCAACTGCCTCCTCCTATCGCTCCCATCCAATCTCCACGGTTTCACATTCCGGCTCAAACACAAACGCGTCCAACCGGTCTGGGTGGATGAGGAGTTCCCAGTTTGAATAGTGAGATCGCTGCTGCACCGCTCATTGCGTCTGCACCGCTCATTGCGTCTGCACCGCGCATTGCGTCTGCACCGCGCATTGCGTCTGCACCGCGCATTGCGTCTGCACCGCGCATTGCGTCTGCACCGCGCATTGCGTCTGCACCGCGCATTGCGTCTGCACCGCGCATTGCGTCTGCACCGCGGTGCAAGCCTGTCGTTGGTGGCATATCGAACATTGACTCTTAAATCGAATCGTGACTCGGAAGCGTTACAATTTGTCGAAAAGTTATGCGAGGGGCAGTAGCGTGGCTATCGAGT
This sequence comes from Lethenteron reissneri, assembly GCF_015708825.2. Classification (NCBI taxonomy): domain Eukaryota; kingdom Metazoa; phylum Chordata; class Hyperoartia; order Petromyzontiformes; family Petromyzontidae; genus Lethenteron; species Lethenteron reissneri. The sequence continues at coordinate 13,286,463 of NC_083795.1, read as the reverse complement.
GTGCAGGCGGTGTAACTGCATCAGGTTCCACAGGTCAGGGGGGCCCAGGCGCCGAGGCTACGATGAGTGGGGAAATTAGACAGGACCTCCTTGCACCAGGACCCATTCCAACCACGGTACGCCACTGCCTGTAGTGCAGCCTCTTGGATGGGAGGGTTGGTGGATCACACCAGTTTGTTTGTTCCAAACTCACTGGCAGCGAGATGGCCAGAAGATGGCAGCACTAGAAGTGGCTTCTTAAAATCCATTCTGTGCAAATCTTTGATTATCCTCTAGCATGCATGCGATGGGTTCTCTGGCTTCCTCCCACAAGAAGACAAACACTCATTAATGAAATTTCCCAAACGTTCCGGTTCAGGACCCTCTATAAAAAGAGTACTCAGACTTGGTGAGGCTCTCGTGGGTAAACAAAGGGCATTGTTTTGCAACAAGCCTGCGCTCAGATGATGCAATAAACTCTGTGAGATTGACTCACATCTCACCAAAGCAGAAAAAAACACAGAACGTTTACATCGCTAATGTTTAACATAGAGAAAACTGCAGCAGCTGTGCAAATCGAAATATATTCATGTTTTTTGGTTAGATATGAACAGCATATTTGCTATTTTATTGTTACATTCCTGAAGCGAATTGTCCACAAAGTCCACCTGATTTCTTTTTCCGAATCATCTCTTTCAATTGTCGTCGCATTATTTTATCGCGGCAATCATGACAACGCAGCTGAGAACTGATCTCTCCCCCCACCTCAATCCAGCGGTCGAATTTTTGTCTGCGCATGCGAAAGTGGCAGAATGCACAGCGCAATACCCAATTATCGTGCAGATTGTATTGTAACGACGCTCCAAACCAAAATTCCAAAATGAGCAGTCATGCCTGACCGCCGCGCAGGTCCGAGCATGGCGGTCCATCCTGTTACGTGACAGAGCTGTGATCGTTTTCAAGATTTGAGCATGGCTTCATTTCTCACCAAATATTTTCTGGATCGCTGGTAATCGGGAGGGTAGCACAGTAGCTTGGTAGCCACAGCCATGGAAAGAGGCATACTGGCATACTGGCACACAACACCCAGTAGTAGAATTCTCACAATGGCCTGTGGGCTACTAGTCAGAGTTCACGATGCTTGAAGATACCAGTAACAGCCACATTGAGAGGTATACTGGATGTGGTGTGTCGGGATACCTCTCGCTATGGCTGTGGTTACGAGTGACATGTCACCTCCCGGTTTACCGCAGCCAATACATTTCCCCCCTTTGGCAGTGGCGAATAGTCAGGTGCCACCTCCAGCCTACAATCTCCGGAATACCTCTTATAATGGCTGTGGTTACTCATCAGAGCCATAGAGATGTATACTAGATGTGGTGTTCAGGGTGCAGGAAAATGTTCTGGGTCGCAGACCCGGACAGACCCAGATGAAATTAACCCTGGTTCTCAGGCTTCAGCAGAGGATGGATGCCCCGAGGCTCAGGCGGTTGAAATGAAAATGGTTTTGGCGCAACGGGCACAGAAAACCGTGGCATGCGGGCTGCAGCTTGTGTTGAGATGACGCTCACGGACGCGATTACAGCGCCGCGCACACAAAAACAGCTCTTCCGGGACTGAGGCGGAAGGCGGATGCCCATCCTGCTCGAATCCGATTGCCCATAATGAATGCCTCCAAGCAACCACCAGCACAAATAGAGGAATGATTCAATTCCCTTCAATCAGGGGAGTCAGTTCATTTGGAGTTAGATTAGAGGCCGCTGACAAACAAAATCCCTACTGCAAGAGACTGATGAGTAACTGCATTTCACAACAAAGCTACCGCTGGTATAATCTTTTTTTGGCAATTGAGTTGCCAGCTGTTTACACGTCAGGCGTTTGGATCACAATGCTAACACGCATCAGCCGGCTCTTGTGAACGCCGTCACAGAATCTATGATGCCCGTTTGTCATCACCAAACAGCGCACTTTGATAATGCAATACATGACCCAGGCAGCTTGCGTGCAAGTGCTCGGTGGATTGCTATATTGCATGACCTTGACAGATAACAGTGGCTTAGGGAGACTATCATTCAGCAGTGGATTGAACATGGCTGATGATGGTGAATCTGAACCACCGAATGACGATCAACTAATTCCCATCGTCTGGTGTCCCACCAACCCATCGAGCTGGAGCCTGTGACATAACTACTGTCAAATTAGCTCCAGTGTTTTGGAACCATCTTTCATAAGGAATTTCCAAAATATACGCATGGCTCATGAGAAGAGCAAGTGTGGGAAATGGTTGAATGTTGTACAATTAATGTAAGAGTGTGATATGGCGAGGTAAGATGGAAAGAAAGGGTGAAAATGTTCGCCCCCTAACGTGCGATGTCAATGACATGGTCACAATTGGGGTCGTAATTCAAGTCAAGAGTAAATGACGTCTTAACATCACGGAGCATTGAAAGAAAATCTAGTAGCTGCATGGGTTAACCTGAAACATGCTGCAAAGATACACAAATCGAAAAACACCAATTCGTAGACGCGGCATTCGGTGCCCGCGTCACGAGATTAATAATCGATATTAAAAACAGACTGTAAACGTGCCTTGGAGCGGTTCTTCCGATGACGGGTGCAATTTAAATGCGATCATTACAAGCACTCCCGCCGACAGTGGAATTCAAGCCGCGAACACCAATGCTAATGAGGACTTCAGACGAAGACGTCAGGCCACGACACCGGCCCCGCACACCGAGACCCCGCACCGTCTCCCTTCATTCGCACGCAGTCATCGATCCCTAGGGAGCCTGAGCACAGAGGGTGGACACCACTGCAGTGCCCTCGCAGAAGGTCATTCGTTGTGCAGCGCTCTTACCAAGCCCTCTGATGCAGATACGCAATAGCACAGCCTGACTCGGACTTCTTTATTTTTAACACGTGGGTTTTCCATGGGGGTTGTTTGACCATACTTCACCATGCTAGTCATTGTGGGTTTGTGAAAGGGGATAAACCCAAAGACTGGTTCAGAGATCAATCGCAGCTGATGTTAGCCTTGGCCAGGAATTGAGCCTAGGTTGCTGGGTGCACAAATCAGTCCCATTGATCCCTCCCACTTAAAAGTATAAGCAACCCAAGGTTACATATTTTTATTATTTTCTACACAGGTACCTAAGATGTGTGCCCCCAGGTTGTTCAATACGAGTTTTAAGGAAATGATATAATACACACCTGATAACACACACACACACCTTTTACCACAAGCTAAAGCACCTGACAGTAGTTCTAAAGTCTTTATTTCTCATTTATGGAGCACAAGCCCAGAACACATGGCCTTAGGAACATGTGTAAAAGATACGAGTTGTGTGATTTTGGGGGTTGGGTCTCACTTTTACTGATAAGGCCACAAGCAATAAAATGAGCCTGCTATTTTCTGTAAGTGAATTAGGGCTTGTGCTAAAGACAAAATGACCACTGTCATATAAGAATGTGGAATTTCCACAACTGGCTCAAATAAGCGAATGGTGATCAGTATCAATGGGGCACCACAGTGGCGAGATGTTAACTACCTCGCCTGGTATACAGATCATGGGTTCGATCCCAACCCTAACGCCTGCTGTATATTTGGAGTTTGTGTGTTCTCCCCGTGGTCGCATAGACTTTTCTCTGGGTCCTCTGTTTTTTTCCTCCAGTTAGAAATGAGCGTTTACAACATTTGTCTCCGATACATTTCCACATGATAAGCCACTTTGTTGAGCTATCATTTGTGGCCATGGTCGCTTCTGAAAAAGAGCTATATAGCTCAATGGGTATTACCTAGTAAAATAAATAAAAACTTTGCAGTTTTTTAATTCACACCACGTTCCTACTGTTTGACATTGGTTTTTTCTCCAAACTGAAACTTCAAATCAACTATATGCAAGTAGGTGAGGGCCCAACTGAGATTTACTGCCATTCCCAAATGACAGCTGAGCCAGAAAAGTTGGGTAGAGAAAGTTTCTGCTGTAGAAATTACTTTGCCAATGCCTACGCCTGTCTATTTTTAGAATTAGAGTGATCACCAGTCACATCCCAGCCACGTTGGCAGACATGAAATAAGCACAGACACATGAATAGTTTACAACCCTTTGTCGAGACACGGCTAGAAAGTCTCACCGAGCTGTGTCGGTCATGGGGGTTGTTGTTTAGCGACACTTCACCATGCTTCTTTGTACAAGTTGGTAAGTGGGATGGGGATACGGGAGCCAAGACCAGTTCTGATATTTATCGCTACACCGCTGTTGTTACCGCCAAGGCTGGTTAACAAACTCGGGTGGTGGGATTCATAGCGCCGTTCGGTGCGCTGACAACTGCGCCACTACTGCTCCCAAGCTATTAATGCGGCCATAAAAAGCGAGTCTCTGAAAGCACGGCTGATTCACTTCGACTGAATACACTGGTGAGCACTCAGGTGCATCAAGGAAACGACCTCCCCAAGGTGTTAGGCAACCGAAGTGATCAATTACATTCCTACCTCGCTGACGTTCACAAACAAACGCGCCCAAGGCTAGCAGCTCACCACCACTGCCACCACTACCAACGTCACATAGACCACCACTGCCACAACCGCCTCCACCATTGCCACCACTGCCATCACAAACATGGCAGTTTCCCACTCCATTCAGCTGCACAGCGCACACCTGAAGATTGGGAAGCATGGGTTGCTGTGAGCGAGCTGAGCAAGGTCAGGGTCAGGGGTCAGCAGCGCCCTGATGTCACAGGGGTATATAGCGTGGGATCTAAAGCACACGTCGTGCTTTTGGTAAACGTGGCAAATCACCAGGATTTGACGTTAAACACCCCGTGGCATCGTTTGTAAACACAAACCACTGCTGCGGGTTTGCGTTAGTAAGCGAGAACAAAACAAATTCTTGCATTAGAAGGGCTAACCAGGTCTCCCTTCCAAAATGGGTTTCGCGTTCTCATTTTGCCATCACGGTGAGAATGAAGAAAGACAGTCGGCTCTCTCAGAGGGCTCCCACCTGCTTTAAATAAACGACATTGAGGTGGAAATTGATTTGACCCTGCGCAAAATGGCTTGGCAACCAAACCCTTCTCGAATCACGTGGAACCCAGATATGTCCAGCAGGGCCCCCCTCTTAGCCCCTACCACCACCACCACCAATGTATCCTAGATACTACCAGCTCCTCCAGCCCCCCCCCCCTCCACTGTGGTCTGGTTGGCATGAGATGGTACGCCTGGCCCATCACACATCTGCACTTTCGTGTGGGTGGCCAAGTGTGCCCCCTTTAAATGGGTAAGCAATTTGCGGTATTCATTGATCGTGGATGTCGCTGTATACAAATTTAATGTTATTCTAGTTGTTGTGGGTTGATCGATGAGCAGGTCCCTACCCATTTCCCTTAAATAGGTTGTGGATGCCCGTGGGAGAGTTAATGAGTCCCTCACCGTAGCTGGTTAAGAGTTCCGCAGTTAATTGACTTTGTCAATAGGTGAGCGAGGCTCCTCCGCTCCACCTTAAACAGCTGAGTGGGCACAGGTGGGTTCATGTACACTCACAGCCCCTTTGTCAATCAACTGCTGAATGAGTATGCGGGGGTGTAATATGACTATTCTGCACTCCGGTCAACGCGGGCAGGTGAAGGCGGGGAGTAGAGACGTGGCAGCATAGTACATGAACAACAATAATTTGGGCTGCACTGCCCCCCTCCACAACTGGTCAGTGAGTGGGCGTACGTGGACGAGCAAGTAGGCAATCGACGAGTGGGTGATTGAGCAAGACTGGGTGAGAGAAGCCCTCCAGAACACGAATCGGTGACCCTCTCCCACCACACCAACCTAACATTTGAAATGAAACGCTCACCCACAACCACCACCATCACCCAACCACCTGCTTTCACTCACCTTCGCACTGGTAGCCCACGATGCCCCACACGAAGTCGGTGCAGTGCTGGCAGAACGTGGGCTTGGTGAGCGTCACCTTGCGGAAACAGTGTCCATGGGAGCCCCCCTTCAGCAGCCTGTGGCGACTCCTGGGGCTCATGTCACCTCCAGCTGCTCCTCCTGCTGCTGCTCCTCCTCCTCCTGCTACTGCAGCCGCGGACGAAGCCCTCGGCCTGTGTCGCCTGTCAGCGCTGGGGCTGCCAATGTCGCCGTCACCTCCACCACCACCACCTCCTCCTCCGCTCTCAGCCATGCAGACATGCGCGACCGAACTATTGCTCCTAATTAATCGAAGGCCAGGGCACCCCTGCCAGCCCCCTCTGTCCCCCCTGCTCAGGTGTCAATTAATTGACCCCCTTGTTGGGGCTCCCAGGGTCTCGAATGAAGGGCCTCCAGGCACGTCCCTTCAGCACTGCGGGGCCTTCACGACAACCTCCTCCATCCGCACGCAGCTGTCTTCATTATAGCCATTGTTAATTGCCCGTCCTTCCTCGTGTGTTGACGGCGACCGCCGTAAATGAACGGCGCTTGCCTTGCGCTGTACGTAATCAACGTTAACCCCTATGTCCACACACACACAGTCCTGTACTCACTACAGTATATACTTCGTGTGTACTGTATGTTGCCTACCGCAGTCGGAACGCGCTGCTGCCAAGCGGTGCCAATTGACCCAACGAGATCGAATTAAACAATGAAGGCGATCAATGTCATAATCGCGATGACAATGAGTCGATGTGACAGGGTGAAGACGGTCCAGAGAGAAAGAAGACACGTTCCAACCCTTCACTCGTGCGGGTAACCACGCGGCCCGCAGTGCGGAGCGACACCGGGACGGGGTCAAACCTCCAAACCGCGCGGAGGTCACTGACCAGGTCGGAGTCCTGCTCAGGGCTAAAGGGTCCGAGTCTCGAAACGACGGCCTCCCAACAACAACAACAGCAGCAGCAGAAGCAGCAGCAGCAACAGCGGCGGTGCCTGCTGTAGGAGCTGTCGAGCCACGCGCTCCGGAAGAGAGCGGAGCCACCCCCACCTCCTGCCAGCGACGCCCATTCATTAGAGGCCCTCCCTCCCTCCACCACCAATACCACCCCCCCATGCATCCCCATGCAGCTCTCAGCTCAGACGCATCCTCTCGTAAGCCTCGCCCCTCAACACGTCCGTCGATACACATTGCTCTGCGAAGAGAAGGGAGATTTTAAAATGCGTTTCGGGAAAGGGCCTCCGTTTGAAACCTCGCCAATTATTGATATGTTTATGTCTTTTAAGGCGGTTGGCCGGCATGTTGCGTGTTTCTGTTTGTGATGTTTGATTGTTTTTGGACACGTGATGGGAAAACTGGAGACTGAATATATAATGTTGTTTTGACTGAGGAAATTATAGCGACAGCAAAAAGCCGGGGGGAAAGACAGCGAATTTAGTTATACGGGCAAGTTGAACAATTTGATGCTTCAACTGGAAATAATACAAAGTTATCTTGTAAACATGGCCAGAGCTCAATGGAAGGCCTATGTCTTTGAGGAAGGACATGGCACACGAATGCTTGTGCGCCACTGCCAGCGCAGTAACAACACAATAACCCTTAAAACATAAAAAAATAAACAATTATGGGGAGGGAAAGATCTCAACAACATGATCTTTTCTCTAACCATTCCACGTCCAAATCCTGATACCGTTTTAACTCCTGCCCAGTCCATGTGCCAGTGTCGTCGAGTTAACGGTCCAGGTGGGTCCCAAAGATGCCTTTATCTTATCTCTTACAGGGCAATTAACCGGAGGAAAAAAAACGTAGGCGTGGACTGGCAGTATTAAAAAAAGGTATCAAGATCGTTGTAAACGTGTCAGTCTTCACCGGTTGGTAGAAGAACATGAACGACACGAATTCTGGCGTATAACCACCACGTAGCCCATCTAACCCAAAAAACAATGACTGTACGGATCAAGCTACGCCCCCGTAGACAATCACTCTCGCCCACGCATGGTCTTAACTCAGTTATTGCGTTGCGAAAAAAACACACCGAGTCCATCGGCCAATTGCTTTCACAGACAAACACATCCAACAGCATTTGTTTAAGCAAACCAACATTGGATAATTTTGTTCTGGAAAGCCGAAAGACCATTAGAAGAAGAAAAAAAACCAACATGTCAAGAGTAGAACGTGCTGAAAAGAAGGCGCATATCACGAATCGTCACCTGTTACATATTCACATGTTTTCAATTCAAGCGCCGCCCCACCACCCCCACTCCACATGATGTCTCCGCCCTTCGTTTACATTTCCCACACGCGATGCGCAACGCCGGCGGGGAGGGGGGCGGGGCCACGACCGCGACCAATCGCGTGGCTGAGCCCCCTGCGTCACGTGGGGCCCGGGCCCCCGATGCTGTCTAGGGAATGCGACGGCCCCGGGGCCTTCAATTAAAAGTGGGGCGGGGGGTAGGGGGGGTGGAGCCACGATCGGATTTGATTTCCCAGTGCGGATAGGAAGGGAACACGCGGCTTATGCACTTTGGGGCCGTCCATAAATGACGTCACGCGATTTTGGACGATTTTGCCTCCCCCCCCCACTTTGTCACACGGCGTCACAAAAAGTCAGACCCCCCCCCTCAAATATGACGTCACAAAGCTCTGCCCCCCCCCAAAACATGCTTAAAATCGCTTTAAACTATTGTCATTGTAGTGCGTATTTAATATGGCGCTGCACTCTGATGTTGTAGGAGAAAACATAATTAAAAAGTCTATTTCATTAAGTAGAACGTGTTGTCTATATTTATTTAAAGTTGCGCATTTTGATGTGACGTCACATTTCTCACCCCCCCCCCCCTCGTCACACATCGTCACAATGTCTGACCCCCCCCCCCCCCCTAGGTGCGTGACGTCATTTATGGACGGCCCCTTTTCGCGATATGGCCCTTCTTTTTAGCACGTAATACTCTCTTACATGTGTTTTTTTGTTCTAATAGTCTTTCGGCTTTCTGGCTCTCCAGAACAAAATTATCCGATAGCATTTGTTCGAACGGAGTGCTCTTGCCAATAACGTCTGGTCACGGACTTTACCGAACAAACCTAAGAGTATGAATCCTTGCAGTCACGAAAGCTTCAAATCTAGAAGCATTCAACAAGCCTGGCCGTGCTGATGAAGGAACACGTGGCTTGGGCACTTTTGCACCGCATTGCCCACACGAGCAGTTGAATAATGATGGTGATGGAGAGGCAGGTTTGGGGCAAACGTATGCCTCGTAATTGATGGATAGTCTTTATTTAACCACGACTCCAGAGAGAGCATTTACATTTGTTGTATTGTTTACTATGGGCGGGTTTGTATCCGCCCATTTGCATGTATTTGTTTGCAGGAAATGCTTAAAGTAGATATCCGCCTTTCAATCAGTGCCAACACCAATTGCTTAGTTTAATATGCGTGAGAAGGCTAAAAATAAAATTTATGTAAGATAAAAAAACATACCTGAAGCAAATTTGTGATAACCTATGTTAACCTACAGTGCCACATTGTCAAATTCCTGGAATTACTTCTGCCGAAGATTTGAATTAAGTTTGCGGTGATCCATTACATAAACGCCCGCATAGGAAAATGTAGTAAATTTGTCGTGGTGAAGAGGCTAGCCACGATGTTAACTACCTCGCCTGGTATACCGTTCAATGCCGACCCTGACACCTGCATATTTGTAGTTTGCACGTTTCTCTCCCCGTGGTCGCGTGGATTTTTCTCCATGCCCTCCGGGTTTTCCCTCCACATTTACAAACATGAGTTTTGAGCATTTGGCTGCTATAAACTTTCACATGATGAGCCACTTCGTTAAGTTATCATTTGTGGCCAGGTCGCTTCTGAGAAAGAGCTATTATAGCTCAGTGGGTCTTACCTGGTAAAACATTTGAAATATAGTTTAAAGGAATAGTTAACAGCTGTGCTGGATAGGGACACCCATACCAGCCAGTCGCGTCCTCAGCAGTGGATGAAACAAAATGTGTTCTCTTCAACCCGCAATGACCGGCGTGGTGAAGTATGATCATCTCTTCTCCCTGTGACCGACGCACTTAAACCATGGCACCCAGTCCCAAGCAGCTCTGGACTCACCAGACATCGCTCACTTTGATTGTGATGATGGAGCAAGGGGGTACGAATACTGGATACGAATAGGACACCCTCTGGATTTAATCATCGCTACGTACAACACACTGAACTGTGGAGAATCAAACCTTTGTTGAAGTGGCTCATGATCAAGAATAATAAATTAGTGACGGCCAGTGAATTGAACAGGTCTGAGAGCACGTCAACCGACGAGATGGAGCGATATATTAGTTCATGTGCAGGCGCTAGGTGGATTGTTACATCGCAGAATCGTGGCTGAGTATGATGACAGGTTCATTGAAATAGTTATTTTAGATATTGTTTTAATGAAATGCCAAAGTTAGAGTGGCAGAGGCGATGTAATAGTAAGTCATGCACCTCGTGGGCGATTGCGCTCAGGCTAATTAACCACGAGTTGACTGCTCTCTGCAGGCCGGTGACACGAACTGCAAGAGTAGTTTAATTTCGCGTTCGTGACGATACTATTTTATTAATCCTGTACGTTGTCCAAAGTCCTCAACGCGTTGTCTTTAACCGAGCGAATACAAGATGAATGTCATTCGAGAATATTAGTGTTTTTCGACTCAATAATGTCCAGTATGTGTACATCCCCAATCAAGTCTGCTGGAAGAGGGTCCTCCCCACGCCGTGTTGGTCGTGGTGATTCTACGATGGCATTTTACAACGCCTGTTCATTATACAAGTTGCTGAAGGCGGGGAACCACAGACCTTAGAGTATAGCACAGTACAACAATTGACTCTGCTGCATTACTCTCTGGGTGAAAACGCAGCTCAGCAGTATCCCATGCAACACGAGACTTCAAAACGTCATGCATTGCTCCTGAATGTTTAAATACAATAACCCATTGCATCCATAACCCTGACAACATTCCAGGGTTGGGTACTCAGCGTGTATTTTAATAAAAAAAAATTACCCTAGGTTTGTGATCAATCAGCCTAAGACAACCTGGAGGGTCCATTACACGTTGCATCATCATACATTGTGAGGACATGATCTCAAATCACAATGGGGTTTAAACATCACCCACTTTATACAATGCAATTTTAAATGTAATGGACTGCCTTTGTCAAATCCAGTACATTATTGGGTAAAGGTCTCTCCACGAGGTGTCGACAGATCGTGGGGTTTGTTTAACTATAGTTTTGGCGTCATATCGTGAGGGCTAATTGATGTCCTCTTCCTCTTCTCACCACTTGCAGCAGCACGGCTCCGAAAGATGACATCAATCAAAAACTCTATCGCACATCACTGAAATTGGTTACACTTGAGGGCCACCGACGCATTTAACATCTTAATTATATATGTTTTCCATAACTGGTGCAATAATCACCCTAAATCAATGTTGCGTCAAACTGTGGGGACCCCATATCGTAGAACAGGGGGGTTGCTTGAATACGATCGGGATTTAACCAGCATTTATTCAAGAACGCCTCTAACTCTGCTGATGAGACAATGTGTGTGTCGTAACCGGTCCAGAGTTGTGCTTGTCTTGAGTCAATGCTGCTGAAATTATGCACTCCCAGAAGAAGGCGGTGCGGCTCATGGTTTGTGTAAGAAACACTTTACATTTCAAGTGGAGAGAGGGAGACATTGCCCACTTTTTACAGTGTTTCTAAATCATGTTCATGTTTCTGTAACGTAATGTTGTTAAAATGTCTATTTAAAGTAATTTGTCCAAATCAACATTCGTTTCAGGAAAATGACAGTACTTAATAATGACAATGTTTGCATACTGTTTTCAATATAATTTGTCACGGAGTTGTTTAGTGCGCTCAGTTATATTTGTTTGTTTTTATCTGGTGGCAGATCACTAGCAAATGAGGCACATCCTGGTCGCTAATTGAGTCCTCGCCTTATTAAACAAAATCAACCTGAAAAAACTATATTCCTTTCAAAAAATGGTGTCCCACTTCAATTAAACCGACTTTTTTTAATTGTTATAACTAGAATGAGCCAGATTGCTTGAAAGCCAAAGTTGTGTGCAGTAATTGGTGACCGCATTTGATTCATCTGCTGAATGTGCCAGACACCACGACATTTCATAGAACGTTTAACGTCTCATCTTCTTGGTTCTTTCGGTAAAGTTACGTAGAAGGGAAATAATAAAATAATACAAACACATTTTTTTATTATGTTTTATTTTTATTATTTTATTTCCCTTCTACGTGACTTTACCGAAAGAACCAAGAAGATGAATAATAAAATGATAAAATTAAAACAGTATTTTATTATGTTTTATTTTTATTATTTTATTATTTCCCTTCTACGTGACTTTACCGAAAGAACCAAGAAGATGAATAATAAAATAATAATATTGTATTTTGTTTGATTTTTGTTATTATTGTATTATTTTTATTCTACGTGACTTTACCGAAAGAACCAAGATGAATAATAAAATAATAAAAATAAAATTACATTTTATCATGCTTTATTTTATTCTTTTATTATTTTCCTTTTACGTGACTTTACCGAAAGAACCAAGAAGATGAATCCCTGCAGTCACGAAAGCTTTAAATCGTTTAACGTCTATTTTGGGCAGGACAGTCGCAACAGAGTTTACGAATGTGAGTTGCCACTAGGGGGCAGGAGAATGACTTCTCGTCGTAGCAAGAGATCAAGAGATAAGTGTTGAAGAGTGTCTTCGAGATAAAGGTACCCAATTCTTCACGCCCGCGGTGACACCGCACGGCTGAGGGTGTAGGGGGCTTGTTTGGTAGCGAGATCCGTGAGACTAAGCGTCTAATGTGAGAGAGACCTCCATTCATCTGCAGTCGTGTCAAGAGATGATCGATGCCCGTGGGTGGGTCGCCAAGTACAGTGCTGGGTTAGCTGTGATGAACGTGCGACACTGGCTGGGTTTTGTGAGATGTCAATGTCACGAGCATACTGTGACGAGGTGCGAATGGTAAATATTGGTTGAAATATTTGGTGACCGATGCAGTGGATGGATGTATCAGTGCTGCCTAATACGGTGGTTTAGAGTTACGTCTTGTAGCATGCTGGCAGGTGCGGATGATAGTGCCTAGAATAAGCTGGGGGTGAGATAGTGCCGCTGAAAAACAAACATTGGAAGGTGTAAATGAGTCCCCGGTATACAGTAATTGGGTTGAGACGTGACATTTGTGGCTTTTTTGTAAATCCACTGCAGGATGAGGGCCTCCCCACTGCGACTTATTTGACCGGACACTTCCATCATGCTCGTGTGAGTGCGGGTGGGCCAAGTAGTGGATTGATCTTCACTCTTCTCTGCTTGCCAACCTCGTAGCACTCGCAACAAAAAACACTTGTGTCGTTATCTGTCGTTTCATTTCACTGTGACTCACGAATATATTCGATGAGTTGGTTGTGGTGTCTGCCTGCCGTTCGTGGGTGAGTCAGCCGTGTTTGTAGATTGTCTTGGTTAGGACCGTGGGGCCTGACATACACTGGGCTGGGCCCAGTGGCTAAGGCAGCTTGTACACTGTACAACACTACACGGCTCTAGGTACTTTGGCATCATCAACGCACGCAAAATGTGTCGATTCAGGTTTAACGCTTCGAAGTGTGCGGCGAATTCGATTTGGGTCGCGATTAGAATGAAACAAAGTCGATTCTTGGTTGTTTCGTATGATGCGCATCGCTTGTATGGGGTGTCCGCGTGACTCCGCCTGGTTTTGTAGTTTTTGTTGTCCGCGTCTTCGAGCTGAACGTAACGTGCACACGTAATTCGCATACTCCATAATAACGAAAAACAAACCGATGCATTATTGTAACTGTAATAATCGATAAAAAATCGAATGTTGATATGAAGTTCTCGAAGCTTGTAGCTAATGAATGCCCCATAACCGCCCTCCCCCCAGTAAACACAATTCTCTAGAGTCGATGAATCATTGCGATTCGATTCCATATCGCCGATATATCTGTGCTGAATGTAACGGCCTCTAGTGGCTGGAGGAGTAGGGGTCGACGTGAGCCCATTACATTCGACACAAAATAAAACTATGGCTCCTGACACAACGATTCAATGTATCGTGCGCCCGAAACAAACCACGCAAACCGTTCACTAATCGACAACAAATCGATATCATTCATTGATTCCAACCACCAACCAGGAAGAGAGAGAAACCCCAAAATTACAAAAATATAAAAACCCAGAACCGTTTCTCCCCTCGACCAATCACGCGCCGCCTGGCGCCTTCCCTCCCTCCCCCGCCCTTGCCGGCCCGGCCAATCGCGTGCCGAGGCGGCTTAGCCCCTCCACCTCCTCTCGGCCAATGGGAGGCGTTCGTTTTCGCGCTCAAGCCCGTGGATCCGGATCCCTGCCGAGCCCGGCGGGTTCTCGGTGCCGCCCGGAACCCCCCCCGGAGCCCGGTGTTGGTGGTGGTGTTGGTGGTGGTGGTTGTGGTTGGTGGTGCCCTGGTGGTGCCCAGGTGTCCCCGGCCACCTCCCTCCTCACTCCCCGTGCCCAGCGCAGCTTCGCTCGCCTTCGCCGGTAACCGCGGAGGAAGAAGAAGAGGAAGAAGGGGGCCTATCCGAGGGATGGGAGAGAGGGGGGTGGCAGATTTGGTGGGTGGCCGAGCAACGTTGGAGAGAGGAGGGGAGGGGGGAGAGACTTCCACATGGAGTCGGCTGTCTCATCTCACGTGGGCTTGTCTTGGGTGATGATGAGTGGGAGACCCCTCGCAAATTAAGGAGACCCCCCCCCCTCTCTTGCCATGTGCTGTAATGTGTGCATCTCGTTCTGGCTCGCTCGGTGGGTGTTAGGCGATGGCCTGATTCTAGTGAGGTTTGAAGCGTGGGGCTTGAGGTGGTGATGGTGGTGGTGATGTTACTGGTGTTGTCATGGTAGTGATGGTGGTGGTTGTGGGTATTTTGGTGGTGTTGATGTGGGGAGCGGTGGAGCAGCGGTTAGCGCGCTGCACTACGAACCCGGTAACCCGAATTTGTTTCCCACTCCACGGCTAACACCGGTGACGATTGTCTGAACTGGTCCTCCCCTAGATCAACTCAGCCACAAATGAGTACCTGGTGCGCTTCGTAAACATTTCCACAAGGGAGACAAAGGCGGCCGGGCGTGGTGTTGGCCACCCACCCCCTCGTGTGCTGTGCCGGCCTTCATAGGTGCTGCTCGCCAACAGCACTTGCCCCTACAGTCTGTTGAGGCTATCGGGGGGATCTTCGACTTTGGGCCTCATGTTAGTGGCAATGTGATTTTGGTAATGGCAGTGATGCTAATGTGCTTGGGCTGATGGTGATGGTGAGGATGATGATGGTGGTGAGGATGGTGATGGTGGTGAGGATGTTGGTGGTAAGGATGGTGATGGTGGCGAGGATGGTGATGGTGGTGAGGATGGTGATGGTGGTAATGGCAGTGATGCTAATGTGCTTGGGCTGATGGTGATGGTGAGGATGATGATGGTGGCGAGGATGGTGATGGTGGTGAGGATGGTGATGGTGGTGATGTTCGTGCAGATGGTTTAGCAGCTGCAGACGTTTGGCTCCATCCACCGAGCCAAATTCTGCTTTATGTAAAGTCGTATTTGTTATATATTCTAATTGGCGGATTCGTATTCAAGAATACATAAATGTTCCGAGTGAAAGGGCTACAATTATTGAAAGTCAAGGCCGCGGACTACATGATGACCGAGGCTGTGGGGTTGGAGTTCGGGTTCAAGGGTTAAGGGATTGCGGGGTTCATTTAAATTAACCCCGAAAGACACGACACGCCGCCGGAAATTAGTACAAACACTACACGTTTCGGATTGTCCTTCGTGCTTGTCTGCGTGTGTCAACAACAGTGTTGTCATACATCTGTTTAAATAATAATTTGAAGGGTCTTCGCCCGCCATGTTACGCGAGGCGCACGAATTCGATCCCGGAGTGAAGACGAAAGGGAATTCTGACTTTCACAGGAAGCGGGACTCGCATTCCAATTAACGAAATGATAATTAACCACGGCACGGAATGCGAAACTCCAGTTTCGTCGTTTACGTAGAAGTTAACGTGGCGGGGAGGAATTGGATTCGGCCAAAACCCAAAATGAAATTTCACTCACTCGATTACCAAGCTGTTTTTTTGTTGCATTAAGTCCCAATCACACAGTACTATAACCGAATACAATAGTTACATCTTCTTGGTTCTTTCGGTAAAGTCACGTAGAAGGGAAGTAATAAAATTATAAAAATAAAACATAATAAAATAATTCTCACGACGTTTCGGCCACAACGCAAGCAGCCGTCCTCAGGGGAATAATGAAACCACCAAGCTTGGAGCGTATATTTAAGCTCCAATCTTGGTGGTGTTTAATTCATGCTTGGTGTTTAATTCTTCACCTGAGGACGGCTGCTTGCGTTGTGGCCGAAACGTCGTGAGAATTATTTTATTATGTTTTATTTATATTATTTTAATACTTCCCTTCTACGTGACTTTACCGAAAGAACCAAGAAGATGAATCCCTGCAGTCACGAAAGCTTTACATCGAAACAATAGTTACAATTGATTTTTACTGTTTTCCAGTACAGTGTAATATATCTGATTACAGCTGCCCGATCCGTGGGGGGCCTTGACTCATAACCGCCCTCCTCCAGCATGAGGCCCGTTGCCCAATCTACCCGGTAACGGTGCGTACCCAACCCGTCACTTAAACCTTTATATTACACTGTACTATATATAGACACCAATTTGATTTAAACATCTTCATGAAGGCAGTCACTAAGCCCTTTGAGGTAAGCCCAGGAAAGCAGCCCATGCCTGCCAGGCCGGGGTGGGAATGGATGAAGATGAGAGGCCTCATTGCCGGGGCAGTTAAAGGAGCACGTCCGGACCGGTCGAAATTGTCCCGCGAAAAAAATAAATTAAAAACGACCGGACAAACATGTCGAGCGAGCAGCCATGAAACAAAATGGTTGCACGGGCTTATTCGCTTTTTTGCACAGCTCCTGGGTTTTTTTTTGTCAAAGCAGGCACGGGGCCCCCCCTGGTGCGGTCCTTTTGTTTGTGTGGGTGGCAGCCGGCCGGCATTTGGACGTGATGCGGAGAGGGGAGCCCCCTGAAGGACTTGAAGCTTTAGCCGAGGTACTATTAGTTCCTCTGCGCTCCATGGATCCAAAATCAACTATGTGTTTTACAAACTAAAAGCTAAAACCTGGTTTGGTGCTATGGCTGACTGGACGGATGCCTTAACATCGATTCCGCTAAGCTGAGTGAACAGATTAGAGAAATATAATATTGCAGATTTGCATAATTCGTGAAAAAATGACGAGCGAATGAGCAGCCAGCTCGCTGTTGGCCCCATTTGTGGCAGTGCCATATTGTTTGATGACAGGTGAAGACTTTGACATAAACGTGCCATTGCCTTCGGCTTTAGTAAACTAATCAGGCGGTGCGTGAGTGATGGAACGTGACTAGTTTACCTTACAAGTCTACTGCACTGAAACTTGTACACGTCCTGTATGGATGAGTTTCGCACTATTTAAGCGACGGTCCTACGAGGCACTCTTCATCCTAATGCTTGCCATGCACTTCTGTTGTTACTTTAGGGATCAATGAGGAGTTGCGCTTGAGATGGAGCGACGTCATATAATGGGAAACGTTCTTCCGCTGTCTGAGGAAGGCAAACGCTCTGCGTGTGCTGCTGTCCCTGTGGGGGGGCCACGAGCAACCCGGGAAGGCTGCGTGGCGGCCGGGGCTGCCGGGGCCACCATGGAGGGCACTGCTGGCCCGTGGGGCCTCCCAGAGGAGAACGGCAGGGCTATGGGCAAGGTTAACGGGCACTGCCCACTGGTGGCCCTGCAGCAGGCGGTGGCACAGATCCCCAACGGAGGAGAGATGGAGAGTGACCCTCCAGGCCTCACTGTTGGTGAGCCTGCCTTGCTGTCGTTTGAAAAACCTTCCACAGTGTTGTAACGTTGTACACATGCCTTCGATAGATGTCCGTAAATATTATTTTAAAGAAAGTGGTGTTGACGTAAAAAAATTGCCAGTTCATATAACACTGTGAAGTGTACTAATCTAAGTCTGCAAATTATGCGTGATGATAAGTTAACCGTTAAAGGTGAAAGTAAGATAAGATTTAGCCTTAACAACATTGAGCTTATGGACCACTAATTTCCAGGCTTTTGTTGCCTAAACAAATGTTGCTGGAAAGCATTGGTCCAAAAGTCCCATAGACTTACGGTGAAACACCCTTGCCTATTATTATTTTACCCACAATCCACCAGGACAACACATCACACTTTGTAGATTGAATGTGTGGGATGTAGTAGTGGAGGTTTCTAAAACGTGGGGTGGGTTGATAGTCTACCTAGTGAGCACCTGCGATTAGCATGGTTGACTACGTATGGTGCAAAATAAGTTCAAGATACATGCATAAGCTCAGCTTCTTGCCTTCCCCAACAGTGGCTGGGTGCCAGACACCACCTCACTCGCAGCCCACGCCAGAAAAAGCATCCGGGTCCCCAGAGATCAAGCTGAAGATCACGAAGACCTACTTTAACGGAAAGGCCTTATTTGAGTCCTCACTGTGCGGGGATCTGGTGGTGACACCCGAGCAGCCTGGCCAGCAGCAGCAGCCGAAAGAGAGTTCGGCAGCTACGGCAGCAGACGTCAAACAGTCGACGTTGGTACGGACTAAGGGCCGGCCACGTAAGCTGCAGCCTGTGAAAGGCTCCACCTGGGTCGGGTACATCGGTACCACCCGTATCGCACCCTGTGGGTGCATGTGTCCTGCCTGCACAGCCGGTGCGTCCATCAACCCCGCCGTTGCCCACAACTCCTCCCTTGTCTGCCGACAAGCCACCTGTTCTACTGTCTCCACAAGAAAACAGCGTGAGTTTTTATGGGGGGGGGGGGTTTGCATGTTTTTGTATGGTCATCTTGGAATGCAATGTCATGCTTAAAGTTTGCTGTCAAATAAATTGAGTAGGTCTGTTAAAACATGTGAAAGGGTATAAACCAGGTTTATTTTTGTGGTCATTACCAAATTAATATTTCCCAGTAATTCTGAATCTGTGTGATTAAACTGTGAATGACTTTATATGGTTATAAAAAAACACGTTAATAGTGTTCTGGATTCAATTCCCAAATACAATACCATCCTGCAGATGTCAGTCCTGCCTACGTGGATTGTCATGTGTGCATGTTGTGGTTTGGGACGGTGTAAGTGTGATAAATAAGTGCAAAATATTAGTATTCCCAGTGACTCACATTCAACATAATTTGCACCATTTAAATTTAGCAGTTGTATCATGTGGGTTTTTTTATGGCTAGCTCAACCCAAAATTAACGTGTGGTGCAAAGTCTTTGCATCACTCGTGCAAGTTTCCTGGCACACTGATTATTGAACATAATAGCTCCTTGCTGAAATAAGTAAGGAGGCAGCAAGGGTTGATGTGGCGTGTGTGCAGGACCTGTATTCCATCGGAGATGTGGTGTGGGCCAAGATCAGCGGGCACCCGTGGTGGCCCTGCATGGTGTCCTGTGACCCCAAGTTGGGCATACACATGCGCGTCAAAGGTGGGCACCCCATACTAGTCAAGGAATGCACTTCAATTGGAGATGTCGGCACTCTTGTTCTTAAGACTTTAAATGTTGTATCCAACAGATTTTTTTCACATATATTTGGCATGATGGATAAAGGAATGTACAAACCGTTGTTTTTGACATTTGGTACAGTCCAAAATAGAATTGTAGACCAGTTTCTTAATTATGTGTTATGTTTAAAATCCACCTTGTGATTTTTTTGTTTGCAAAGATAAGGGCTCTTTATCTTTGAGTCAGTTATGAGCTGTTTTTAAGATGATCACATGTTATAATACAACATCAAAGGTTTTCTGAGTATTCATGTTGCAATGGTACAATTATACCAATGATGTTTTTTACCAAGCAAAGTCGAGGCTGGAGTAAATTGTATGCAAATCCTTATATTACATCATACAAACCGAGAGAAAGAAAATGCAATTTTTTTATTAAATCGATACTCCAGATCATAACAATTGTCAACTCTCTTCCCCCTCCCCCCATACTCTCCCTCTTGGAACCCTGGTACAATTCCCGCTCAGTAGGGCAGGTGAAGTCTTTCACAAGGCAGTACCATGTGCAGTTCTTCGGGGAAGCCGCAGAGCGAGCGTGGGTGTGCTACCGCTCCCTCGTGATGTTCTCCAGCAGGGAGCAGTACGAGCTGCTGGTCTCCGAGCTGGCCAAGCGTACGCCCTCGGCCAGCGAGAGAACCAAGGTGAATCCTCTCGTCCGCCCTCTTCATATTAATGCTGTCATTATATTGCACAGACATGTAATTGCACGCAAGAATGGTGACGTGTTTACATTTGTGGTTTTAGGTGACTTTAGAGTGTTAAGTTTCACGTGGCAGCGGTGGAGGAGAGACTCGTGACAATAAGAAGTGCCGGGTAGCGAATATAGTAGTCTTTAAGTGGGGATTGCAGTTGTCTCGGAGTTATTGTGGTCTGTTAAACCATGATACTTGCGTATGTCCTCCAACCAGCAGGCCTTGACCATGCCATGTGGTCTTAAAGTGCACTTAGCTTGACACAAGTGCTGTGGTGACATCTTGGAAACTGGGTGGCAAGTAGCAGCAATTGTAGTTGTGTGTAAATGTAATGTTTTTAATCATTTACTATGTTGCTGAGATGATGTTTGTGAAAGGAAATGCAATATTATATACAGAAAAAATGTCTAATCATAGTGATGACAGCTGACTTGACCATTTATTAGAAAAGCGCAGCGTTCCGTTGGTCCGTGAACTAAATGATAAGAGCCTTTCAGAAGGCCTTAATCAAAAAATTATAGAAAGTGGACCCCGACCCCCCCAGATGTGGGGGTAAAAAATTGATCCAACACGTTTACAACAATTATTGACACCCGCCCCCCAAAAAGAACATTCACTCCCCACACCACCCCCAAAAAAAGATGTCTTTTGTAGGCATATGTCTACACACCCTACATATAATAGAGTCCAGATTTATTTTTCAGGCATATATGCCTACATCTGTCCCCTTCCCACTGTTCAGACATGTCTCAGTCTGACTGGTCTGTTTTATTTGGTCAGGGCTGGTGGTAAACAGGTGTTGGCCTTTTAAGTAGTACTGTGCATCAGTACTAGTGAGTAAAATACCTTCACTGAAAAATCTATTTTTTTACATTTCTCTTTGCATCAGACATTTCAAAATTTCAGGAAATCAAGAGGACCTATTTGGTGCTTGGGAGACTGACTAATCCCACAACCAGTATGATTGATAATTATTGTTTCATCCATTATCCATAAATACATAATTTTCCATTTATTGAGCATTTGTTTAGAGTTTTGATAGTTGCGTACATGGATGGAGGGTGAAATTAAAAATATCTAATGAGTCTTGATTTGAAGCTTTCGTGACTGCAGGAATCCATACTCTTTGGTTCCTTCGGTAAAATCACGTAGGTAGAAATAAAACAAAATAAATCACGACTTTTCGATAACAACACAAGCCATCGTCTTCTAAGGAACTTTGAGGTACAACCCAGTAGTATCTGCACACATGGGGGGGGGGGAGAAGAGGACATCAGTGGGGGCGATGGGCGAGGCTTGAAGTGCCAAGAAGTCCTCCGCAGGAGCATCACCCTCTCTTATGACTTCTTAAATTATCATGGAAGATGGTTAACGGCCAATATAAATATACCATTCACTCCCAAAGACCAGTTAGCGTTTTGGACGAGTGATTTGCAATTGTGTGAGTAAAGCAAACCATCAACTTTTTTCAACTTTAGCTCACCATAAGGCCCGTTCGTCGATGGAGTTAAACATTTTATCAATGTTTTTAGTAATGATGCGGACACTTGTTTTTTTTTATTACCCAAAATCCACCAAGGGAGCGCATATTTTTATTTACAACGTGCGTGCTTGTCGGAGCCGGGTGAGCAATGGCTGCTGAATCTTTTACCACGTGTGTGTGTCGTGTTCGTGGTAGTGTCACGGTTAGCTTGCTACGCTACGAACCCAGCGAGCCAAGTTCGATTCCCACTCGCGACACACACGAATGACGATTATCTGAACTGGGCATGGGCCTCCCCTAGGTCTATTCAGCCTCAAATGAGTACCTCGTGCAGTGTATAAACATCACCACTGGGGAGACAAAGGCGGCCAGGCGGGGCATTGGCTACCCACCCCCTCGTGTGCCGTGCCGGCCTTCATAGGTGCTCGCTGTAGCAGCGCTTGCCTAAACAGTATTACAGGCTATTTGGGGGATATTTATGTTTCGCGCACTCACCGCAGATCTTGAAGCCGATGGCTTCGCGCGTGCGGTCTCAGTGGTTCGTGGGCATTGCTGAGGCGGAGGAGGCAGCCGCCCTGTGCCACAAGGAGCGGAACGAAAAGTTCACCTTTATCTACTTCGACGTGAAGCCCAAGGATAAGGGCCCCAACAAGGGACAACCGCCTTCCTCGACACGAAAGCGAAAGTCAAAGGACTCGGTGGACTTCGAAGTTGATGCGGTTGATATGCACGACATGAGGAATGAGTTAGACAGGTGAGAAATATGGTCTATTACAAACGCGGAGAATATGTCAATGAATTCTGACCGCCTCACCTCATGTCAAATTTCACCTTGCTGTTGAGGATGTCAGATGGCTCGAGGGTTTTATATTGTGTCAGAATTGAGAGCTGATTAAACTGGCTTCTCAAATGTAAACGTTTGATGGTATCACAAAACCATCATTGACTTCAACATGTTCCAGTTCTTAGAATATTGTAGAGTTTCAGTTTGAGTGCCATGCTACAAATACGTTTGTAGTAATGCAATTGAGAAGGTGAATGCACTCGTGTGGTTTATGGGGAATCAAAGTGATCTCCGAAGTAATTGTGTTATATAATTTTTCAGAGGCTGTTCTCTAAAATGGTGATGCTACACTCAGTTTTTTTTATGGAAAAAATAACTTCATCTCAGAATGTAATGCCAATAGAACAATATATTTTAAATACTGACCTACCTATACATATATACTCTTAAGTATCATGGATTTAGACTTTCAAGATGCCGTGTTTAAGAAGTATGTATCAGTAATATTTTTTGGCTTCTTGAAATGTGGTGGTAAAAGATACATATGTAATTACATAATTGGAATGTAATAGTTTCCTTTTAAAACATTATTGTAACTCAACTTACATTAAACATTCCTCCACGATTCTACATAGAAGTTTTCATAATGTGCAACGACGATGCCATGGATGCGTAGATTGTGCTGCCTTCCCACTCAAGTGGCAGTGTTAATCTTGATGTCGTCGTCTCTTTCTCCCACCGCAGGAAGCTGGATGGTGGAAGCAGCCCAACGGCGGCTTCGGTGTCTGGGCAGGAGCGTGATGATGTTGGCAATGACGAGGTCAGGAGGGCCCGAGAACACACGAATGGGGTTGGCGGCGGGGGAGGCCTCACGCCGAAGAAGAAGCGTGGCATCAGGAAGAGTGATGCCTCTGCCGCCCGATTCATTGTTTTTTGCCAGAAGCATCGCGAACAGGTAAACCTAATGCCCTGGCTCTTAGCCTTGAAAATCAAGTGGCAGTGCACTGTTGGCATCGGTCTATTATTATGTAATTGTGTACATGCATACGCGCTCATGCTATCATTAGCTTGCATATGAGGTTAACTTTAATTTACGGGCAAAATATTTTGCACGCACATTTTGACATTCTTTCTCACTTCCACCAGAGCTCCAAGAACAACAAGCCTGTTGAGAGCTCTGTTCTCAGCCTAAATTCTCATTAGCCAGGGAGATGGATATACATTACATAGCAACACATTCCTCACAAGGATGGTAACATGTAGCCCTTCATCATTTTGGTCAATCCACCTACCTCAGTTGTGTAGCTTTGATCTTGGTGCTCTACCGTCTTATGACCCTGAATGTCGAAAGTCCTTCACATGCGTTTGTTGTGTTTGCATATATCCTGATGCATGGCCTGTGTGTTTGTGCACCCTCGTGTGCTGTCTTCCATCCTGCCCAGCTGGTGCAGGAGCAGCCGGAACTGTCCCCAGTGGAGGTGGAGGAGGCGCTCATGACGCAGTGGGAGACGCTGACGGAGAAGCAGCGCGCGCGCTACAAATCCAAATTCGCGAGCACCGCTGGGTCAATGGTGCCTGGCTCGTATCACGCCGCCACGTCTGGCATGAACTCGCCCCCCAAAAAGAGAGAGTCTTCCTTGGTCAAAGGTGCCCAACC
The DNA here is from genome assembly GCF_015708825.2 of Lethenteron reissneri. Classification (NCBI taxonomy): domain Eukaryota; kingdom Metazoa; phylum Chordata; class Hyperoartia; order Petromyzontiformes; family Petromyzontidae; genus Lethenteron; species Lethenteron reissneri. The sequence continues at coordinate 13,262,272 of NC_083795.1, read as the reverse complement.
CACAGCTGGTGCAAATTCAGTTACACATTTACCAAAATATGTTTTCAAACACCATATTATGTTTTTTCCAGCTTGACCAATATTATTCTGTTAAATTACAAATTAACTGGTTACAAGCTGTTCGTGCCATGTCACTTACAGAGCTCATTCAAATAAAGTTTGAGATCTTGTGTGTGCGCGTGCATGTTCCTGGTTTGTGGTAGTGCAGCGGTGAGCATGCTGCGCTATGAACCTGGCGAGACGAGTTTGATTCCCACTCACAGCCAACACCAGTGACGATTTTCTGAACCTGACCTGGGCCTCCCCTAGGTCGACTCAGTCTCAAATGAGTACTTGGTTCAGTGTGTAATCATTGCCACTGGGGACACAAAGGCGGTCAGGCATGGTGTTGGCGACTCACCCCCACCCTGCTGGCTTTCATAGGTGCTCATTAACAGCACTTATCTCTAACAGTCTGTTGAATGATATATGGGGCATCTTTATTTTTTGTCCCTGGTAGCACAGCACGCTGATAATGAAGCCCCTCAGTGTCACGTGGGACTTGTTTAGCAATAATGAAGAGCGTTCAGCATGTAATGACTTAATTGGAATGCCAGGGACTGGTAAACGTGTAAAAGGTGAACCATGTTAGCTCACAAGAACTGGATCTGAGAAATACTGCTTTTTAAAGGCTTCCTGCTTTAGCAGAGCGGCTTTGCCTTTCCGCTATAAAACTAAAATTGTGATCAGGTTTGCTTGCAATGCTCATTCTTCTGAGGGCATGTACCCAGCTACCTTCATCGCTGCCACATCGGACTTGTGCTTAAATGCGTGCATTTCTCCGCACAGTGGTGGGAGCAGAGAGCCAGGCCTCCTTGCTGCGAAGGCCGCAAACAGAAGAGTCTGGTGTAGAGGAGAGTGTTCCGCGCAAGAGGGTACGCAAGGAGCCAAAGGTATGGGGAGTGTGGCATCACGATTCAACACTGTTCTGCCACTATGCAAACCTCTTGCCAATAAATGTATGACCCCCACTTTGTTTCAGCCCGGTCTATAATTATCTTGGTACAGAACACTGCCGCACAATGCCACACAAGCTTGCACTGTGTAGTGGTGTCCGGAGTTAATATAAAAAAAGTTCAGGGCAACGAGTAATCTATGACAGGCACACAATTTTGTGTAAAAAAATATTTATTTCAGCAAAAAATTACATACTAAAATTATTTTTGTAGTGTTTCACCATTTGTACCAAAGGACCTTATGCACCGGCCACACTTGCATTATACCATTTTAAATGGCCGTGGCTACAAGTTACTTGCCTATTCCAGTCTACCAGTGACATTAGAAAAACACCAAAACCTTGCCCATCGCAGGGGGTTACATTCTTCAAATTGTCCGCAATCGGCAAATCTGCAAACTTTTAAAGGCATTGGGGAAAGCTACGCTTTGGTTCATTGTTCGTAATACGACACTTTCTCCTTTTGTTTAATGTTCCCCTGCATTAACACAAATATTAAAAGAGTGTTTGCCGATTGGCTCTTGATACCTGATGTGTTTTCACTAGACTGGAGTCTTGCCCACGTTGGCTGAAAAGGGGAAGTCCCTCTCCTCGTTTGTGCCTGTGGGTTCTGTACAGCCAGGTGAGTTTGTTTCAAGATTGGTTAAATCGACTTTAACATTTTATCAAACATGGGGAGAGTCAATCTTGATATGAAGCTTTCGTGACTATAGGAATCCATACTCTTTGGTTCTTTCGGTAAAGTCACGTAGGTATAAAATAAAATAAATCGTGACGTTTCGGGCGCAACACGAGTGATAATGTGAGAAATTAGCATGTAAATGTAAGATCGGAGAGCGGCCTCCTCGACGAGGACACGGAAGTGGCTATGTTAATGTGAGAGATTAGCATGTTAATGTAAAGTGAAGTTTGAAAATTAAATGTGAACCATGGCCGGTTACAGCGCAAGATGTGACATGAGTATTTTCTTTTCTTTCTATCACACTTCACGCTTTCAATCGGGAAAAGGTGTGTTGTCTCACTAAATCACCAATAATGTACCCATTCCCCGGCACGTCTCAGCAGCTAAGCGTATTTGAGCCGGAATAGTGCTGGGAGAGGTGACCGCCATGTTTCACAATTGTTGTAGATTGCGGGGCTATTTAGTGGACAGCAGAGGGCAGTACAGCAAAATCCATTGTTCTCTGCTTATATGCTTCCAGATCTTTGCTCCCCACCTTCACCAACTCCCACGATCTAGCGTGGTGAAGTATGGTTCAGTAATCCGTGACCCGCACGGCATGGGGAGGCTATCATCCAGCCATGGATTGAGAAAAAAGGGCTATACATGCACACAAGACACGTTAAAGAGGAGTCACCTCGCTGTGTGCGCATGCAGGTGCCACTGCTTGCTTTTAAATCTTGACAAACCTGCATCGCTGTCGCCTGCAGTGGTGGCGAAGCTGTCAGACGCGTGCAAACCGCTGAAAAAGAGGAGCCGAGCATCCACCACGGACTCCACCAGCCCCTCGGAGTGTGATGAGGAGGGGGCACTTCCCCCGGACGCAGAGGTAATGCTCACTCGCTCACTTATTTCCCATTCGTGTTCCGCGAACTCATCATCAGACATGATCTATCCACTGTCGCCATTTCTCATGATCTCACGAAATAACAATCCATCTATCTCCTGCACACCAGCTAATGTCATCTCATCTCCATAGTAGACCTCCTCTGAGGTGTGTTTCCCTCCCTTGGCTATTATTAATCTCGACCACCGGCCATCCATAGCTTTAGGCAACGTGTGCTGCCCAAGCTCACCATTCTTAACAAGCAATATATCTCCAACTTGTACATGTTCTCTAATCCCCGTGTTCCTGTTTTGTTTTGAGAAATGGTTGCATGCCTAATAATGCCGCCACTTATTTATCCAGGAAGATCTTACTGAATTTGAAGAACATTCATCAGTATGTTCCTACATTGAGATGCTTGACCAGTTCCTCTTTTAATGAGTGGTTTGCTTATGGGAGGGAAAAAACATTCAATGGTCCGCAAACACTGGTTCACTATCTCACTTGCTGTACTGCCATTTTCTGGTGACTTTTGGAGTTTGACAAATATCCATGATCCACCAACCGTTACCTCAAACGTGCAGAATCGCAGGCATGTGCCGCTACACCCAGTTTGGCAATAGCCAGGACAGCATTCTGCAGCTACCAGGTTTTTTTCATTTGACTGAGCATTCTGTTTTTGACTTTTCAAAGTTGGCACCAGTGGAATCCCACAGTTCTGAAGCTTTAGCTCACGTTCTATATATTTGAGTTCTGGATGAGCGTGACTGATGTTGCATGTGTATATGCACATGTGTGAATGTGTCATGCGGTGGGTAGCAGTGGCATAGTGGTTAACACATTGCTATGAACCCAGCGACCAGGATTCGGCTGCTTGCGACAGCTCACATTATTGGCCAATGATATAACCGGTTGTGGGACTCCCCTTGGCTGACCAGACCTTAAATTATTTCCTGGTGTGGTGTAAAAACACCAGCACTAGAGAAACAAAAGCACCTGGGCATAGTTCTGGACACACCACCCACCACCTAGTGCACCGTGCTGGCTTTAATAGGCGCTCGCTACCAGTCTGTTAAATGCTCCACGGGGGGATCTTTGTGTTTCTCACAGGCTTCACCGGCGGGTCAGGGTGAGGCTGTCTACCAAGAAGGAAGCGAAGACTCGCAGTCCGAGGGCAAGCGAGGCAGTAGCAAGCGAGATGCCCTTTGCCTGGTAATTTCATGCATGTGTGTTTCAGGTGTTGTACAGACCCAGTCATGCCGGGTGAGGTTAAATCACGTTACATTAGGTTTTTTTCATGCTGTATGGAGACAGCTTTATATACATACTGATCCACTGCTGTCTAAGGGCGCTCACCATGCCATGTGGATCATGGGGTTATTTGAACATACTTCATGCTATTCAGTGTGAGTTTGAGAAGGCGTGGAACATGAATAAAAAAAACATTGTTTAGAAGGTAAGAATCCTTTGAGATGGTTACAAGTTTAATCATACGTATTTTATGCCCAACATGGTTTATTTATAAAATATATAATTGCAACTGCGTCTCAAGATGCATACAATAGTGTGGAGCGCAAAATATGCTCTTTATTCACCCAGGAAAGCCGCACCGAGTCTCAAGACTCGGTATCAGGAAGATCCTGATATATTCGCATGACCAGAAAACTATACCCAAAAAAATGTTTCCTAATAAATTCCAGTAAGAGAAACTGACTGGTATATATATCGGGTCAATATTAGTAGGTAAAACCCAATAGTTTATCTTTTGCAAAGAAGTCGAGGGGAAAAACACAATGAGAGAATGAAACAAGGTTAAGACAAAACCCTAAATGTAAATAATACTCCAGGGGCTGTGTTGGCAGTGGTGTGCAAGCACAAACCCAAGAGCCCAAATTAATCAAATAGCTGGCTAACATCTCTGGCATCGTCTTTGACCACAGGCGTGCGAAAAGACTGGTGGCTCCTTGGTTTCTTGCGAGGGCCAGTGCTGCGGGACGTTTCACGTGGAATGCCTGGGCGTTCAAACAGCGCCTGGCGACAAAGTCATGTGCAACGAATGCTCCACAGGTGCCTGCCACGTGACAGACGAACACTCTTAACAAGTTTCTTAATTCATTGCAAATAGCTGATGTGCAAATGGAAGAGAATTGCATGCGATCAGAACATGTGCAGCTTTTTTGCTCCGTGTCGGTACGAGTCTTGTGGCTCACATGGGGGTGGTGCTGTCGCGCGCTGGCAGGATTGCACGTTTGCTTCGCGTGTAAATGTGCGGGCGCGGAGGTGCGGCGCTGCGCCGTCTCCAGCTGCGGCCGCTTCTACCACGAGGAGTGCGTGCAGCGCTCCTCGGCCGCCGTGTTCGAGGGCCGCAGATTCCGCTGCCCGCTGCATGTCTGCCTGTCCTGCCACCTGGCCTACCCTGCCAGCAGCCGGGCCAGTCGCGGTAGGGAGTGAGGGCGACCATGAAGGGTGGAAAGATGTGGGCTTGCAACATGTGTGCAATGTTAAGGCACGTGTACAGTGTTAGATGAGGATTTCCGCACACCGTGTGGGATCATATGGATTATTTGACCATACATTACCACACTGATTAGCACGGTTGGCTGCGTACGGTGCGAAATACGTTCTTCGTACATAAATACATGGTCAGTGCAGCTTGATGAAGTTGGGGGTAACAAAGATGTGGGAGCATTAAAAAAAGTACAGTACATCAATGGATTTTGCCCCACTGCCCTCTGCTGCCCACCGTGTAGCACCGGAGCCCGATGACATCTTCTTTGCCATCGGGCAGCAGTAAGGGTCAAACAAGAACCGATGTTCCCTTGCAGTTACAATGTCATGTCTCTGAAAGAAGTCGAAATGGACATGACACCAGCAGCATTATGGGGATAAAAGTGGGGGAGAGAACTACTTTTTTTTGTTGAACAGGGAGCCCCTCGTCGGTGAGCGACCCTGACACACCCCAGTCTCGTGCAGCGTGCGCCCTGTTCGAGTACAGCTTGCACGTCTCTCCTCCCATCTCTCCCGCGCGTGCCGCAGGGAGAATGCAGCGGTGCGTGCGCTGCCCCGTGGCGTACCACACATCAGACAGCTGTTTGGCGGCGGGGAGCAAGGTGCTGTCTCCATACAGCATCGTGTGCAGCGGCCACTTCGCGCCAAACAAACGGGATAACACGTGGCATGTCAACGTCAACTGGTGCTTCTTGTGCTCGCGAGGTGAGGCGTCCAAATGACCACCTCCACTCCCCCCGTCCTAACTGCGAAATTCTCGACTTGTGTTGTGGTGTGTTGGAATTTAGCTATACAGCCTCTGAGGCCGCTACTTGTCTTGCGCTTCTGATAATCGCAAATCGGCGTGTGTACGCTTCCCTTGTTGTTTTGGTTGCCAAATTGTATGGAGATGGGCTTTATTGTTAAAACATAACTTTAAGGGCAGTGTTCAGATTTTTTTCCACGAGTTTGTTTCAGTTTCTGTACGTGTAATACTTTTAATGCTGAAATATGCAGTTGAGGTTAAATGTTTAAATGTACAGTGATGTCTGTGCTGCATATGTTAGAGAGCATGTTGAGTATCGAGCTGCTTCGTATTCTAATGAGAAATTGTCACCGTCTCTTCTGTTCTCTCGGATTGCACCTCAGCTGCCTGGTGTGACGTAACAGAAAATGTGCTGCTGCTGAACTCCTTTCCTCATTCACTTTTTAATCAATTGCTATGTTTTTACGAGCGTTGCTGTTTCGCTCCAGACAGTTGTGGCTGGGTCTTCAGAGCATATCTGCAGACCTGGCGAATGCTTGTGGAACAGATGCTTCCCATAGCCCCTTCTTGCACTCAACAGCCCCACGCGTGGGTGTGTGGGCTCACCCCCTGGTCTACGACAGTGTGATAATAGTGGCCACGCGAAAACATAGTTGCTAATGGAGATGAGGTGTTGCACAGATTTTGAAATGCTTCAGTAGAAGAGTAGAATGCACCTGACTAATTTTGGTAGTATTAGAATATTCTTTACTAACAACTGTTTTTCCACTCTTTATACATTTGTGTTTTCTAGTTTGTGTGTTTTAAATGTTTGTGTATTTTATTTCACGTTATTTTCACATGCACATGGTTTTTGTTCTCTGTGTAACGGAGTTGCACTGCATATTGTGAGTCTGTCTTGGGGAATCATGGGTAAGCTTCCCTCCCCCTTCCCCTGTGTCTCTCCGGGTGTTATAGGAGCGCCTTTGCCCGATGCAGGCCCCGCTCTCTTTGAACAAAGTTCCCACTACCTATTGAGCGAATACAAAAGATCCAGTGAACTTGGGAAGTTACCCATGATTCCCGTAGTCCCCGCAGCAGCAGCAAAGGCCTGTGGGAAAGGTAAATGTTTACTGCCATTGCTTTTTGGCTGTTGCCTTGCCCTCTTGCCTCCACTTTTCACTACACCGCGCTCCCCGTTTACTACATGGCAGTGGCATGTTCTTGCTTGCTCCATGCCCTTACCATAGTCAATCCACATCTGGGCTGCTGGTCACGCTGTCTCTGAAGGGCATTCCTTCCATCTGCGGTCCTCAACCAATTGGCGAAACTTGTTCATCGGCTTCTCAACCTTAAGATTATCAAACACGAAGCCTGACAATATTGAAAAACCCCCCTTGACACAATTGAGCTTGGTGTTTTGATTGGTTGTAAGACAACTAAGAGTTTCCCCCTTCAGGTTGTGCGTGGCCAGCGATGTTGATTCAGTTGAAGATCGTTTTTCGTTATCCGAGGTCTAACTCCACGGGGGTTATTTCGAGTCGTCGCAAACAGCACAACATTTATTTCGGCCAAACCTACCCAAAGCGGCTGACACATTTCCACCTTTAGCCATTTTCTCAAAAGGTCAGTGACAATGTAAACGTGCCAGCTGTTCTCTGAGCTGAGACATTCACAATTTGACTAATTCCATGGCAGCCGAAATAACCCCTGCTCCCCCCCTCCCCTTGTTTTGCATACCGTAAAGTTTCCATTGGCTAATCGTCGTGCGCCGTCATGTCGGGTAACGGCTTCTAAACTGATTTTTGTTTTTGCCGAAAACTGTAGCTGCCTTGCCCAGCAGTTGGTTTGCAACACAGATCACCGGGGGTCACGAAACTAAAAAAAATCACGACAAGATGCCACACTTTATTGGTGTTCCCTGTCTTTTATCAGAGTAAAAGTTTGACCAGAAAGTGAACTGTTGCGGTTTTGACCATAAGTCAACACTGAGGACTGAGGCTCATCTTGCTCTGTTGGCACCAGTGCCGCAAAGTTGTTCCAGGTTTCACGTCAACTGAAGTAGTATGACCGGGGCCGCCTTCAAGGCCGACCCAGCCGCGTTTAGCATTGCAGTGTTCATTTCCTAGATTCTGGTCTGTGTGTTGCAGGTAACATTGGTGTTAAAGGTGAACAGATATGTGCAGGACTCGACAGTTGCACCAGATGCGAGGTTTTACAGTACTTTTTCTTGGCAAAGAATACGATTTTATATTTTACAGCCCTTTGTCATTGCACTGCTAGATCACGATTGCTGGATTCATAGTGCAGTGCGCTAATCACTTTGCCACCACTCTACCAGTTTTTCGACTTTATTCTGTTGCGTATTCGATTTTCAAGACAACTGTTGCAGGGCCTTAGGTCATCGGATTTTCAAAATCCCCAATTCGAGAACTGGTATTAATGCTGCACTGCGGTTTTATGGAAATAATGATATTCGGCACGTAAAATGTAAACCGGAAAACTTTATTGTCACTGGTGGGAGAAACTGTCAAAGTTGGGCAATGCAGATCCCATATATCCTTCAAAGGTGTGGGGGGGGGGGGGGGGGGGTGAGCACCATCCGCTTGTGTCGCCACACAATAAACTTTACGGTATACCAGCACTGCAGTGTGGCTTCCCTTCCCCAGTTTGACTCTTGATTGCTGTCTCCATGACCGATCATCGCGTGGCGGCGGTGCATGGCTTAATGGCTCCAAAGCTGCGACTGTGTTTGTCGTGTCGTGGCCAGGGTGGGGGCTGGGGATGAGTTGTCGTGTGTGTGTGTGCTGGTGCGGTAAAATGTTACGATGGCTCACGAATGTTGTGCTTTGCTGCTTCTTCACCTTTGTCCCTGGAGTGCGACGATGCGATCTCGGTCGCTGCGGTGTAAACCCAACGTGGTCCTTGAAATGCCATTTTCATCAAGCATGCTTGCATTCAAACCGATTTACTAAGAGCTGTTGAACCGTGCCAGTGATTTATTTATTCATTCAGTTCATTGGCTCCTTCTTAGTCCTAAACATCACAAACTTAAATTCAACCCCATCGTACCTTCATTGAGTACGCTTTAAAAAAGTTGGTCCTGGTGGAACTTACATCTTCATGTTTTTAAATAATGTATCTCGCATAAATTCGGTAAAATGTAATATTCTATTTGGTTATTACAAGGCAAGAGGCACAACCACCGAAGGATATAAACTGAATGATGTTCACCTTCATTTACATCACTGGATATGGCCTGATAACTTTGTGCTGCATCGTCTGTGTCATGCCATCAGGTTTCATATACATTTGCTGGAAATCTAAATGATAAAAATGCGCATACAATGTATAAGTACATATTTTGAAGCCTGTACATGTGAATGTTTTTTTAGCAAGCACAGTGATTAAATGTTAAAAATAATATTTAACCGTGCTAAATGATTACTCTCCCGGTGTGGGAGAGGGGAGCGATTCAGTTGACGTGGTGGCGTTTGTTGCTTGTGCGGTGCGTGCATGTGATGCCAGGTGGCTGTCTCCTGTGCTGCGAGTCGTGCCCGGCCGCCTTCCACCCCGAGTGCCTGGGCATGGAACCACCAGAGGGCACCTGGTGCTGTGCCGAATGCCGGGCTGGCAAGAAGCCACAGTATCATGACATTGTGTGGGTCAAGTTGGGCAACTACAGGTGGGTGTGCGAGCAAGCAACCGTGCATGTGTGTGCGTGTCTATTGGCACTGGCGACAGCACAGGTGGTGCATGTGCCAGTTGTCTCGGGTAACCTACAACACCTGTGACCTGGTAGCAAGCCTTCGCCATTTCAGATGGCCTCAAAGTTCACTTAGCCTGCCACAATAGGGCCGGATTTTTTACAGCTGTTGTTGCCGTATGTGCGCTTGTGGTGGCTTTGCATGGCGTGGCGAGTGAGTTCCAAGGTACGACTACTCCCCTCGTGTGTGTGTGCCGGCGCCAGGTGGTGGCCAGCTGAGATCTGCCAGCCGCGCAATGTCCCGCAGAACATCCAGAACCTCAAGCACACGGTCGGGCAGTTTCCCGTGCAGTTCTTTGGGTCGCACGACTACTACTGGACGACGCAGGGTCGCGTGTTTCCGTACATGGAGGGCGACAAGGGCTCCACCGACTACAAGACGAACTGCCTCAACAAGACTTTCAAACGTGGTACTTTTGTGCGAATACCCGCATAAAGCATTGTTTCTGTGCCTGTAATTTTATCCAATTTGGAGGAAAATGGATTGAAAAAAAACACCTTGTTTTCTCATAGCACCTCAGCAGTGTGTAAAGCGCTCCTACGAAACGAATTTGAAGCTTCATTGAGACAAAAAAATGTAATCTACACTCCGACACTATCATGGCGTCCCTGTGAAGTCACTCCCATGAACTTCAATATATGTCAGTGCAGTGGTTTAGATGTTTTGCATTGTAAGCGTCATTACATTTATTTTTATCTTTAATTGGTGTCCTGAAATGTATCCTCTCGTCCACAAAGGAAACCTATCCCTCTGTCGTCATTTGATCACCTAGTCCCTCGATGTGGGTGTCGCAGTATTAATCGTAAATAATAAATTGTGATGATTTCGGTCCTGTCGGAGTTTATAGTTTCCCAAAATCTGTTTTTGACTAAGTATATGTACATATACTTAGACACTGAGATCCTCAATGAGCACACAACTCTTGCTTTGCCACCAAGTTCTCCTGGGGTACCTTCGGATACCAATACCGATGACATGGTGTCTAACCAGAGATACGTAAGCGCCATATGGCGCACTTTCTCTTTGACTGACCCTGTCCTCTCGTTTCTTTCAAAGTCTCCCTTGCCAAAAGATACCCCTGGGCTCGATGGGCCCTTACCTAGTTGTGATTCTATCCAGGTGGAGGATCCTCCTGGCTGTGGTAGATTGACAGCTGCTGTCGAGAGCTGGCATGAGAAGGGAGCTCGCATAGGGAATTTCTCCCAGGAAGGAGCGTTCGGGTTGTGTGTGTATGTTGAACTTCCTTTGCACCTTACGAAACCAACCGTGCTAATCGAAGGTGCGGCTGCTAAAAGGCCTTGGAACACCTGCACTCGCACAGTGCGTTTGAATCCAGAAGTGTGTTTCAAGGACCTTATGCTGACTTAACCGCTTGACAATGAACAGCCAAACGCAGTGCTGACACCTTGACAGATCTGCCATCAGAGGGGCAGACGTTGTCACCGTTTCCCAGATGTTCTTGACTTGGTATCGTCCGAGTCTTGCACCGCTAACTTGAGGTGCCGCGTGCTTGCAGCACTACTGGAGGCGGCCGCTCGGTACCAGGCCCTGAAGGCCCAGAGGGAGACGCGGGAGGCGCAGGAGACGGAGCGCAGCGAACGGAAGCCACCCACCTACAAGCATATCAAGGTGCCGTCGACACTTCCCCCATCGGGCCCACCTAGACGCAGACACACGGTGGAGTTGTGCAACCCCATCAGCGATTTTAATAATGGTCACGATTTGGAGGTCGCAATTGCACGTTATTGTTGTACAATTTTGTTAGTTCCATGAAATAAATGTCACAGTGTTCAGCATAATTAGTAAATTATTGAATCTCAAAGGACGTATTGTGAGCATTATAAATATATAAATTATTGGACTGCTACGTGCCTCACAATGTGGAAAACTTGAGTGCCCCCTCCAAAATAACACAAGGTGTTGCACCATAACTGACATGGGTTATACTCTTAGGTTTTTTCGGTAAAGTCACGTAGGTAAAAAAATAATAATAAATGAAAATAACTCAATTAAATTGGTGATTTAATTGAGTTACTTTCATTTATTATTATCTAGAATTAACATGGGTTATCTATAATAGGGTGGTTAAAATCGGGTTGTTTTTGCTTTATCAGAAACCGAATGAAGCTAAAACGGTATAAAACAACTTTGACACGTAGAAAAATGGATATTAAACATAAAATGTTTACCTTTTTAGTTGAGAAAGGAAGAGAGCTGCCATGTTGTCATGGTTATTAGCACCTCACCTGGACTTGCATGGACGTTGACACGATAGGAATATTTTATTAACTCAGTCCACCCATCAATATAAATGAGTAATGTGACTTTACCGAAAGAACCAAAGAATGAGTAATGCACAGTTAGCCAATTGGCAAGTCACATGTGGTGGGGTAAAGTGTGGGCACACCCACCTCTCCAAGACAATTGGTCAGCATAGAAGAGTAGATCAAATTCAGGAGGCCCTTTTAGCCGGCAGTGGCGTGAGCAAGTACTTGCATGGCTGCACACACGTAACTTATTATTGACAGACAAAGGACCAATGCATTCAAGCCCCTGTGCTCTGTACATTCGCGCATATCAAACGGTGCATTCGTTACTCACGTTACGCTGGATATCGTAACCAGGTCTTGACACTTAAAAGCCAGTAACCAATTTTAATGTGTTGTTCAGGGAAAATGTAAGAAACCGGGAAGACCTAACAGAGACTGATTTGACGATGACATAATAAGAGATTGGTGCCAGAAAGATGTGGCACTACTTGAGGCTTATTGGCACAAGACAGTGGAAAGTGGAAACAAATGACGAAATGCGCATAGATCATGTTGATGAACCAATTCTGAAAAAGATTACCGGCTTACCAGTTGTTATTTAACACAACCCTGTTTTATAACGAGGCCTGGTTCCGCTTCTACAAAGCAGCACATTGTATGGTGTTCCGTCTACCCACAGTGCAGTTTGAACTTGCTTTGATTCGCCACACACGTGGGTGTGGCTGCTGCTGTGCTTGCAAATGTTACCTAATTCAGCCGTTTATGGAAAAATGGTGAATATTCCAATTTTGTCTGCCAGTACTTGTATTGCTTGTAAATTTGCAGTGATGTATACATACTCTTGGGCTCTTTCGGTAAAGTCACGTAGGTGGAAAAATAATAGATCACGACGTTTCGATCGCAATACAAGCAATCGTCATCAGGTGGGACAACCACAGCAAGAAAAAACTGCTGAAGTAGGCGAGAGATCTGCCGTGGCACGAGGTTATATAGTGTAGTGTATAGTATAGTGTATAGTGTAGTGTATGGTGTGGTGTGGTGTAGTGTATATTGTAGTGTATAGTAGGCCTCGGCAGTAAGGGGGAGAGAGAAGGGGGGGGAAGGAGGCAGGGCAGAAAGTGGACCCCGCGGCAGCACCCGGGTCACTGGATTGGAGATCGGAGAGAGATGCACAGAAAGAGAGAGAAAGACACACAGAGTCGGAAATAACAGCTGACATAGGCAGGTAGGATGGAAACATCAGTCAGTTAATACTTTACCTGGTTAATAATGTCCTTCCAATGATTGCTCAGTTTGTACCCATCTTCTCGGTTGAAGTTGTGTCTGTGTTTATATATCTGGATGGCTTCTTGCTGTGGTTGTTCCACCTGATGACGATTGCTTGTGTTGCGATCGAAACGTCGTGATCTATTTTTCTACCTACGTGACTTTACCGAAAGAACCAAAGAGTATGGATTCCTGCAGTCACGAAAGCTTCAAATCAAGAATGTAGACATAATTGATATTTACGCTCGTCTCCGTTGTTTTTGCTCATGCTGCTTCCTGGAAGTATGTATATTTGCAGCGTTAAGTTAATGTAACCAAACACAGTGAATTTCTTCATATCTGCATGAAGCAAGTAGTTATCGATGGACTCTACATATCCTATTAGCACACCTTTTATGGTGTGAATTGTGACATGCCTAATAAGTAATAATTCAAACTAAACTATGTAAAATATATATATTTTACCAGGTAAGGCCCACTGAGCTCTGTAATTGATGAAATTCACCGCTGGATGAAGACCTTAACGCCATGTACATTACAGCGGCTTCTTTTTTTACTGCACGTCACGCCAGTCAGTGTGGGATTGTCAAGCAGACAAGGGCAGGAACCGCTTCTGGGAATCGAAACTTAGCTTGGTGTGCAATTTAAACAGAGGCGTGCGGTACTACTTCAAACGAGCGTGTGCCTCTCGATAACCTGATTGCACACTCCCCACACCCTGTGCCCCCTAACCCCCACGTAGGCCAACAAGCCGGTGGGGCGCGTGCAGGTGTACACGGCAGACGTGTCGGAAATCCCCCGCTGCAACTGCAAGCCGACGGACGAGTCTCCGTGCGGCCTCGACTCGGAGTGCCTCAACCGCATGCTTCAGTACGAGTGCCACCCGTCCGTGTGCCCCGCGGGCGACCGCTGCCAAAACCAGGCGTTCACCAAGCGCGCCTACCCTCCCTCGCAGATCGTCAAAACAGCTGGGCGTGGCTGGGGGCTGCTCACACTGGTCAGCATACGCAAGGTAAGGTGCCACCCCCCCCCCCCCACCTTGTTCGCCTACTCACTCGAGTCACTCGCTCACTCACACGCTCACTCACTTGCTCACTCACACGCTCACTCACACGCTCACTCACACGCTCACTCACACGCTCACTCGCTCACTCACACGCTCACTCACTCGGTCACTCATTCGGTCACTTGGGCACAATCGTGGTTTATTTCTGGCGTGAATTCCCAGCTCAAAAGTTTCCACGTGAACCTCTCGGCCCGCTGGGAGCGGAGAGATTTTCCACTTGGCCCTTGCTGAAAAAGCAGTTGGGCGGCGCTCCTGACTTGCAAAGATACGAGCTGTCTGTATTTTTGCGTTGCGTCTTCGTTTTGAATGTACCTTTCAGGGAGAGTTTGTGAACGAGTACGTGGGGGAGCTGATCGACGAGGAGGAGTGTCGCAAGCGCATCAAGTACGCGCACGAAAAGAACCTCAGCAACTTCTACATGCTCACTATCGAGAAGGTGAGGCTTCACTCGCACCTCAACCGCTCTCCTCTCCCCACGTGATGCGATGATTTGGTGTTGCGCTTCTTTTCGAGAGTGAATTTTTTTGTTTATTTATGGTCCTGTTTGTATGGTTTGTTACGTTCCGAATAGTTTTTATCTCACAAATCGAAAATAATAGAAATGAATAATAGACTATTCATCCTGTATTCTTTGGGTCTTTTGGTAAAGCCACGTAGATAGGAAAATAATAATATTTTAAATATTTTTCTATCTATGAATTACTACAGTCACGAAAGCTTTAAGTAAATATTTTATTCATCGTGTAAATAAAACAATTAATAATGTACTGCGGTTTGTTGATTCGTTGCTGGATGAAGGCCACCTTATGTAGTGTCACTCGGGTTGTTTAATCTTACTTCACACTCATCGGTGTGGGCTGGTGTGGGGGTGAGTGCCCAGGACCGACACTAAAGTTAGCCGTAGCTAGAAATCTCTGTGCCCACTGCTTCCGCATTCATGAAATGTATCCTGAAGTATTGAATTACTCCTCATTAATCATTCTGTGCTCATTACCCAGAACACTAGGTGGCAGCCTGTCCCATATGATGATTGCAGAGCAGCTTCTGTGGAACACAGCTCTACATTTTTTAGCCGGCATATCTGGTTATTTAAGTCATGGATCATCAGTTCAACCACTCGGGCCAATTAAAATAACACTTGATCAGCATCAATCAGTCGTGGCACGTTGGGTGTTGCTCGTAGGGAGCTTTTAAGAGGCAGTATACGATGGGGGCTGCTACCATTTTCTAAAGGGGCCTGACCAATTACAGTTTTAGGATGATTTAAGTCGGCTGAATCGACCAATAGCCCCAGCCGTAAACTGATTCGCGTGCACACAACCAGGATCGCATCATCGACGCAGGACCCAAGGGCAACTTCTCGCGCTTCATGAACCACAGCTGCCAGCCCAACTGCGAGACCCAGAAGTGGACGGTGAACGGCGACACACGGGTGGGGCTCTTTGCCACGTGTGACATCGCTACAGGTAACGCCTGACTCGCACGTGCAAAGAATCCCCGTGTGTCACCTACACAGATTGTTGGGGGCATGTGCTGTTAGCGAACGCCTATGAAGGCTAGCACATCGCATGAGGGGGTGTTTTTTTAGCACAATGGCTGTTTACATATTACACCAGTTAAAACTAAAACTATAAACTATTTTTATTTTACCAGGTAAGGCCCACTGAACTATATAGCTCTTTTTCAGAAGCGATCTGGCCACAAATGATAGCTCAACGAAGTGGCTTATGTGGAAATATATTGCAGCCAAATACTCTATATGCATGTGTCTATATGTGGAGGGTAAAACCGCAGGACCCGCAGAAAAATCCACACGACCACAGGGGAGAACGTGCAAACTCCAAATATACAGTTGTCAGGGTCGGGATCAAACCCACGACCTCTTGAATACCAGGCCGAGGTAGCTAGCATCTCGCCACCATGGCACCCTGTTGACCTAAGGGATGCCCAGAAGCTATTCAGATATTCGCTCCTGATGTTAGCCTTGGTCAGGTATTGATCTTGGATCACCGGGTTCGTAGCCCAGTGCACCAGCTACTACATTACCTCATATACGCACACGACACGTTTTGGTCTTTCGGATGTGTCCGTGCATGGGTTTGTCGTGATTCTATATGTGGATCCCAGCAGGCACGGAGCTGACGTTCAATTACAACCTTGACTGCTTGGGAAATGAAAAAACTATCTGCAAGTGTGGGGCCCCCAACTGCAGTGGCTTCCTGGGCGTCCGGCCAAAGGTACTGCCCCCCCCCCCTCTCTTGCACCCTCACAATCCAGGTGGCCGTATACTGAACTGAGCTGGGCCTGGGAAGACGTGTGAAGCTTGCTCTGGGCTAATGACGCATTCGTTGCTTGCGGCGTTAGTACGCTGTCAGTACACTGAGTCACAGAATCATCTGCACACGTCTCCACCCCTTCATTGTATGTTATATGTGAACGACGCGGCTCGTATGTGTGTATGTTGAACTTATTTTGCACCTTGCATAGCCATCCGTGCCAATCGTAGGCTCGGTTTCTCGAGTAAAAAATAGGCGTAAAGTGACTTTCCCATCCTCTTCATTGCATGCCCTCCACTCCACCTTGGCGCACCCTAAGACGGCGGCGGCGGCAGCCACGGAGGAGAAAGCGAAGAAGGCGAAGCGGAAGGCGCGCGGCCGGCGCCCCCGCACAGAGACGACGCGCGCCGAGCACGAGGACGAGTGCTACCGCTGTGGCGACGGTGGCGAGCTCGTCATGTGCGACAAGAAGGCCTGCCCTAAGGCCTACCACCTGTCCTGCCTCAACCTCACCAAGCCTCCCTTTGGTGAGCGTCTCGCACACACGCGCACAAATGCACGCATGCAACCCAGCAGAATAAATGACAAAAAATTGCATGGATTGTAAGACACACCGTTTTTTCCGCCCTTGTATATTAAGGTAAAAAATGAAGGTATATTATAATCAATCTTGATTTGAAGCTTTCGTGACTGCAGGAATCCCCATACTCTTTGGTTCTTTCGGTAAAGTCACGTAGGTGGAAAAATAATAGATCACGACATTTCGGTTGCAACACAAGCGACCGTCTCACACTGACATGCTAATCTCTCACATTTACTTACAAATTCCTTCTCTAGCTCCGCCCACTTACCCTTGGGTTGAGCCCACCAAAATCCTATATAAACTCTTGTTACAACAACTCTTTCTCCTATGTCAGCAGTTGTCCTGCTGTATCTGTTCCACCTGATGACGGTCGCTTGTGTTGCGATCAAAACGTCATGATCTATTATTTTTCCACCCGCGTGTCTTTACAGAAATAACCAACGAGTGTCTATTATAATCCTTCAGGTTTGCATGTGGCTACATTTGTGTAACTTTATTGACACCAGGCACAAGTGTGGTATGTGTCTTACTGGCCTTTTTTTATCCGGAGACTACTGTAGTACTTGACAGCCCCTTGTCAATCCATGGCTAGGTGAAGGCCTCGCCGTGCCATGTTGATCATGGGAGTTGTTTGCCTTCAGAGCGCTGGATCGCTTCAACCATCAATAACCATCGGTGTGTGCGCCGCGTGTGTGCCGCCCCATCGCACGTGCAGGTAAATGGGAGTGCCCGTGGCACCACTGCGACGTGTGTGGCCGCCCATCGGTCCGCTCCTGCGAGCTGTGCCCCAACTCCTTCTGCAAGGAGCACCAGGCCGGCTCACTCACCCACCTCACCCGGGACGGTCGCATCTGCTGCGAAGAGCACGATGGCTGGATCGATGATATCGCGACCATTGTTGAAGAGGAGGAGGAAGAGGAGGAGGTGGCGGCGGCGGCAGCAGCGGTGCCTCGTGACGACGCCGCCGAGGAGGAGGGCCTGGCGAGGCCAACGATTCGGGAGATCGGGGAGCTGGCCCGCAGGGCAGTACTCCAATCTGCTGGCGAGAAGACCTCTCAGCCCAAGGTGGCGGCCTACGTGTCCCAGGGGCCCAGCTCAAGTCAGGCCATGTGAGGGGAAATAATAAGGCCAGAGAGCGCATAGCGAGCGTGAAGGGTTATTCTCAATGGCGCTTCACCGGGCTCATTTTGTTTTGTAATTCGGGTTGGGTAACACTGTTAGGGAAAAGTGGCCGATAACGGCAGTTGATAAAGATAATGGACCCTGGGTCGCAACCGTGAATGTGGACCGGAACCCTTTCACTCAAGCTTTGAGCAAGTGTTCCTTCTTTTTCCCCCCCTTCCTGCCTGTCGAATTGGAGCAGACATAGGAATCCAGTGAATGTATTATAATGGTTGAGGTACGTTTGTCTGCTTCAGAATATTTTTTTAATTGATATCCCGTAAGCAATTTTAGCACCTTAAGAGATGACGGTGGGAAAGTGAACAAGTTGCAGATTTGATGGTGAGGTACCCGCATGGCTCGGTGTTCGCTCCGTGGGACCAGAATTTTATAGAACAAGTTATGAAATCCAGACAGCATCTTCCAGTTTAACATGTAGGCTTTCGCGACTAATATGAATAAGAGGTTTTTTGGGTTAGATTGCGTAAATATAAATGTGTCGTTAAACCCACCACCACCCAACACCGCCAATTAGTAAGATTTATCACGTAAATAAAACGTGCCGATTAGTTAAGAGTTCAGCACACCAGTGTGTTTGAGAGTAAACCCGCAGCATTTACAATTCGAGTATAACGTTCCGCTGGTGATTACAACCAGCATCTTCCAGCAACAACAGCCTGCATTGAAAAAAAATCAAACCCCATTCATTGATTTGTTTTAACAAAATCACAGTGACTGTGGGAAAAAGTTACCAATTGTTGGAATGTCGAGTTTTTCTAGCGATTCCAGCAATTTTGATGTGTATTTTAAGCTGACTGGTGTGACCTGTCAGGTATTGAGCACTGAGAATGTTGGGCTTGGTGGTGGGAGGGGAAATGAAATAAGCTGGGGGGGGGAAATAAGTTGTTCACCTCCCAGTCTTGACCTCGGTTAGCACTCTGCGCCATGTGAAAAGAAAGTACAACCCAGAAAATAATCAGCTTTTTACTTACAACTGCAAACCTTAGACTGTGTCCCAGGCGTTTGAGCTTTGTAAATGAGAAAAAATAATAAAATATTAACATCATTTGAATACAACTCAATTACTATCTTGAGTTATAATCATGTTGCTATGGGAGTGCTGCCATACTTGTTTTTCTCGCAGCTGTCACTATAGCACACTTGAAGGGCATATAAAATGTTTCTTTCTCGTTATGAAACCTCAAACTCATGTGGGACGGGCAACAAATACACAAGGAAGGTGTTAACTCACTCATGATGATCTGGCCTTTTTTTGTTGTTGAATCTTTCGTCAACTTCCATGTATGATGCTTGAAGGCCATTACCATTTGAAAGCATGATCTGCCTGTACACAGGGATTGAGAAGCGTGGCTTGTGTTGTCACATGGTGGAAAGCTTCTAATTGCTTGACCATTCTGTGGGTGAGCACTGAAGCAGAGTTAGAGTTGCAGGTAGCGCTTTTGTGTATGTATATACGTATGCATGTTGAACTTTTTTCGCACCAGACGTAGCCAACCGTGCTAATCAGAGGTGCAGGGGAAGGAC
This sequence comes from Lethenteron reissneri, assembly GCF_015708825.2. NCBI lineage: Eukaryota > Metazoa > Chordata > Hyperoartia > Petromyzontiformes > Petromyzontidae > Lethenteron > Lethenteron reissneri. The sequence continues at coordinate 13,242,565 of NC_083795.1, read as the reverse complement.
AACCAACTAAAGACAGAAAGCAGTTCTAAAGAACTGAGTTTTAGATCTAGATTTAAAAGTGCATAGCTCCAGTGGCTTCCTAATATCTGAAGGTAGAGCATTCCAGACGGCCGCAGAAGCGCGATACGCGCATATCAAATCACGCGATGCAATGTCCGTCTTTGTTCGATGGTTAGCCAAAAACCGCTGCTGTGAGGATGACCGAAGTTTGTGTGACGGTTTATACTCCTTGACCACCATTCGCCACACGCGCACATTTAAAAGCGTTCGTTCGCATTTCACTCGCTGCCTGACCTGCTCGTCTTCCCAGAAGGCAGCCTCGTTCAGGGTGGGGGGGGCAGGGAGCTGTGGGAACCGGCAGTCGATTGAGACAATTGTTACGGCGAGAGAGGTGGGCGTTGGGGCGGGAGACGGGACGGCAGAGGGAAGTTTTTGTCGGCTTAATGCAAATATGAGCAATAGTTTTTTTTGCCCGGCTTGTGATTAGTGCTTGTGTAAATTTTGCCAACAATGCCACTTGGCTGTATCTTCCTCTTCAGGGTTGGGCTGTGGATTCATGAAGGAATATAGTAGACTAAAAATGTACTTACAAATTTTTTTTTACTCCATTTTTTTTACATTAACTTAAAACACTAATGAAAACTGTAGGGCAGTGCTGTGGTGGCTGTGTGAAACAGATGGACATTGTATTTTCTAAAGGACTTTTGAGCCTAAGCGTGATAATAACTGGGTCTGGCTGCCGAGGACTCCGATGGCTTGTTAGTGGGTGTGTTCATTAGAGAGATGCCTGTCGTTATATTGCTTTCAATTATTTTCTTTTTTTTATATAAATGATAAAAGCTAACCCTTCTTTTTTTAATTACGTACCTTGAAAAACGATGGTTGTAGATAGTCAAGTGACGGTCGTGCTGATGTTTATTTGCGGCTGGCTGCTGTGACCTGCCACTTCCGCTACGCCACCCTCGGTTCCCTCGCTTCCGTCTGCGTCCACCGCTGCTTCGGAGATGAAACGCCAGGCGCAGACCGCTCGGTGGCGCTCTGCGCACGCTGTAAACCCCGCCAGCAGCATTGGTAATGCCGCTCCATTTGTTCACTTTGATTTCAATGTAATGCGCTTATTGAAGGGTTCAGCTGGCCGGTTTTGGTGACTGGCTGGCAAGTGTTGGTGGCCAAGCCACTGGCTGGAAAGTGGAACCCTTCAACTGACGACCATCCGCAGCAGTGATGCGTAGTCGCATTCCTAGATTTACCAGGCGTCATAAAAAATCTTCGGACGCAATTTGCGACGCTTCGGCAATGCTGCCCAAGTGGGGGGTGGGTGCCGGCTCCTGGCTTGTCTCCATATGCCGATGGTTGTTTACAGCTCGGGGAGATGATACTGCTGCGAGTTTCGATTTGGCGTTTTTTTCTTCCGTTGAACTGCAATATCAGAGGGAGCTGCGTGTGGGAGTTCAGACATCTGTGTGGGGTGCGAGGTCCAGTTGTTGCACCGCAATGCAATCTCCGAAATCTGAACAACGCCCATTCTTCTTGTGGATTAGGCACAAACCACATTCTCAAAATTTTACACCGTTGAGCGTTTTTGTTTTGTTCTTCAAATGTGAAAATAGATTTGTGTGCAGTCTTAATTCTAGGTAGTAGCAATGACTGAACGGTGGGACTTGCTTTTTGGAATTGTGCAAAGTGCTGCCCAGATTAAGCTCACATTTGCATAATCTGCAGGTGCGTGCAGTTTTAACAACCGGATAGAACTGAGCAATAATGAGGACACATTTGTCGGTGGAGCGCTCATTCTTATCAAGGTTTTTTCGCTGTTGACCTTTTTTATATGGCATTTGTTTGAGCCGATTTAAAAAAATATATTGTTACATTGTAGGGGCACTTCTGCTTTGACGACGGGCGTGCTCGGCTATTCCCATCGTCCCGCACGATCGCTGTGCCACCCCTTCCCTCCGCCGCCACCACCCCTCCACCGATGAATCAAGTGTTACAAATGTATTTTCTTGAATATATTGAAAATTCTTAACTCAAAAATATGAGACACTTCCACTTAACTTATACTGCTTGTATTCCATTCAAGTGTAGCACTTTTTTTCAAGTGATTATTTTCCAGACCAACACGCGAGATGCATGAAACACGGTAATAGATTCTGTTATGAAATCTACCCATGTGCAAGTGAATGTGTCTTCTCCGTGGGGCTGTTGCTCAGCCATGCTGCCCCATAGCCTTCCACCCCCCCATCCCATCCCTCTCCACTTCCTAGCTCCAAGTTGTCTCAGGTTCATGTATTACTGCTGTACATTTGCAAATACATGACTGGCTGGGGCAGGCTAAAGCTGCCCTTTGTTTTGTTTGTATACATTCGTTTGCTTCACATTCAACTTCGTAACAAAATAAATCGACTCGTGTTAAATACACCACTTGGGGAGTGTGTGTGTACGTGTGTGATGAAACTCACAATGCCGTTCCAACTCCGTCCAGAATCACCTGAAAGCTACGTGTCCAATAAAGCACAAGTAACGGAACACTTCCGTCGATACGAGGAAGATGTGAACGAGAGGTGACTTTACAGGCAGTGAGTGGCACTTTTTCATAAATAAGGGCCATTGACTTGATGTCCCGTAAATAAATAAGTTTATTTTCAAATATCTGTTGTTTTCCTCGCACTGTGTTTATAGGTGGCGTCACCACTTTGGAAGGGTTTAGCCTGAGATCAATCGATTGCATTTTTTTTTTGTAATCGGCTAGCATGGAGCAGTAACCTGAATGGAGTTGAGCCAGTTTTATGCGACTTGTCCGGGTCAGGGATTTTTCGTCGTCTGCTATGGGTGGGGGTCAATCCCCTAGCACGACATTGGGCTTATATTTTCAAATATCTCGTCGCCCACGTCGCAGGGTGGTGCAGTGGTAGCACTTACACCTCGCAGCAAGAAGGTCCTGGGTTCGATTCCTGATTCTGGACACTTTCGTGTGGAGTTTGTTCTTTTCTACATGGGTTTCCTCCCATAGCTTAAAGCAGCGGTCAGGAACCTATGGCTCGCGAGCCATATATGGCTCTTCCAGTGACGGCATATGGCTCCCAGACAATTTTGAGTTGAAAAAAAAATAATAAAAAAATCAGTTTGGAACTGATTTTAAAATTCTTGTGATATTGATTAATAATACTGTGTCATTTGAAAGTAAACAGAAATTAGTTTTGAAGATAAATTTCACGGGTCACGCCTGCATGAAGCTCAACCTCACCACGTATGAACCAGACTACAAGGCCATCAGCAAAACCATGCAGCACCAGAAGTTGCATTAAAAGTAAGACATTTAATGTATTATACGTTAAAAATACTATATGGCTCTCAATGAAATATATTTAGAAATATTTGGCTTTTATGGCTCTCCCAGTCAAAAAGGTTCCCGACCCCTGGCTTAAAGCATACGATGTCATTTGTGTTGGCCAAACATCCCAATGCAAGACCCTTGTGGAAAAAAGAGCCTTTGGACTCTGTTGATTTTCAGGGTCAATATATTGTATGTACAGTATATTGAACTTCTTCACACTGTACGTAGCCAACCGTCCTAAGCGGAGGTGCAAAACTCAAAATATGCAATCATTATCCATAATAATGATTGTATTCTCCCCAGTTAGAGAATCGGATTGGAGAAGTATTTGGAACAGGCACCTCTCAGTTCTTGGGTCATCCACCCCCTGCGGCCACAAATAGCAGAACCCCCAGTCGGCAAGATGTCACTTGTGTCTCGGCACCACATGAGCCATGTACGCGAGACCTAATTCCAGTCTATGTCCTACAGTCCTTTGTTATATTGTATTGTTTTTTCTCGGCGTGTAGGCACTTGGTGTCTTTAATGAGACGCCACAGCGATGCGTGGCTTCGTAGGTCCCTGGAATAGGTTCACTGACAAGGACATAACCGTCGGAGGAACACAACTGAAAATCACACGAGTGTTTGTGTGCAACTGTTGAAGCCAGTTTGAGATTAAAATGATGAAATTGAGGCAATGCAGGAGCAGGTTTTGGAGTATTTAAAAACGTAATAATAAACAACTTGATAACTTAATGGAAAGAAACAAAGCCAGTGTGTGCCTCGAGAAGAATGTTTTGTCATCGACCAACCTATTCCGAGAAAAGCGTGAAGGCATCATTTGTGATTAAACTTTATTGTACAGTAGCAAAAGTATAACGCGGTCCAAACATGGGCACCGACTGGAAGCAGCGTGCAACCTCGGCTTTCTCGATCCGACCGCTCTGCTGTCCCTTGAGACTCGGCTATCTCCCCCCTCCCCACCACCTGAGTTAAATGCCTGACAGGTGTATAGAGTCGTTGCATATACAGCTGCATGTATTTACACAAAGTAGCCTGAAGCACTATGACTTTGTCTTCTGTTTTATGGACAAAGGCATTGCCGGGAGGGCCCCATTACAGGTCGTCATAATTGGTAGACTGGAATGCCTGGGTCTCTGGCCGAAGCAGCACATACTTCATCAGTGGCATGAACAACACAACACAATCTTCGAACGTTATAAGCCATTACGCTAACACTTCAGGAAGCAAAGCGCGTATTTGACCTTGTTACCAGACAGTCGCAGGGTCTCCCCCTGGGTCGTGCAGGTCAGAAGCTGACGCCTTCAGTTTTTGCCACCTCGTTACATCGACGCAAAGTGCGTCATTGAATGGAGACGCTAAGCTCCGTGTTGGTTGTGCCGAGTTCTGGTGGCATTGGCTGCTCGACTGCAAACCCAAGTGCCTTGATACGGGGAGATTCATTTGCCCGTGGTGCAGAAAATCCGCCGATGATGCTGGCTGCTCAATGTCCCTACGCCAGCTTGCGTGTTGCCGATGCCTGATGCTCCCATCACCAACACTGCGTGAACGGCGTACCGATGACGCTGGGTGCCGATTGGTGCTGTGTCGCCAGCGCGTGTTGTCGATGGTGCCGGGCGATGAGTGCTGGACGCTCAGGTTCTAGGTGCTCCATCGTCAAGCCCCGGATGCTGCTTCACCGCCCTGTGGCTCGATGAATGCTGGGTATTGACCACTGGGCGGCTGGCCTGGTGGGTTTGTCGACGAGGGCTGCCGGGTCCTCGGTCACCACCCTGTGTACATGGGCTCCTGGTCCTGGACCCTGTCGCCGCGTCTTTGCCTCGAGTGCCACAGCAGTGGCGTGCGGGCGCCGGGCTCGGCGCGGAGTCGCCGATTGCAGTGGATGAGAGCGAGGAACAGCAACAGCAGCAGAGCTGGGCCAAGCAGCAGGCAGCATAACAAAAGGCAGCAGCAAGTCAGCAGCAGAAGTAAACAACAGTAGCTGCAACGACAACTGCAGGGGATGGCGGTAACAGGATGGTCACGTGCCCACATTGTTGCACAACCATTGTTGGGCACCATTCTAGACAATCCGTGGCTCAAATTATTTCCAGCATTAAGTGAAGGATTCTGCTTTGCGAATTCTGAGTTTCTGGTGGAAATGTGCCACAATGGGGCGAATTGTCAAGGTTAGCTGTGTGTGTTACCTATCCTTTGTGTGTGTTGTGTCTCCTGTGTCTGCGTGTTCTGTGTGTGTCTTCCCTCTACTGAATGCGGAGTGGTAGCCTAGCGGTTAGCATGCTGCGCTAAGAACCTGGTGACCCGAGTTCGATCCTCGCTCGCGGTACAACACCAGTCACGGTTAAGTCCGAACCCGTCTTGGGCCTCCCCTAGGCTAACTCGGCCTGAAATAAATACCTGGGACGGTGGGTAAACATCACTGCTGGGGAGACAAAGGTGGCCGGGCGTGGTGTTGTTGGTCACCCACACCATCGTGTGCTGTGCCAGCCTTGATAGGTGCTCACAAACAGTCCTTGCCCCATCGGTCTCTTTAGACTATGGGGGGGGGGGGGGTCTTTGTCTCTGTGCCTGCGTGTTCCCACCCAGCGCGCTGCCCGACACGAGGCCGATGAGCAGGGGACTCGGCGAGCAGTGGTCTCCCCCCCGGCGCAGGAACGGCGGCACGCACGGCGACGGCTCTTGGCTCCCCGCGGGGCAGAAGGCGCCGTCGGGGCACGGGAGCGGCGCCTTTTCGGGACTCTGGGGAACCAAAAAAAATGGGACGAATTGGGATCACTCGGGGGACCACGTGGGGATAAAACGGGAACCAAAACGGGAACCAAAACGTGGAAACGACGTAGTAAGATGGGAACGTGCCGGTGTTACAGCATTATTGGTGCTAAGTTGGGTGGGAGATGGCGATGGTGTGAAAGCGAGAGAATGAGAAAAGCCTGGCGTGGCCACGCTGTGTTATAGCGTTGTTAGACAATCGAACAAAACACGTGAACAATAGCAATGCCGTTATACAGACAAGGGAACCCACAAACTGATAGAACGTATGTGTGTATGTTGAACCTCTTTTGCACCGTACGTAGCCAACCATGCTAATCGGAGGTGCAAAACTCTAAATATGCGATGTATTTTAATCCATAATAAGGATTGCATTCTCCCCAGAACAGGCTCCCATGAGTTAGAGAATCGGAGCGGAGAAGTGATGGAGCAGGCACCTCTCCTCAGTTCTGCGGTCATCCACCCCCCATGTGGCCACACACACACACGGACGCCCTGTCGGGAAAATGTCACTTTTGTCTTGGCCCCACATGAGCCATGTACCCGAGGCATAATTACAGTCGAAATCCGACAGTCTTTTGTTATATTGTATTGTTTTCTCTTGGCGAGTAGGCACTTGGGGTGTCTTAATAAGATGCCGCAGTGATGTTTGACTTCGTAAATCGCAAGTCCCTAGAATAGGTTCACTGAAACGAACATCGCCGTCGATGGGAAATTACAAAAATAAAACCACAAAGCTGTTAAATTTCGATTTAAAGCTTTCGTGACTGCAGGGATTCATATTTTTGGTTCTTTCGGTAAAGTCACGTAGAAGGGAAATAATAAAATAAAATTATTTTATTATTCACGTAGAAGGGAAATAACAAAATAATAAAAATATATTCTACTTTTTTTCCCTTCTACGCGACTTTACCGAAAGAACGAAGAACACAAAGCTGTTATAAAGAAGTTAGTTTTTTTTCAACCTATATAATTTAACAGTGCATTACTCCAGTGGCTTCTTAATATTCTTAATATCGGAAGAGCGTTCCAGACGGCCGAAGAAACGCATCTCGAAGCGGGCGATGCAGTGATCGTACAGCAACTTACAATACATCTTCTTGGTTCTTTCGGTAAAGTCACGTAGAAGGGAAGTAATAAAATAATAAAAATAAAACATAATAAAACAATTCTCACGACGTTTCGGCCACAACGCAAGCAGCCGTCCTCAGGTGAAAACCAGGTCCGTCGAGGCGACAGAGTCTGAATGAAACAGCACACGAGCTTGGAGCATATATATAAGCTGGGCGCATTGACAAAGGAATTTGCATATCAAAAGGAATTTAGCATATTTATGGGAAATGCAGGAATGTGATTAGTACTGCATATGCATGTGCATTATGCAGGATTAACAGCATCAAAGGAAGCTGCAGTTACTGCTGCTGCAGCAGTTGCTGCTGCTGCTGCAGTTTCTGCTGCTGCTGCAGTTGCTGCTGCTGCTGCAGTTTCTGCTGCTGCTGCAGTTTCTGCTGCTGCTGCAGTTGCTGCTGCTGCTGCACTTGCTGCTGCTGCTGCACTTGCTGCTGCTGCACTTGCTGCTGCTGCTGCAGTTGCTGCCTTATCCATTTTAATATAACACTATGTATTATTCTACCCACCCTAATGTGTATCATACTGCTATATGTTTACTGTACAATTGTACAGTAAACATATAGCAGTATGATACACATTAGGGTGGGTAGAATAATACATAGTGTTATATTAAAATGGATAAGGCAGCAACTGCAGCAGCAGCAGCAAGTGCAGCAGCAGCAAGTGCAGCAGCAGCAGCAAGTGCAGCAGCAGCAGCAACTGCAGCAGCAGCAGAAACTGCAGCAGCAGCAGAAACTGCAGCAGCAGCAGCAACTACTGCAGCAGCAGCAGAAACTGCAGCAGCAGCAGCAACTGCAGCAGCAGCAGCAACTACTGCAGCAGCAGTAACTACAGCTCCCTTTGATGCTGTTAATCCTGCATAATGCACATGCATATGCAGTACTAATTACATTCCTGCATTTCCCATAAATATGCTAAATTCCTGTTGATATGCAAATTCCTTTGTCAATGCGCCCAGCTTATATATATGCTCCAAGCCCGTGTGCTGTTTCATTCAGACTCTGTCGCCTCGACGGACCTGGTTTTCACCTGAGGACGGCTGCTTGCGTTGTGGCCGAAACGTCGTGAGAATTGTTTTATTATGTTTTATTTTTATTATTTTATTACTTCCCTTCTACGTGACTTTACCGAAAGAACCAAGAAGATGAATCCCTGCAGTCACGAAAGCTTTAAATCGAAATTTAACTTACAATACATTCCATTCGCTGAGCAACTGGCGCACATTGTACACAATTGAACTGGGTGAGACCGCATCGCCAGCACAGCACATGCCGATGTAAGTCAAGGCTGAGATAGCACGTTGAAGGCTACAGCGCAATGCAAGAGCTCCATGAGTGTGAGACGCGGCACACCGACAGGCAAACCCAAATCTGTCAACTCGGTGGCAGGTACAGCGCACGGACATAGCATGAGGCGGCGACAGCGGGCACAGCAGAGGACGGGCGGTCGCACCGGGCAGTAGTAGTCTTCAGGACACAGCAGGCATCCCTGCTGTCCCTCTTGGGGCTGGTAGTAGCCACCGGGGCACGGAGTGCAGTACACGACGCCCTCCCACTTCTGCTGCCCTGATCACGGACCAGGGATCGAACTTGGTCAGTCACAAGGCAGAATGGCGTTTGGTTTATTCATCGGTCGCTTCTCGTCCCCCCCCCCACCACCCGTTTATATCGCAGTCGGTGGCAGCCTCGTGGCTCCAGCTTGAGGAGGCTGCAAAATTCCACTTTTATTTTGCCCAGTTCATCACCGGCGGTCGTTGACCCGCGTTTGAACTCGAGAGAGTCCAGCTTGCAGCGCAGACTCAACCCTCTAGCCCCTGAGCCACACGGCCCCAGGGCAGAGGTTGTATCGTAGGTAGGACAGGTAGGCCTCCTCCCCCTTGTCTCTCCATATTGATATACAATAACATTTGGAGAGATAGGGTTATTGTATTTAGTTGACCAAATGGTTCAAACTGACTGCCCTTGACACCAATGCATGTGTCGAGGTATTATTGTGCACTCCCCATGCTGTCAGCCGGTAGTATCCCACACGTGTCAATAGGGGGCGGAAGAGGGACTGAGCCCAGTGTCAAGGGACCATGGCCCAAAGGGCCAACGGTAACCCCTATGGGACAGCAGACCCAGAGATACAGACCCCAGGAGGGGGGCTGGGGGATGACGTCACCCTCCAGGACCTGCTGGAAGGTTCTGGAAGGAAGGCGTGGCCGGGGCGGAGCGAGCCACGGACTCTGTATGAAAATCGGACCTCTCAACGGTCCCGGCAGTCGTCGTCCACCCGACGATCTAAGAGCCTCCTGAAGCGAAGAGCCCAATGGGCAGAGCCGTGCCCCTGGCAAGGGTCGGCTCAAGCTTATACCAGTGAAGACCAACAAGCTTCACTCAAGAAGGCTTAGATTAGCCAGTGAGGGTGTAAGGGGCCGTTACCCCTTTGTGTTAATGATTTATTGTTAATAAAAATAAGTGTTGCCTCAGAGAGACTCTCCACTAGTTATTGACCCACTACACATGCATGGATTCTGTTTTGGAGTTAATTTAGGACGTTTTTTTTCTTCTTCTCACATTACAGGTGAACATTCGTCAATTCGTTTGCCTCAATCCATGCAGGCGAGGGGGTGAGTGTCCTCTGCGTGTAGGTGAGTGTTACCTGCAGGGCAGGGTTGGCACTGCTGGGCACCGCGCCCTGCCGTTTGCCACCCGCCTGGACACAGCTCACACTCCGTGCAGCGCTCTCGACTGTGCACCACAACACACGCTCGTTGAATCACATTTGAAAAAATTATAAAATATTTAACTTTTTAAAAAAATTCTCTCCAATTTCTAGCCAAAAGCATGCTCTATCTGGGTTACATGGTCATGGAAATATTTTGGGAAATCTCACGGCAGTCTAAAATCTCCGTTGTTAAAGAACGGTCCATTAAACGGATGTCACAGAGCTACTTCTGAAATAATTGTCAGGTTATCTCGAATCCACACAGTAGGGAGCAGCACTCATTGGTGACTGGGCTGAAACCACCAAGACAGACATTCGGACACACACAGGCAGATGGACGCATATTCAGATACAACCAGAGAAACACGGACACACTTAAAGACGGACAGACGGGTGCTTGCAATTCAATCCCACCAAGCAGGACAGACGGACAGGTACGCACTCGGACATACACAGAGGCTCACTCAGACACCATACACTCGGCACTCAGACACCTGCAGTTGAATCCCGTCTCGCACGGCAGGCACACAGACCAGCCGGGCTCCGAGCTGTACGACCCCGGTGCGCAGGGGAGACACGTGGATGAGTTCGATCCCGGCATGAAGCTTCCTGTGAAATGAGCCCCCCCCAAAGTGTCATCGCCCACGGCTTCACCGGAGCCACTCCTCATTCCATTTATTTTTCCATTAAAACCTCACTGAGTTTCAAGACTTTTTAGGGCTGCACCCCCCCAACCCCCCTTAATGAATAATTGTTCCTCTACAATTCTATGCACCCCCCACGCACGTTAAGAGGCAACTGCTCTGCTTCAAGCTAAAGAGAGACACATGAAAAAAAACAAAGACGGACGGCGCCAAATAGTCCGACAACGAACCCGAAACACGGGTAACGGGTAATGGGTAACGGGTAACAGGTAACGGGTAACGAGCGGGTGGGTGGATGGAGACGAGGGCGAGGAGATGACGACACGGGAGTTGTCTCGGCGCTGTCCCCGCGGGACTCGCCTGTGGGACACGGGAGGCAGCTCGAGTCCCCGGGCCGCGGCGCGAAGCTCCCGGGGGCGCACGCCGAGCAGAGCCGCTGAGCCGGCTCCCTGCCACGCACATCATGAGCCGGTCCAGGTGTCATTCCACGTTCTTGTGGCGGGAACTCCATGGGATTTTTGGGTTTTGCCGCAGTGGTTTAAACGCGTCGGGTTCAAGGGTTTTGATGGCTCGCCGTGGCAGTCGGTGCGCGAAGCAGTGATTATTTTAGCGACCTTTAGAGTGAGTGATGATGGTGATGATAATTGTCATAGTTTTAATTTCACTCATTTATCGATTCATGATTGATTTACTGATTGAGTCAAACGTATTGTAAGAGGGTTTTGCTTTTATAATGCTCAAAAGTCAAATAAATTTCTTGCTCAGATGAGCGTTTAAGCGTTGGTGTTCATCTCCTATGCACAGGAGGCAGTGTTGTTAATTCCGTATTCCTACGGCGAGGACGAGTTTACAAATAGGACAAACCACTTGACTTCCCCGCGATGTTGCTACTCATGTCATCAACCCTGAAGGGATGCCAGGCCCAGTCAACCCCCTCTCCCACCCCAACCAGGATTAGAACTCGCAACCTTGCGCCTGCCAGCCGCTCACTTTAATCGTTCTGACGACAGAACGATGAATGTGTCCTGTCGTAACGCATTACCTTTAGTAAGCATTCCCCTTTCTAATGATTCTTCTGATTCCGTTCCAGTGACGTACGTGTGCGTAAATGTTTATCATGGGAACGGAATCTGAAGAAAAACTCAAATAAAATTCCTTTATCGGTACGTCTTCCAGCCTGAAGACGTACCGATAAAGTGGCAAAGTTTGGCGCCAGCTATCATAGAGTGCAGTCGTGTTGCTATGGTTCTCTGCGGTGAGTGCAATGTCTTTAAAAACAACGGCTCTCTGCCTCTCTAAATAAAATGAACGCTGAGCCACTTCCGCAGTTCCTAGATTCAGCAGTGAACGGGACACCGACCCTGCAACTTGCAGACGTCTCGGAACAGGAAAGCGTTAAAAGCGACAGATTAACGATGGCAACAATGACACTCCTAATATGATCGACGATTACAATCATCGTAACCATTGTCATAACAAGTGACGAGCCTGTCACAACACGATTGTATTTTTGTGTCATTTACGATCTTTGCTATGCCTTTTACATCTACCGCAAGTATATATATACACAATCATGTTTAGTTTCATATACAGGGTCGTGGTTGTTCATGCAAATTGCATCTCACACAATCGCAGAGGAACCACAGACGGAGCTGGCAGGTGGCAGCTGGGTGGTGAGCCAGCTCTAACAACAATTACCCGAGCTCTGGTGGTCCTCTACGTGTAACAAATCGTTTTCAGTTGTGCGTGTTTCCTACGCGCTACGTGAAGTGAGAGTCGAGAAAACCCACTGTGAGTAGGAGCCCGGCGCGCACGGGAGACACTGGGCCTGGCCCCCCGCGGGCTGGTGAGACCCCGGGCTGCACGGGCGGCAACTCAGGGATGACTGGCAGCCCCCCACGGAGCAACACGCGCACGTGGGCACACCTATGTGTGACACGGGTGCACACACAGGTACACACACCTAGGTACACACACCTGTGTGACATAGGTGCATACACAGGTACCCACCTAGGTATCTACACCTGCGTGGCACAGGTACATTACTTGCAGATTTGAAGCTTTTGTGACTGCAAGGATTCATACTCTTAGGTTTTTTCGGTAAAGGCACGTAGGTAAAAATAAAAATAAATAATAAAAATGGTAATAGAAATAAAATAATAAACCACGACGTTTCGGAGGCAACACAAGTCTCCGTCATGACGTCGTGATTTATTATTTTATTTCTATTATCATTTTTATTATTATTATTTTTTATTTTTACCTACGTGACTTTACCGAAAAAACCTAAGAGTACAGGTACATACATCTGTGTGATACAGACACACACAGAGACATACCTGTGTGCGACACACACACCTATGTGATGTGACACACAAGTACACCTGTGCTCGCAGGTGTGCACACAGTGTGGGGGAGGGTGGGGGGGGACGCACTGGCGTTGGAGAATGACCCTGGGGGGCAGGGCGCGCACGTGGAGTTGTCGTGACCGGTGCAGTTCACGGGGACGAGGCTTAGGACGAGGGCTTCCAAGGGGCGGCCCCCCTCCTCGCTCAAGGCCTGAGCCAAAACCACACCTGTCCGTACACACACACAGAATACATCCATATTATTATTATCACCATCAACCATATCATCAGTGTCCAGGTGATCTATCCAGGACGTGTTCTCAGTGAGTTTGTTCTCGGGGCTACGTGTGGTCGCTAAAGCCGCGCGCGTTGCTGATACGACGGCGCCCTGACCCCTGATGCCCAACACGGGGTCATGCCAAGCAATTACGTTGATGGACAATTCATTCAAACATCGACTGCCACGGTGATCAGCTGCCCGAGTAATCAGTGTCCAGGTGACCAGCTGCCTGCATGACGAGCCCAAGTGACCAGCTGAGTGATCTGCTACCCAGATTATCAGCTGCCCAGGCGATCAGCTTGCCGAGTAAGAATCTGTGAAGCTGAGGTGCCCCTGGGTAAAAAAAAAGGTGTTACTCACGTGGCGCGGAGCAACGGAGCAACAGTAGCACGAGGAGGAGGAGGAGGGGGCTGAGAAGGAGGCGGTGGAGGAGGCAGCAACGAGCCGGGAGAGGAGCGGGGACGCTGCACAAGACCCTCATGGTTCGGCACCACGCATTGCCCCCCCCCCCTCAGCTCTTACCTGCACGCACACGCTGTCACGAGTTTCATATTCAACATTTTTTTGTTGTTGAACCGGATGAGAACTCAAGAGATCAGGATAGCGTTTAGTTTGCAAGAGTGACCCCGAGCTGTCACAAACGTGATAAAAAAAAAACAAAGTAATGCACAGCAATGAATTAACTTCGATTAGCACGGCTGGCTACGTACGGTGCGAAAGAAGTTCACCATAAATAACCAAATAGGAATCGGCCAAAAACAACTGTCATATCTGACTCATCATCGCACAATTAGATTGAGTTACAGAAAAAATTAGACACGCGTATAGACAAAGTTCCCCCATATAGCCTTTAAAAGACTGTAGGGGCAAGTGCCGTTAGCGAGCACCTATGAAGGCCGGCGCGGCACACGAGTGGGTGGGTGGCCAACACCTCGCTCGGCCGCCTTTGTCTCCCTAGTGGCGATGTTCACACACCGCACCAGGTACGCTTTTGAGGCTGAGTCGACCTAGGGGAGGCCCAGGACCGATTCAGATAATCGTCACTGGTGTTGGCTGTGTGGGAATCGACACAAATAATCACAAAGACCTCCCCCAAAGGCGTTGCCGCACGTGCTATTAGCGAGCACCTATTAAGGCTGGAACATGGCAGGAGGGGTGGTGTGTTCACGACCATGCCCAGTCGCCTTTATCTTCCCAGAGCTAATGTTTAAAAACCGCAATAGATACTCGTTGTTTTTAAATAAGCATTTACATTTACGAAGCGCCCTTAAACAATCGTTCACAGGGCCGCTATTTTATAGCTGAATCGATACAGGGGAAGGCCCAGAACTGATTGGCCGTGCCTGGTAAGTCAACTCGGGTCATCGGGTTCGTGGTGGAATCCGCTAATCACCACCACTACCTCAAACATTAAACAAAGATCCCCTGTATAGCCGCAATATCAGCACAAGGGCAAGTACTCTTCGCAAACACTTATTAAGGCTGATACCAATCGCGAAGTGGTGGGTGGCCAGCACCACGTCCGATTGCCTTTGTCTCCCGAGTGCTGATCTATGCACACCACACCGGTCCAGGACCGGTTCATATTTTCGTCACCAATGGCCATGAGAGGGAATCGAATAAGGTTCGCCGGTTTGTCGTGCAGTGCGCTGACCGCTCCACTCCCACAGTAACGCACGCAGGCGAGGGGGATTTTAAGGCTGTCACGTGAAGTGTGGAAGGCTCGCTGCTGTCAGGAGGTCACGGGGCAAGTCCAGGTGCTATGGGTTGACAGTCTGAGATGACTGGCAGATGCACCGCCTGTGCTCTCCTTTGCGCCAGCTTGCCGACTGCGTTATAGCCGCACGGCGCTCCACTCGTTGTTGTGTCACTCCTCTGCTCCCCCCCATCGCTGGAGGGCGACTGCCTCAAACTGCTGCCCAGTAGCGTCCTTCACAAGTCTCTTATACAGAGGCCGATCTTAACACCGCCGGTATCAGTCGACGGCACATACACTCAGCTCCAAATCCTCCTGTACTGCATCAGCACCTCTCTTATGCAGCCTATGCCGCACCCGTTAAGCCTCCCCCTCTCTCTCCGGCCAGTCTGCTTGTTGTACGTAGCTCTGGCCAAAGCCACAGTCTTATTCATCCATACCCAGCGACTCTGGGCGGCATCTGCTTCTCTGTCGACCCCCACTGATACTGCCATGGCTAGTTGGGCCAACATTTCCGTGGACATCACGGTGTTATTGAACAACGCAAAAACACCTCGACCGGTCGCACAACTGTAGGGACATCGCCAGAGTGCAAGGGGACACCAGCGATTGGATCAAACTCAACTCAACGTTTACGCCAAGGCCGTAGCCATGGAGTCAACATTGGGGGGACCAGACCTTCCAGGGGGTCCCCACCCCCCCCCCCCCCCCCATTTTGAAAACGAATGTCCTGTCTAAAATATTAAAACATTCACCAACACATGGGATGGCCTTTTTATTAAATTTTTACAATAATGTCTAATAGTGTATTATATTACATTGCTCTGTTTTTACTTTTTTTTACCATTTCTTGCTTCATTGTATGTAATGTTTGAGATTAGGGATTAATAAAGTACAACCATAACCACAATCATATAAACATAAATCTATGCAATTATCTTTATATCTTTTAAAGCAATATATTGGGGGGGGGGCATTTTGAGCATATTTGAATATTGGGGGGGATGTGTCCCCCCAATATATATTATAATTAAGGCCTTTGTTTACGCAGGAATGAAACGGCTCGTTTGTGTAATGATGGGCTCGATAACTCTTCTATATATGAAAGCGGAACCGACCTGATTTGAGTAATTACATACCCCATTCGCCCCTTGGCGCGTGCCTATAAACTTTACACAGCCGGTTTAGAAGCCAACAAATTACTACAGCGAGTTGAGTTTTAGGGGAAAAAAATTATGCCATTGACTACGCATGTCTCTGGCCATGTCCTGTGAAAAAATACAATCACGTGTCCTGGTCATGTCCTGTGAAAAAAGACAATCACATGTCCTGGTCATCTGGATAAAAAGACAAACGCATGTCATCTCAAGTGAAGCCTTGCCCAAGCGGTGGCACGTTTTACTCGCGCTTTTGCACGTCGTGAAGAGACATTGTACGCAGTGGAGACTTTATGGAGCCTCCCAATTTCTCACAAATGGAAGGCGTTAACAATGAATGACGCGATGCTCCCAACATACCAAGGCCGTAGCTATGGAGTCAACATTGGGGGGGATCAAATGTTCCAGGCGGTCTGGGGGTCCCCCTAGAAAAAAATCTCAATTTGAAAACTAATTTCCTGCCTAAAATATAAAAAAATGCATTAACACATGGGATTGACTTTTTATTTAATTTTTACAATAATGTCTAATAGTGTATTGTATTACATTGCTGTTTTTTTCTTTTTTTTACCTTTTCTTGTTTAATTGTATGTAATGGCAGAGATTAGGGATTAATAAAGTACAACCATAACCACAATCATATAAACAGAAATCTATGCATTGTTATATGAAGACAAGTCCAGATATTGTGGCCAAGGTTTCGCAAATTGTTATTTTTATTTACACAGCATCGCAATTATAACTTTAAAATAATTACGGCCTTGCAACACCACTGAAAGGGAAGGCACGGCTGAACAGGGACTGTAGAAAGGAACGAAATAAAAATTTAAAAGTGAGTGACAAATCAAGTCAGAAGAACTCTCAACAAGGCCATTCACAGCCACACCGTGAGCACATTGTCTCTCTCATTGAATTTGAGAAATAAAAGCTTCGAGCTTCTGAATAATAATGCGTTTCTTTTGGCTTGCGTCGTATGGGTATAATGCCAAGCTTGTAACTACTGTACAACACCCGACCACGCGACAGAGCCAGTCAAATCATGACGGTTCGTAGGCCATCAAAAATGCCAGTTGAGTTGATTTATCAGCAAAACCGGAATTGTGAACCCCCTTCTGTTGTGTGATTCCTAACACAAACACATGGGGCGAGAAGTTATCTCCCTCGCCTGGTATACAGGAGGTCGTCGGCTCGATCCCGAACCTGACGCCTGCTGTATATTTGGAGTTTGCGTGTCTCTCTCGCCGTGATCGCGTGGACTTTTCTGCGGGTCCTCCGCTTTTTCCCTCCACATTTCGAAACACGCGTTGAGATTCCTTGGCTGCTACCACACATTCCCACATACTACGAGTCACTTCGTCGAACTAGCTATCATTAGTGGTCAGGTCGCTTTTGAAAAAGAGCTATATGATCCTTATGGCGGTACCCCAAAATACCAAATAATACAAAATAGCCTAGGCAACTAAATGTTTTATTTCTGGGACACTATTTTTTCCAGGGGTGTACTTAACTCCGCGACTGGGGTACCAATCAATCCGAAATTGGTGTCACTCCGCGATGTCGAAACGCAGCCAGGACGATTGTGCTGAAACCCTGAACGCTCGTAATGCACCGTAGTGGTGGTGCATCGTGAGTACAGCTCGTCGAGATGAGTCGATTGCCGCATCGCCGACCATCAACAGACTCAAAGTGACTGCATCACGGACATTGTGCGAGAGCCGGGGTTCTATGGTACCCCGGGGTACCGCCATAAGGTTCATATATCTGAGCAGGGCTTTACCTGCTAAAATAAACTACTGTCGTAGTCGAAAAAAGAAAATTACGCCTCAGATTCGTCGGCGGTGTAAGTCATCACAATCGCCCACGTAAAACAAACTCGAGGAATAAACTAATGAATTCCAAAAAATGAAGTGCTGCAATGCGGGGCTCGAGATAAATGGGAGCCAAACATCATATTGGTCGCGCAAGCTTTCGTGTCAAACCACACCGCAGGTTCGCTGAACACGAGGAAATGACGATTTGAGCGACACGCGGGTCCACCTTAAACAATTATAGAAGGCAGACTTGGATCAAAATGATGACAAAGAATGGCGCTCTTCATTGCAATGCCCTCGGGCCACTGGCGGTCCCTGACGTGCCGCCAACTCCCACCACCACCACCATCATCATCATCGTGCTGCTGTCAAACCCCAATGGTTTCAAATGTGTGGCGGCCCTCACACCGCTGTCTTATCGGGCGAAAGTGTGCCTCCCCCCCCCCCAACTCTGGAGGTTTGTGAAGAACGCCGACATCAAGAGATGCTCCAGAGCAGGGTGGAAGGAAGTGTTCTTGGGGGATTACATTTGATAATGGAAACGCAGCGTGCCATTGAATGAGCGCTTTCCACCACATACGGATCGCAAAGACGGACACTGAAAGGGACGCGGAGCTAAAACGTTGATAAGTGAAGATTCGTCGAGGGAGCGATGCTGCGAATTGCGCTGAGAGAGGGACACGCGTGGGTTCGAGAGCAATCGTCAAATCACAGACATCACGTTGACTTTTGACTGAAAACTTTCGTGGCTGCAGGAATTCATATCCTTTGGTTATTTCGGTAAAGTCACGTAGATAGTACGTAGATCGTAATCTACGTGACTTCACCGAAAGAACCAAACAATATGATGTTGACTGTTTGGGAAGGTTAAGTGGGCAAGAGCGGGAAGGCATGGTGACTGATGGAGGAGACTGGTGGTGATGACATGGCAGCCATTTTAAACTGTTTGCTATTTTATTATTACACGCTTTTAATTAACTCACTGTTGTTGCTGTTGTTGTCGTATCCTCAAATCTTGTAACTGAATTTTTACTCACTTCCCAATTTCGAATCGACTGCAAACTGGGTATACTTATGTCATACTGATGACAATACTATATTCTATCATAAAAATATAAAATATATATTTAAAACATTTTTTACATGTTATGTTTCGGCTTGGGTCTAATTGTCTACGCTGAACTGACGTTGGCTGTAAATCACCATGGTTCCTTACGTTATGGCAAGCTTCGGGGCCACTTCCTAGAGTCGTGGAGTTCTGTCATTACTAGTACGGTACATTTAATTAAAGCGTGTTTTAAAACAAGTTTTTTAAAAATAAAACTTTTTTTGTTTTTATCAGATAAGGCCCACTGAGATATTTAGCCTTTTATCAGACGCGACCTCGCCACAAATCGCTCAACGAATTGGCTTATCACGTGGAAATGTCTAGCAGCAGCTAAAGACTCGAAACGCGTGTTTCTAAATGTGGAGGGGAAACCCGGAGGACTCGGGAGAAAACAAATCCACGCGACCACGGGGAGAGAGACACAACACGCAAACTTCAAATACACATCAGGCGTCAAGGTCGGGATAAAACCCACATCCTCCTGTATACGAGGCGAGGTAGTTAACATCTCCTAGCCACCGTGGCGTCTTGCGAGGAAACGCGCCTAAGGGTTGCGACCACCGCAGATACGGAGCGGTGACATCGACTCTTCAGCAGCAACGAGGGGGAGGCGTTCATCCAGCAGTAGATAGATGACCGCCAATCATGATGACGATGAACACAAACATAAACCCCCTACCCGCCCTCCCTCGGATAGCCTACATAGACTGTTGGGTCACCGTGCTGTTAACAAGCATATATCTCACACGCACGCACACACACAATATTAAAGACAGGCACTCATTTCTTAGGGCTGAGTTAGAGTCCCAGGACCGACTCTGATGTGATGTTACCCGTGGCCAGGACTCGAACTCAAGGGGCCGGGTTAGGAGCGCGCAGTGCCCAGAACTACTACGCTGCCGCTCCATTGACCTATTGAAAGCTTTTGGGGGCAAGTGCTGTTAGCAAGCACATGTGACACACACACATGTGACACACACGTGTGTGACACACACACACGTGCAACAACCTATAACAACAACCGTCATTAGCCACTAAGTGGCGGTGACGTCACCACGGCGCTTGTGCCAGGCTATGTGCACTTTAAGGCCACATGAAGTATCGAACGTCCGCTGGCAGGAGGTCACGGGACAGACCCAGGTGCCATGGGTTAACCGACTGAGATGACTGGCTGATGCATCACCACCACCACCACCATATGGTTTCGCTTTACTGCCTGAGCCGAATGGCTCACAGGGCTATACCAAGGTGCCATGGGGTTTGACTGCCTGCACGCATACAAAACAAAGACCCCCCCGTATAGGCTGAACAGACTGTAGGGGCAAGTGCTGCTAGCGAGCATCTATGAAGGCCGGTACCGTACACGAGGGGGTGAGTGACCAGCACCACGCCGACCGCCTTTGTCTCCCTAGTGGCGATGTTTTACACACTGAACCAGGTACTCATTTGAGGCCGAGTCGACCTAGGGGAGGCCCAGGACCGATTCAGATAATCGTCACCGGTGTTAGCCTTGAACGGGAATCGAACTCGCGTCGCCGGCTTCGCTAACCACTGCACCACCGCTCCCCACACACCCTCACGCACGCACCTGGGACGCCCCCACGCTCCTGCCCGGAGCACGACTCCAACAGCTCTGCTCCGATCGACTGCGCGCTCGCTCTGCGCTCTTCGCTGGGGACGCAGAGCTCCGTCACATGACTCTCCAGGCGTGACTATCCAGGCGTGACCACTCACAAATGCGGAACGCGTGACTCCGGCCCGCGGGGGGTAACAACAGCGGTTTCCTACAGCACCGCCCCACACCCGCCGCTCAATCATCGTCTCTCCACGTGTGCCCCCCACGTCACCCCATTGTCCATCCTCCCCCTCTTCCCTCTCAACTCACTCTACCCCCCTCCACGCACTCTCCTACCTCTCCCCTCTCATCTCACTCTACCCCCCTCCACGCACTCTCCTACCTCTCCCCTCTCATATCACTCTACTCCCCATCCCTGCACTCTCCTACCTCTCCCCTCTCATCTCACTCTACTCCCCTCCACGCACTCTCCTACCTCTCCCCTCTCATCTCACTCGACTCCCCTCCACGCGCTCTCCTACCTCTCCCCTCTCATCTCACTCTACCCCCCTCCACGCACTCTCCTACCTCTCCCCTCTCATCTCACTCTACTCCCCATCCCTGCACTCTCCTACCTCTCCCCTCTCATCTCACTCTACTCCCCTCCACGCACTCTCCTACCTCTCCCCTCTCATCTCACTCTACTCCCCATCCCTGCACTCTCCTACCTCTCCCCTCTCATCTCACTCTACCCCCCTCCACGCACTCTCCTACCTCTCCCCTCTCATCTCACTCTACTCCCCTCCCTTCTCCCAGCCACGTGTGCTGTCGAGACTCCCTGTCCCTCTTTAAATGTCAGCCTCAAACATTCCCTTTCCCTCTCTGCCTCTTTCTGTCGGTAGAAAATAAATAATTACGCGCACTTGATATGCGATTAGGTACAGACCAAGGGTTGGCAAAACCTGCGGCTCCAGGTTTGGCATGCGGCTCTTTAAGGGCCGCCTCGTAACATTGTTTATCAAGCACCACCGTCTCGTATTCACCACGTGCATTGCGGCCCTTGGCATTTTTATTTTTACGGAAAAAACATGCCTTTTTGGCATTTCCCTTGCGTGGCTTCCATCATTCACCCCCCCCCCCCCCTGCACATCCCTTCCCACGCATTTGGAGCAGACGTCGTGGTGCGTCCGGCGTCACGCCGCTGCGCGCTGCGGTCAGCGCCCTCGGCTCACGATTGGCAAACCGCGAGTTGAACCAATCGACGATCATCGCCATCATCAGCATGTGACTCGTCACCAACCCATCTGTGAATCAGCGTCCATCTGTGTGATTCGTCATCGCCCCCACTGTGTTGATGCACTGACTGTATGACCATCATCTTAAGGGAAGCCAACAGTAGTTGTCCTATGCAAAAACTGACCCTGCCATAGAAATGTGGAATTTATGCCATTGGCTCTGGGCCATCGACAAATATTCAGTGCCGCTTCATATCTCTTTAAGTAGGGGCAGCTTGATTGACTCTACTGTGTGCACTGTTATATCCTGTACATAAAGCACCATCCAAATTCACATCCACCATATATCTTTTCCAGCTCTCCCTTGCAAGGGGCATGATGACGATAAATGATACTGTGCAATCATCACCATCGGCCATGTCAAATCCACTGCTGGATGAAGGCCTCCCCAAGCCACCGCCATCTCTCACGGATGTATGTTGAACTTCTTTCGCATCGTACGTACCACACCGTGCTCATCGATATTGCCACGTAATCACCTGGCACATACACACGAGCAAATTTGCATCACTCCATCTCCACGGCAGACTGCCTCTTGGTTGAGTTCCATTCCGTGACTGCTGCCCGCTCCGAGCAGTGGAACAGCGTGAGAAAGCACGTCAAGCAAATGAATGTGGCTCAGTACTGTATGTTGCACGTAAACTACACAGCATGACGGCACAATGTCGTTTAATCTGTCTGTGTTTAATGTTTATAGTAAAACGTAAAGGGGCACTCATTACACAAAGTGCTTGCCACACATCTCGTCAAGGAGCATAAACCATCGAGTGAGCTCCGGTCATCCTTGCAGTGACTTATGGCTAACCGTTGAACAGAGGGGTCACCGCGCTCTCAAATGCGCTTCTGCGGCCGTCTGGAACGCCCTTCCTTTCGTCAAATCATCTAGATTGAAAACTCATTTATTAAGAACTGCTTTTTGTTTTTAGTTGGTTGTCCTTCCTCCGCGCCTTCGATTAGCATGGTTGTTTATGTACGGTTCGAAAGAAGTTCAACATATATACATACTGCCCCAGTGGTGGATAACCAGAAAGAGTTGTGCGACGCACGTGTTAGCGGAAGGTTGGTGCTCGTCTGGCCGGATGAAACTCTGACAGGGATCGCTCAGCCGTCGGACAAGCGGGTTATCCGCCAACTCGTGGATCACGTTCAGAATAACGCATTATTTAGCGATACTGCCGATGCCGCTGCTGCTGCGTTGGCAGTGGTGCACAAGCACAATTAACAAACAAAACAATCTAGACACATTCTGTGTCAATAACACGATGTTTCTGGCAACAGATTTGTAAGACTTGAGACCTCAAAAGAAAGGTAAATATTCGGCGACGGGAAATTATGTCACCCACAGTGGGCAGTGGGTGACTTTGACAAAGTGGCATTGTGTCCTTAGAAGGTTCCCTTTGTCGGGCAGGGCACTTGGGCCATCATCGTCGTCATCGATGTCCTACGGCTTTAATCTCCACCTCAACGATCTCCAAGTCTTGCCTCTCGAACCTCACGGTTCACATCGCTCTCCTCTCCTCTGGAGTCTCCTGCTGGAAGATGTGCGGAAGGCACGGGGAAGCTGACTGGTGAAA
Organism: Lethenteron reissneri; assembly: GCF_015708825.2. Classification (NCBI taxonomy): domain Eukaryota; kingdom Metazoa; phylum Chordata; class Hyperoartia; order Petromyzontiformes; family Petromyzontidae; genus Lethenteron; species Lethenteron reissneri. The sequence continues at coordinate 13,219,152 of NC_083795.1, read as the reverse complement.
TTTGGGGTTTCTCCAAATTTCTCAGACTTTCCTCCAAATTTCTCAAGGCTTCCCACGGAATTTCTTCCAGATTTCCCTGGAAATCCACGTAATTTGCTTGATCCAGATTCCCCAAAAATGTTTACATTTACACGAGTTTTTTTTATTTAAGGAATCAAAAAAGAAATTGAATAAATTCATCGCTAAGAAACATGATAGACCTTAAAACGAAAATGTGGCTCAAGTAAGCGTGCTTTGCTTCAGCACAACCCCTTCCCATTACCGCGGGCGTCCGTGCCGTCACGACAGCAATCGCGGTACCGTAACGCGAAATGCACATTCCAGTGGCCAAATGGCTCTGCGTTCTCCCGATTTCGTTGGATCTCGGAAGCTAAGCAGGTTTGAGCCTAGATAGTACCTGGATGGGAGACTGCCTAGAAATACAATGTGTCATAGGCTTGGGCTACGAGGGGATCAGGATATGGCAATAAAGTCAGGGATTACTGAATCTATCTGTGCGGTGCTTTAAAAAAAAGCTGCCCCTTGTATGTGCACGGTTGGTTTTTCTCCAGGCACTTCAGTTACCTCCCACATGCTCATTATTGGAATTGGTCAAAACATCCCAATGTAGCGGGACCCTGCCGATCTTGAGACGATGACCTCTGTTCCACTATTTGACCAATAATAATTATCATGAATAATTGTGATAATTTATTATCATATTATTAGAATTATAATTCACAATTATTATCATTGCGGTGATTGTCACCGATCTCGCGTGACCGCCACATCACGGCGCCTACGCGTTCCGCCCGCGCTGGAGGCATGCTGGGGCCCGCGCCTCCGGCAGCACGAAGAACGCCAGAGCTCGGGGGGGCAGCGCCAGGGGGGACCCCGGCGGGAGGGGGACCCCCGGGGTCTCGGGGACCGAGCCGTGAGCCTGCGTCCGCAGGGGGGTCCCGTTCAGCATCACGGTCCTGTGGGGGGCGGGTGGGATGGGGATGTGCGGGGATGATAGTGATGGTTTTAAAGCGGCTTGGTGCTTTCGTAATATTCGCGCCATTTTCATAGCACTAGGTTATCGAGAAGGTTCAACGCTTCACGGACGGGTAATGGTCTGTCCATAGGGGGGGGGGGGGGGGAGTAAGGCAATGTTGCTAGGTGGTTTAACCCATCGTTATCGTTAATAGGATCACGAGTGCAATGAATTGGTTTGTGGGAACAAGTAATAGGATCTTGATGTTGGTTAAAATGATCATGATTGCGGTTAATAGGATCGCGAGTGCAGTTAATAGGATCGTGTGCACCTACCTGGAGCGCAGGCCCACGTCGGGGTCACCGGGGAGCAGCAGGAAGCCCTGGGCAGGGCCCTCGCTGAGCGGGGCCGGCAGGGAGAGAGACGCCGGGTTCGACCCCAGGTTCAGTGCGAACAGCGTCACGGAGCCCGCGGGGAAGGACGTACTGGGGGGGGGGGGGGGGGGGGGGAGGGTGGGGGTTGGGTTTAGAGTCCACCGTCATCATCGTCGATGTCATCATCAACTTGACCACTGCTGCCACTATTTTTTTAAACCAGCATTCGTGGAGATCGTCAACGATCGCAATGCAGGGCCCAACTGAAAGTTTTGAGAATCGATGAGGCTGTCCTGTGTGAAGGGCATCACCACCACCACCACCGTCAACATCATCAGTGCACAAAGTGTGTTACGAATTTGATCGCAAGATCTGCTGTTAAAAGTGTAACTGTTCACATTCCAATTTAAAAAAGCTATTCGTCAGGAAATGTTTTTACGATGCATGCTCATCGTGCCCCATGGTGTAAACCAGTGCAGTCTCCACAACTCTTATTGTCCACTCTCTCTACTGGTCTCTCTATTTATATGCCATGAAGGAGGGTCATTATAATATGGTGGAGGGGGTGATGAAGGGGTGGGGTGGAGGGGAGTGGTGGTGGTGGTGGAGAGGAGGGGTGGGGGTGGAGGGGAGTGGTGGTGGAGGGGAGGGGTGGTGGAGGGGAGGGGTGGGGTGGTGGAGGGGAGGTTGTAGAGGGGATGGGTGGGGGTGGAGGGGAGGATGGTGATGGAGGGGAATGGTAGAAGAGGAAGAGGGGGTTCGTGGAGCGCAGGGGTGGAGGGGAGGGGCGGAGGAGAGGGGTGGGGGGCGGAGGAAAGGGGTGGGGGGCAGAGGGGAGGGGTGGTGTAGGGGAGGGGTGTGGGTGGAGGATGGTGATGGAGGGGAGGGGTAGAAGAGGAAGAGGGGGTTCGTGGAGCGCAGGGGTGGGGGGCGGAGGGGAGGGGAGGGTGGTGGTGAAGGGGAGGGGTGTAGAAGGGGGGTGGGTGTGCCCCTCCCCTCACCTGGAGCAGTGCCCGTAAACTCGCACCGAGGGCGTGCCCCCCCCCTCCGCCTCCACGCGCAGCACGCGCCCCCCCACGAGTCGCTTGTGCAGGAGGGAGAGCCAGTAGTCCTGTGGGGGGGAGGACGCGGTCAACGTGTGCACGACCTGGGCCTCCCTTGGGTCCGCTCGGCCTCAAATGAGCACCTGGTGAGGTGTGTAAACATCAGCACTGGGGAGACGAAGACGGCCGGCGGCAGTGTGGGCCACATCGCCGCCCTCGTGAGGCCCCAATTGGTTCTCGCACGAACGGCAGCCGCGGTTCGTTCACTAGGGGCGTTTGGGCACCGCTCCACCAAGCAGCTGGAGATGATAAATATTTTTTCTAGAATTTGTTTTGTTGTGTTTACGTTTTTTTACAATATAATGCTTCTTTCAACGTGAATCGCCTAGTGAAGATAACATTTTAAGCAGTCTGATTTTTGCCTCGGGGAGGTCTCGGGGCGGCTGTGAAGGCATCCGAGTGAGAGATTTCCCTTCATTGCGACGAGCTTCTCGCATTGTAGCCACGCCGCTTGAGACCCATTCAGGGCGGTGACAACGGCGGCCATGGCTGTGACGAGAGACGATGTCACGAGGCGAGGTCGCACCGTGACCTGTAGCAGCTCACGGCCTTCACGACGACACGCGACTGTTATTGCACAGTGCGCGGTGTCTTGGTTGCCTTGGCTAATCTGTTGAGTAGTGGCAGCTGATCTTTAATTGTTCTTTAGGCTTTTAGCGGTGTCAAATGGGTTGTGTAGCATGGACTTGAGGGTCACGGGGACAGCATTTGAGTGCTTTGTTGTCTTGTTTCGTGTTGTTTACGAATGCCTACCGTTGGTAGGCATTCGTTTTCACGAGGCGGCCAACAACCATGACGAGGTTTTTCTTAATCATAACACCGTCGTTTCTGAGGTCACTCACAACAGCCCCACCTAGTGGGGATGTCACGAGACTCCACTGTCTAACGGTCTACAAAGCCATACCGGGGTGAGGGGGGGCATCTTTGTCACTGTTTGTAACACTCCACTTCTCCCACCTACGCCACCAACATTCCTCTTCTCCTGCTGCGATAATTAAGCGATCATTTTATGACTTAGAGTTGTTGCTGTATTTCAGTCCACTGCAGGATGGCGGCTTCCTCCATGTCATGTCGAATGTTTGACCATACTTCACACTGGTCAGTGTGGGTTGCTGAAGTCTAAGTCCAGGACCTGTTAAACGATCACTAGCCTGTGATGCTTGTCTTGGCACTGCCAACTGATGAACCCAAACAAGGACGAGCCTGATCTGCGAACACTGACTTCGCCTTGTAAAGGTGTAACCCCCAGTCTCCATTCCCGCACATCCCCCCCACCCCCAAGTCCACCGCAATCCACCCCCCCCCCCCCCGCATCCCCACCCTTTCCCCGCTCTCTAACCGGCAGAGGGTTGAGGTGGTCGTCCACGAGATTATAGGATCCGTGTCCGAAGAACGCCTGACGCACGACCACGTCCACTCCCATGCGTGCCGCCATGCCCAGCTTGTCCAGCCACCTGCGGGGGGTTCGGGAGGGGGTGGGGGGGTGGAGGTGGGGGGGCAGCGTGTGGGGGGATCGGGGGTTACAATGGCACTCATTGTCACCCGACTTAAGCACCTCAAAGTCAATGTCAGATTATCAAGGTGGTGGTGGTGAGTAGGTGATGATGGTGGTGGTGAATTTTCAAGGTGGTGGTGGTGATGATGGTGGAAGTGGTGGGGATTCTGGTGGTAGTAATGGTAAGAGGTGGTGTGGAGGCTGTGAAGCCGTTTTGGGCCTGGGATACAAGAATTAAGTGTATTGAGGTCATCGGCATTATGGTCAGGGTGAAAGCCCGGGTTAGGGTGATAGTCAAGGTTAGGGCCATGACTGTTCAGGTCAGAGTCTGGCGTGGGGTGATGGTCACGCCTGGGGTCAGGGTCGGGGTCACGCACATGAACCCTGCCACGAAGGTGTCCGATAGCCCCGGCGCTCCGCCCCCCCATGCCGAGCTCGTCTCGCCGAGCCAGATGGCCTTTCCCGGGGCCTCCTTGTTAACCACCTACGGGCACGTGAGCACGAACAGGTGAGTGTGGACAGGTGAGAATGGACAGTTGAGCACAGGTAAGTATATAGAGGTGAGTACATACAGGTGACCGCACACACGTTAGCACAGGTGAGTACATACAGGCGAGTACAAACAGGTGAACAGACAGGTAGGCATGCACAGACAAGAGGCGTAGTGCACAGTGATATAAGACAGCGGTCCCCAACCTTTTTGGCACCAAGGTCCGGTTTTGTGGAAGACAATTTTTTCACAGACCGGGGGGGGGGGGGGGGGGGGTTCATCATTGGGTCTTTCCCCCTTTTCAAAGAAGCTCTCCAGCGACGTTTGTTTTCTACTCATTGTGGCTAGGGGTTAGCAGCTTGTGGGCTTACCAAAACCGTGACTGAGACAAGTGCGTAGTGCGGGAAAGATGGAAGTGGTAAATAAAATCATGGGCGGGCCACGCGCGGACTCACCGCTCACCTCCTGCTGTGCGGCCCAGTTCCTAACAGGCCACGGACCGGTACCGGTCCGCGGCCCGGGGGTTGGGGACCTCTGATATATGATTTGGGGTATAAAACAAGTGGCAGAGGAATATGGGATAGGGGCATGAGACAGAGGAGTACTGTAGGGGGCATGGGGTTTGGAATACGGGGCAGGGGGTAGTAGGCGCACGGGGGTCTCACCTCCTGCACGGCGCTGATCTCTGCTGCCAGAGAGTCCAGCATCTGGGGGTCCATGAAGTTGTCAAGCGTGGCTGTGCGTCCGTTCATGTAATACCTGCGAGGGCACAGGTCAAAGGTCACAGTGGCAAAAGATGGCATTGGACGTAGCCATGCAAACCGTTTATAATGAAATGTCAGTGTCTCTACTGTATTGATCGACTCAATAGCTGGAATGTGGAGTAACCCCAGTGCACAATAGCCCCCTGGCACAATCGCCCCCCCCCCCCCCCATCAAATGGTGGCGATTAAGGAGGAAGAACCAGAACAAACGGAGGAGTTGCAGGATATTGGGAGCAGCTCTAATGGCCATTCACTCACTGGTGCCACGTCACAGCCTCAATGGCATCCTTGGCCGAGTCCAGAAACCTGTGCCGGGAAGGGGGAGGGGGGGGGAAACAGAGGGGAGAGGTCACCAAGAGATGTGACCCAAGGTCACGTGGCACATAAACGTAACCCAGGTGTGTGATAAAAAAAACTGTTGACCCAGTGCCATGTGTTACAAACACTCAGGAGGCAGGGTCATGTAACCCAGAGTCATGTCACTGGAGGATTGTGACCTCGGGTCATTTGACAAATAGACATGACCTACCGCAGAGACCCAGGGATGTGGATGCGGCCACCCGCGGGGCCCCTCCTACCCCGTGAGCAGGGTGAGGGCGCTGCGCCGCGGCCGGGTGATGTCGGGGCCGTAGAGCTTCGCATCCTGGAACGCGGGGTGGCTCGACCTGAGCAGCGTCCGCAGCGCCAAGAAGTCTGCCCCGAGCTGCGCTCCGCTCACCTGCCTCCCCGCCACGTGAGGGTAGCTGTTGGGTTCTGAGCGCAGTAAGCAAACACCGTGCGCGCGGCGATCATGCGGACGCCGTCGACGAACGCTCGCCCGCTGGGTTACAACGTGCGCACCGCACTTTACCGGGAGCGTCCCTTGAGGCCCCCTCCCCCCCGCGGGCATTGCTGCTCGGCGAGGTGAGACGGAAGCTGCTGCGTGCGGCGGATTTAGGCGCGACTCGAACCGCGAACCTCCCCATAGCAAGAGTCGAACACGCCACCGCCGGGCCACGTCACCGCCTCCCCCCCACCCCTCCCACCGGAGGTCCCAGGGCCCCGGTGCAGTTGCGCCGCCTGCGGCAACTCGACAGCGGCTACGCCACGCGGTGTGCGGTGCGGCGTGGTGAGGTGCGGCGCGTCCCTCACCGTTGCCGAGCTCCCAGGAGACGTGGTCCTGGCCGCGCGCGTGGACGTGGCGCAGGATGAGCCGCGCATTGCCGTCGTCCCACGCGCCGCTCGGGCCGCGCAGCAGCGCGTTGAGGCCGAAGACGAGGCGCAGGCCCGAGCACGCCGAGAAGCCCAGCAGCTCGTCCAGCGCGGCGCCTGTGACGCCCGCAGGCCGGAGCAGGGACAAGATCAGGATCGAGAGCGGGAGCCGGATCAGCAGGAGAATCAGGATTAAGAAAGCAAGAGGAGAATTACGGTCGAAAAGAAGGAGAGGACGAGGGGCAGGAGAAGGAGGAAAAATTAAGAAAAGGATCAGGACCAGGGCTTAGTTTCAACCAGGTCCACACCCAGTACACCACATCCAGGATACCTCTCTCACTCTGGCTACGGCTACTGGTCAAGTTCCACCAGTTCACCGACGGCCCGGACACTGTTCAGTTTTAAGTCCTAATGAGGACCGATGTGATGTTTTTTGACATGTGATGTTGCCGTGTGATGGTGGCGGTGGTGGTGTGCAACCGTTGCTTTTGAGCCGTGTGATGTGGCTGCAATGTGTGATGGAAATGATGATTATGATGGAGCTGAGCGATAGTGCTCTAGGATATACGGAGATGATGGTGATGCAGCCGTGTGATGCTCAAGTGCTCTACGATGTGATGAAAAACAAAATGTGCCAAGCTTTATCAATCCAATGCTCGACGCTGAATGAGATGGTGCTGTATGTGATGCTGCTCATTGTTGTGGCAGTGCGTGATGCTGCTGGGACCTGTCATGGTGATGTTCTTCAAGGTTTTTCTCCGTTCATCTCGGAGCATCCCTGGCAGGAGTTCCTCTGCCCTCTGCCTCTGCCTCCGGATCTTCGCCTCCGAGAAGAGCGGGGGGCGACACGAGACTCGGGGCTCCATCCGCACCTCTGCACACACCCACGCATACAGAGAGACAAAGGTCCTCCGTGTAGCCTTAACAGACTGTTGGGGCAAGTGCTGTTAGCGAGTAGCACCTATGGAATGCTGGCACGGCGCACAAAGGGGTGGGTGGCCAACACCATGCCCAGCCACCTTTGTCTCCCCAGCGGCGATGGTTACCCACTGCACCAGCTTTCATTTGAGGCCGAGTCGACCTAGGAGATGCTCACGAACTCAGGTCACCGGGGTTGCAATGCAGCGCACTCACCGATATACTCTCGCTCCCTGGACACACACACACGTGTAAACATGCATCATCACGCTCATGGTTCGGCCACGGAGACGCAACCCCTTTTCTTTGCTCTTTGCCCAGGCGTGCTCCCTTTTCGCGGCTCTGGCTGTGACGACCCGCGGCTTGACGTAGCGTCCTCATTAAACCCTCGTCCCCCCCCCACCCAAGCCGCCTGCTAGGAGCGCGACAGACAGACTTAGCGCACCGGTGCATCACTGACACATACAGACACCTGACACCGCACAGCGCCAACCAATTCGGTGGTCAGACGAGCCAGGCACGATGAGCCACGTGTACAGATCACGGTGCAGAAATCACTCTGCAGCCACAGAGGCAGCGAGGTGGTGCAGCGAGCAGGGTTGCCGGTCATCAACGTCATCGTCATCAGCCACGATATATATCCACTTTTGGATGGAGACCTCCCCCAAGCCGCTGCCATCCTTGAGGGATGCGCGATGTGACGGTGGACCGAGCTCCCGCACGCTTAAGCGGACTTCATCGCTCCGCTCTCTCGTTGTGGACGTATTCGTCTCCGTGACGAGTCTGCAAGCGACGACCTGTTCTGCCCCAAGCCCGCTCACTTTCTTTTACGGTCACTGTGATGTCTCCAACTTGCGAACGTCTCCCTATGCCCTATGTTCCTCTTCCTCAGTAGTGTCATTCCATGCTTGTCAATCCAAGCTTTCATCTCCCCAAAGGGGTGCTGATCTGCTGCGTTTATTCTCTACTATGTGCAGACGTGTTTTAGTGGTGTCCCCTCGTATGTGTGGGTTTTTCTCCGGCTACTGCAGCTTCTATCCACACCAAACAAAAAATAACAGGAACAAATACGCTCAATAAGGTACTGGCCAAACATCCCAGAGCAGGATCCTCCTGACATAGAAGCCTTGAGACTCAGAAAGACATTCCGAAATAAATTATTGGATAAAAAAAGAATGGCCTTGAGATTCACAAACGCTTTATAGATAAATAAATATGTTATAGTCCTTGGGTAAAGGAATTGGTCAATTGTTGAAAGTAGGATCTCCTTTCAAAACATTTTCCTGAAACGCGGAGAGACATTGAACGGCGAAGAAGCGGGAGCTCGGGACGACGGGATTGAGGTCCGGAATAGAGCCAGGAAACTTAACCCTGAGCTGCGTTCAGAGGCTCTCGGTCTCCTTCTGTGGCTGGCGACAGTCACTGATCACTCCACGGAGCCACTGCCATCGAATAAAGCGTTGGTGCCTTTATTTTTAATAAAAAGTATGTTGGCCAATGATCTTTGTCAAGTAAATGAACACACACACTATTATTTTCATTCAGTAGAGGATTTGGCCAAACTTCCCAATGCAAGACTCTGGCGTTTCTCCTTCTCATCCTCAACCTCGTCTCCTCGCCTCCAGCAATCCAAATCATCCACCCTCAATGCACCCGATCTCGTTGGAATCCCAGTTCATAGTTTGATGGAAAATTGCCTGGCAATAATCACAATAATTACTATAAATCAATTTGTAATGCACACAGAATATTTCACGGACATAAACGGCTGTGACTGAGGCACGGAGCCAAGCTGAGTATCGCTCGAATGCCGCGCGAGAAAATGGTGGGGCCTTTAAGTGTCTCTTTAAGCGTATCTTTAAGCCAGTGTAGATTGAACGTTGCTGCTGTGATTGTGCAGCGGGACGACAACGATGATGATGGCCGCAATCCATATGGCTGGGGCTGCCACGGAGAAACCACGCCCGGCAGTGGCGCTGCCCAAGCGAACTGCGGTTGAATAACGAGCGTCGTTAGCTTGGGCAACGAGGGGGCCACAAGATGAGAGCACAGCGACAGACCGGTGAAAATGTACGTGTTATCCCCTCAATTGCTGGTGGGTTTTCTCCGGGGACTCCACTTTCCTCCCGCACGCACGATGCCAAAAAGCTCGCATGTAGAATGGACCAAACATCCCACTGTAGCAGGATCCTCCTGAAACAGAAGCGTTGAGACTCGGGCGAGGCTTTATTTCCTGGGGAACAATAAAGAGGCAATAATTACCATTGTTCTCCCACGAGGGGGTCAAGCCGGAAACCCACGAGGGGCTCCCAGATTCCGGCTGGAAGATCAGGAAGTCCTGCCTCGTGCCCCCAAAGCGCAGGAACGCTGGGGTCAGGGCCTTGGCCAGGGTGACGAGGCGAACGTGTCTGGTGGAGCAGAGGCAGGGCGAGGTGCAGCCTGAGATGACTAGCAGATGCATCACCGTCACCACCATCACGTACAGCCCATTTGTCAATCCACTGCTGGATGAGGGATGAGGCCCTACCCATGCCGTGCTGCGCTCACGGCCAACATCGAATATTTGAAACCGGTCCTCCCCTAGGTAGACCCAGCCTAAAATTGGTACCTGGTGCGGTGTGTAAACTTTGCCACTGGGGAGACAAAGACGGCCGGGCGTGGTGCTGGCCACCCACCCTGTCACGTGCCGTGTCCGCCTTCAAAAGTGCTCGCTAACAGCGCTTGCCCCAAAAGTCAATTAAGTCTGTGTGTCTATACTATATATGGGCATGTGCGTGTGCGCACAGTACAGTCCGCGCAACTTGTTTACATGCCGGTGCGTCTGTGCGTGTGGTCGAGAAACCCAATGTGTATGATTACTTATTATTCTAATTTATCCATAAAATCCTGACCTCGTTCCACGACTCGATATCGGGAAGGGCCCCCCGCTAAGTTTCGCGGGATCTTTAACGTCCACCGTGCTGCTGGACGACGCGCGCTGTCTTCACACGGGCAAGTAGCGCTACAACAACAACCGCCATTCGCCACTAAGTGGCAGTGACGTCACCACGACGCTCGTGCCAGGCTAGGTGCACCTTGGGGCCACGTGAAGTGTCGAACGCCCGCTGGCAGGAGGTCACGGGGCAGACCCAGGTGCCACAGGTCGACTGACTGAGATGACCGAGATGACTGGCTGATGCACCACCTGTGCCCCCTACTGTGGCAACTTTCTGTGCTTTAGCCACCCGGCACTCCGCTCGTTGTTGTGAGCGTCGCTCCTCCGCCCTCCGTTGTTGTTGGAGGGCGACTGCCCCCAACTGCCCAGTAGCAGCAGCGTCCTTCACGAGCCTCCTCCACAAGTAGCGCACACACAGACGCACAGCCAAAGTGTCGACCAGGGGGCCCATCCGTGGCTGGGTGTTGGAACCGACGAAGCCCCCTTACACGGAGCGGCCGACGTCGTTCCACCGGGTTGACGCGTGTAGATCTCCCCTCGCTCACCCTCACCTCAGGAAGTCGATCCATCCGTTCTCCACCACCGAGGTGTCGATGGCGAACGAGAGGAACTCGGTGCTGAGGGCGTGCAACGCCTCGCTCGTGTCCACGCTGAGAGCGACTTCCACGGGAGCGCCGCGGCTCTCCCCGTCTCGCCGCGCCGCCGCCACCGCCGATGCGCACAAACAGAAGACGAAAGCGCGGAGCGTCGCTCCCTCCATCACTCTGGGGTGGGGAAGAGGCAATGGGTGAGTGATGATGGTGATGGTTGTGCCGGTGGTGGTAATTGATGATGGTGGTGATAGTGATGGTTATTCGTTATAACTGCGGTGATGATAAATTGGAATTACTCTTTGGTTCTTTGGGTAAAGTCACGTAGAAAATCAAATAACAATAGAATACGACGTTTCGGTTGCAACTCAAGCAACCATCATCAGGTAAGAATGAATGATGAAACACAGACACGGAAACAACACAGGCACACGCACATGCAGAGAGAGAGAGAGGCACACACAAAGACACACCGAGCGAGACACACACCAAGACAAACAAGGTAAGTAAAATTGTGATGACAATTGTTACTTGACGATGGTGCGGTGATGGCTATTGACGATGATGATGGAGGTTGATCAGTAGAATGATGATTCCGATGGCGGTGACGACGACGATGAGTTAATCAACTCCGACGACGACGAAAAGTACGCACGCACATCCCGCTCCTTGCGCAGAACAACCCAATCTCGGCGATCGCCTCCTCCCCTTCCTCCTCCTCCCAGACCCCTCGAGCCCAGCTCCGCTGTGACAACAATTGGCGGGGCACCACCAATGGCCAGGGTCTCTCACTCGCCTCCAACTCCCCACGGCAAAGGACAATCTGCAAGCCAACCTCCCTCCTAACGCCAGCCTCCCTACCGACAGCAGCAGCAGCGGAGCGGTGGCGAGCGGATGAGGATCGAGTGCCGATGACGAGAGGGCACGCGGTCGGCTCCGAGGACTCACGGCGTGAGCTGTGGGTCGTGGCTTTATTGCCAGTGGGTGAGGCGGTCTCGGCTCGGTTTGATGATTGCACAAAGACCGGTCGGGGTTTAGTTCCAGCCGAGTCTGTGGGCGTTGGCAAACCGGAAAAACATACTTCCGTCGTCGGCGGCACACCGCATCGAGTGTACTTCTCTCTCTCACGCTATGCCAGTGGCTGTTACAGTCGAGTGCCAACCTGAACTGCTCCCGTCTATGCCAGCGACCACGAAAGAAAACAAAATTCAGTGGGAAAACAAATTTTGGGTGCGTAACATCAGCAGCAGCGCCACCTCGCAACAACAACAAACCTGCCATTCGTCACTAAGTGGCGGTGACGACACCGTGGCGCTTGTGCCAGGCTAGGTGCACTTTGAGGCCAGGTACAGTGTCGGAACGCCCGCTGGCAGGAGGTCACGGGACAGACCCAGGTGCCATGGGTTGGCCGACTGAGATGACTGGCTGATGCATCACCGTCACCACCATATGGTTTTGCTTTACTGCTTGAGCCGAATGGCTCACAGGGCCATATACCAAATAAATGAAACTGAAACTGAGTAAGCCGGGGGGGGGGGGGGGGGTAGGTTTGTGGCAATTGTGGAGCCGTGAGGTCTTTGGGAAAAAATGCGGAATCGTGTTTGAGTCGGTAAGAAAAAAAAGACCCGGCACGGCCGAAAACAAGAAAAACCCACACACCTGCATTCACTCACGAAGTCAACACAAAGATCCCCCGTGTAGCCTAACGCAGCCTGGAGGGGCAAGTGCTGTTCTATATCCATTAAGATCGGACGGCGAACACCACGCTCGGTCTCCTTTTATACACGCACTTCGCCAGGTGCCCATTTAAGGCTGAGCTGACCTAGGGGAAGCCCAGCACCGGTTCAAATACTCGCCACAGAGCTCGTAGCGCGGTGCGCTAACTACTGCGCCACCACTCACACAAACGCAACAACAAAGACAAAGATCCCCCTATAGCCTGTAACAGACTGTAGGGGCAAGTGCTGTTAGCGAGCACCTATGAAGGCCGGCACGGCACACGAAGGGGGTGGGCTTGCCAACACCACGCCCGGCCGCCTTTGTCTTCCTCGTGGCAATTATTTTTACAAATAGCACTAAGTACTCATTTGAGGCTGAGTCGACCTAGGGGGAGGCCCAGGACCGGTTCAGCCAATACGTCACTGGGTGTTGGCCGTGAGAGGGAATCGAACTCGGGGTCGCCAGGTTCGTAGCGCAGCGTAGCGCTAACCACGACACTACCGCTCCCCACGCAGAGCAACTCACCTGTATTGACACTGTTGTTGTCACGCACCCACACCGCCACACGCTGGCTTCTCGCACCTACGCACTGGCACGCTCATTCACAATCCAGAAACTCGAACGGCAGCCGAGATTCGTCACTAAGCGGCGGTGACATCGTGCCAGCCTAGGTGCACTTTGAGACGGTTCACGTGAAGTGTTGAAGATTCGCTGCAGGCAGGAGATCACGGGACAGACCCAAGTGCCATGGGTTGACCGGTTAATGACTGATAGATGCAGCAACCTATGCTCTCCACTGTGCCACTGCACACACAAAGACATTCTTGGTTCTTTCGGTAAAGTCACGTAGAAGGGAAATAATAAAATAATGAAAATAAAACGTCATAAAATTCTCACGACGTTTCAGCCACAACGCAAGCAGCCGAAACGTCATGAGAATTGTATGATGTTTTATTTTATTATTTCCATCGACGTGACTTTACCGAAAGAACCAAGAATATGAATCCCTGCAGTCACGAAAGCTTTAAATCGAAATTTAAAGACAAAGATCTTCTTAACGGACTGGGGCAAGTTCTGATAGCGAGCACCTATGAAGGCCAGAACGGCACACGAGGGGGTGGTGAAGCCAGGATCACGTCCGACCGCATTTGTCTCCCCCAATATGTTTACACACCACACCGAGTACGGTACCGTTTTCAATGCGATCCACCTAGTCCTGGTATAAACCCAACACTGATGCTAGCCTTGGCGGGGAATCTAACTCTGACTTCCTGTTTTCTCACACGCAATCGCATTTTCCATCAGCAAAGTCCGCCGTGAACTCGTGTGACCGGCGGGTCCTTGAGTGGTTATCTTCGTAGCACCAGGCATCATTATCATCGTTACCACACTTTTTTTAACGAGGATGGGGGCAGAGCAGGGGGTTACGTTGTGAGCAACATAGGGCAGTGCAGCAAAATCAGACGTCGTATGCCAGTAAACATGCAACGTTGGCCCAACGTTCTGGGATTCGTTACTGGGATTGTATTTCTTCTATACCGTACTCCCACGTCTATGCTCCTCGTCTTCACAAATTGGCAATGTAATTGAGGAAGTGTTTCTACCGGCTGTGATGATACATCAGCCCGGTTTCCTTCTGGTCTAACTGATGTATAAGCGTTGTAGTTTTACTGAACTATTTCAACTGAAAAATAACCTTGGGAACTCCAAAAAAAAAAAGCGTTGAGCCACAAGACCGGGAGATGTAAGGACAGCAAGTGGGTTCGCGAACCCATCTGTGTGGGCATTTGAGTGTTGTCCAGGATAATTATTGGTTATTTTTTTCCTCCGGATAGTCCAGTTTTCCTCGACACGAAGTAAAACACTTTCAGGAAATTGAAATTAACTAGTCTTGAGACTAAGTGGGGCATTTCGGGGGGGAACCGACAATATTGTATCTAATACCATTGATCTCGTTTGTAATTGTGTCCAGAGTGCCCAGTGACACGTGCATAGCACACGTAATGACACATGTATTGGTATTTTACATCTATAATTAATACAGCGTGCATTTTTAGACTAAATACCTTACCCAGTCATGGAACACATCATAAATACGCATAATTCAAAATCTGTATTAATAACGGAGGAATCCGATGAGCTATATTTTTCACTGATGTCCGGTAGGGGCGGGTTAGAACGTTACAACAACAAACATTACAACAACACGATACAAATGCAAAGCATAGGAAAGGTAAGAAAATCACTTAAACATACACGCATAAAACACTTTTTTTTATCTTACCAGGTAAAGCCCACTTAGCTAGTAGCTTATTTTTCAGAAGAGACCTGACCACAAATGATAGCTCAACGAAGTGGCTTATTTATGGACATTTACAGCAGCAAAATAACGTAAATTATTTAAAGGCATGTTTGTAATTAAATGGAGGACCCCAACGACTCGTATACAATGTATCCTTAGCTGTAACATAATACAACAAGTGCATTATTTATTCAGGATAGCACACTAATTCTTTTTTTCAGGAGGGTCCTGCATTTGAGTTTTTTTATTGTAACATGTTTTTGACCCATTGGCTCAACTTGAAATACCTGTTGACCGTTATGAAACCATCCGCGATGTGGTTCATTGGACTGCCTGGGCAATGTTTATCAGAATCAGGCGACGTGTTCGTCCTATCTGAAGAAACTTCTCACGTTACTGTGTTGATAAATACGTCGCTGAGAGCCTGCCTCTGTGCCTGACTCACCTTCTCACTTCTCCTTTCTCATGGCTGATGTGGATGCAGAGCGACGACTACTATTTCACATTCAGACGGTCAAGCCAGACAACCGCATCAGGAGCAGCAGAGTGGATCGCTGTGATGTCTCCTTCGTATTTGTGGATCAGGCATTTCGTCGTTATATGTTGTACGGTCTGTTCTGGATGACCACAGTCGCACGCTTAAATTTTGCTACGTGACTTTGTATACGTGCAGTCTCAGTGCAGCTGGTGCCATCTTCATCAATGGTTTCCATAACTGGTTTATATCGTTAATTAAGCAAGCCCTTGGTTCGTGCTAAATTGGAAGATCAGGCTTCATGAGTATCACGGTTGTTGTTTTTACGCTTGTTTTGTGTTACTCACTGAGGATTAACTCTGGTCCAGGGGGGTCCTGTCCAGGCCACTTGCTGTACTTCCCTCTCCTGCCTAGGACCGTCCTGGGTGCTGCTGTGCGTAATCCTTCATGCGTAATTTGCGGGTATTTCTTTTAGAATCAACCAATCTTTATTTTACGTGCCAAATATAGCCCTCAATAAAGTAGGCATCGGTGCACATTACAACAGAACGGGAACGGTACAGGGGGCAGAGAACAACAGGAGTGACTTAACATAACAATGGGATGTTTTGCCAATCCTGCCATACTACCAGTTACGTTGCGTTTTGTTTAGCTCTGGGAAGAAACCGGAGAACCCGGAGGAAAACAAAGCAGAAGCGAGGGAGAACAAACAAACGCCACATAAAAAGGCACCCAAGTCTGGAATCGAATCCTGGACCTTCTTTCTTACTGTGAGGCACTCGGATTACCACTGCGTCATCCTGCCGGGTAAGTGGGATGTTGATATGTATTTGTCATATACTATATGAAACACGAGTTTTGCTAGCTGGCCGTCCGTGCAAGCCTTTTCTAAAACACAGTATTAATGTACTGTATGTTGAACTTATTTCGCGCTATACGTGGCCAAAACCGCACTAATCAGAGGTGCGGAGGAAGGACAAACTGAACACGAAATTAGTATTTCAATCTAGATTTAAAAGTGCATAGCTCCAGTGGCTTCCTGATATCGGAAGGAAGAGCGTTCCAGACGGCCGCAGAAGTGCATCTGAAAGCACGATGAGGTCACCGTCTTTGTTCGATGGTTAGCCAAAAGCCGCATCTAGGATGACCGGAGTTTGCGGGACAGTGTATAGTCTTTGACGAGATCAGCAAGGCATTGTGGTTCATCTGTGGCAAATACTTTGTGTAAGTCGTTAATTAAAATTAATCAGCCATGGTCAATCCACTGCTGGACGAAGGCCTCCCCAAGCCACCGCCATCTCTCACAATGCTGGGATGTGACAATGGTTTTAGATACAATATTGCCTTTTTGTTCTTCCAGAAACGCCTCACTGAGTCTCAAGACTAGTTTAATAGGAGGGGCATGCATTGGGATGTTTGGCCAATTTCAATACCATGCAAGTGGTTTGCTTCGTGTGGAGAAAAACTGGACTATCCGGAGGAAAAAAATAACAACAAGAATTATCCTGGACAGCACCTAAGTGCCCACACAGATGGGTTCGCGAACCCACTTGCTGTACTGCCATCTCCTGGACGTGTGGCTCAGCTTTTTTTAGCTTCCCAAACGTCTACGTTATTGACCAACCGCTATCCCCAAATCGACGGGTGACAGGCGTGCAAAACCACCACGCCCAACTTCACAGGCGCTCGGAAGCCAACTCATCATACCTCACCCACGTGGCCAATCAAGTAACGAAACGCGGTTTAATAAACAAACAAAAAAACCCGCGCTCTTTCCGTCCGATTAGCATCACGGCTCGCCGATTGGCTGAGGCGTGCTTCTAGATTCCCCACCGCTCATGCGTACGGCCTCGTATCCGATTGGCCAATTCTTTAAACGAGCGGACCACTGGGAGAGCGCCGAGTTGGGATCGGTCGCGCATGCGCTCTGGGAAATGTGAAGCCGTGCTTCAGCACCACGTGGTCGGGGACCCAGGCTGGAGATGTCAGCAGCAATAAGAGCGACCCACAGGACTCGGCAGTGTGGCAGGCACCGGGGCAGCCGATCACTGGGGTAGTCAGTCACTGGGGCAGTCAGTCACTGGGGTAGTCAGTCACTGGGGCAGTCAGTCACCGGGGCAGTCAGTCACCGGGGCAGTCAGTCACCGGGGCAGTCAGTCACCAGGGCAGGCAGCTACCAGGGTAGTCAGTCACTGGGGCAGGCAGTCACCGGGGCAGTCGATCACTGGGGTAGTCAGTCGATCACTGGGGTAGTCAGTCGATTACTGGGGTAGTCATTCACTGGGGCAGGCAGTCACTGGGGCAGTCATTCACCGGGGCAGGTAGCTACCAGGGTAGTCGGCCACCAGCGTAGCCAGTCGCCAGGGAAATCCGTCAGTCTGTGATGATAGTATCAAGTCACCATTCAGTCAGTCACTTAGGCAGTCAGGCAGCGTGACAGTGGTCGGGTTACTCATTCAGTCAGTCACTAGGGCAGGCAGTCTTAGAAGCAAACTGCTGTGCCTTAGGGCAGGCAGTCCGTCGGGCACTCAGGACAAGCAGTCTTACAGGTAGTTTGTCAGGTACCCAGTCAGCCTGTGTCAGGTACTCGGGCTAGTCAGTCAAGCACTCAGTCTGGCAGACACAAGGCCAGTTACAATCAGCCGCCGTCACTGTATCAGACAGGCACATAGCAGCCAAACTGCGGGTTGCTAAGGCTGATATTCAATTACCTTATTAGTCGGCCAGACAATCCCTGGGGCAGACACAAAGATCTGCGGTCTGTTAAGTAACTCTGGTTCCCAGACATTCTGTAAGGCACTCCTCTTACCCAGCCAGCAACTCGAATAAACTGCCCAGTCACTAAATTCATTGCCAATCGGTCAACCACTCAACTCGCTGCCCAGCCGGTCGCTTTGCGGTCACCATCATCAGCCGGACAGGCGATGGAGCCGCTGGCGATGACGCTGGGGCTGCTGCTGCTGCTGCTCGCCCCGTGTCGCGGCGATGACGGAGACCACGGGGACTTCATCAAGAGGGAGCACAGCCTCATGAAGCCTTATCAGGGTGAGGCCACGGGGCTCTGGGGTCGGGGGGGGCGAGTCGGGCTTCGGTTCGGTGGTCGTCTCGAGCAGCGTTCGGGGTCACGTTAGGCGTAGGGTCAGAGGTCAGATCGGGTGAGCGGTTTGGGATAATAAGGTTGGTGAGCAGAGCCTGGTGGCTGGGTCAGGGGTGAGAGTTAGAGATATAGGAGACATGGATTGTACTGCATCTTCAGCCACTGGAGTACAGCACCTGTAACGTTTCGTCTCGTGGCACGTGTAGTTTATAGGCAGTGCGTGTGTTAAGTCAATGGAGTATGTCATGGGGCGTCAAACCTAATCTTATTGTTCAACACGGTATGTTTACGTGTATGCCAACTTAATCCGCCACTACCTGCGTGTGTAAGACAAATGTATGGAAAAGCAAATTTACTTAAAGGCAGCAAGTTGCACATGTGAATTTCCATTGTGCCCAATTAAGCCAGGATGTGAACTGCATAGTTGCATATGAAGCCTTGTATTTGTTGTGCGTGAAACAAGTATCCAACTTTATATGGTAGGCTAGCTATTACTTGCGTATCAAACGACTGAGTTGTTGTCTGTACGTAAAGCCAGTATATTGCATCTGTATATTAATAGTTATTCCTACTTGTATTTTAACCGATATGCATACCTGTCAGCCCATACAAACGCAATCTTGTGCTGGGAAATTGAGTTTTCAGGTCCATACGGCGTACAGCCGTTTCAATACGGGCAAAAATTGTGTCTTTGTTTGTGTTTCTCCCTTGCGATGGGACTTTGTAGGCTGAACGTTGGGATTTATAAGGGATACCAATAAGGTCTGCATTGGTCTTTAGTAAGGTAGGCACTGATAAGGGGTTGACAGGTGTGGGTTTGGCTTAGCATGCAGGTGACGCACCGACTTAACAAGGCACGTGTGGCAGACCCTCTTGTCAGTTCACTACCTGGATGAGAGCCTCCCCACGCCTGTTTACTTGGCCATACTTCACCACGCTGGTGCGTGTGCGGGTTGGATTCAAGGCGAGGAACAGAGACGTGGGTGCACAGTAGAGACCATGCAACCGCTGATTTTCGTGCACTGCCCTCTGTTGACAACGTAGCGCCACAGCAGCCTATCACACCTATTATTATTATACTGGTAGGAACCACCTGGTTCCACCAGCCCACAGGGGATTATTGTGTCCGTCCGTCGTGCATCCAAAAATGGGAGGGGTGGGGCTGGGTGGAGAGGGGAGGGAGGGGAGGAGCTGGCTGGGGAGGGTGGAGCTGGGTGGGGGGTGGGAGGGGTGGGGCTGGGTGGGGAGGAGCTGGGTGGGGAGGGGCTGGGTGGGGAGGGGCTGGGTGGGGAGGGGCTGGGTGGGGAGGGGCTGGGTGGGGAGGGGCTGGTCACCCCGTGGTGCCCTTATAAAACTCAACGTTTAACCTACTCACGCCGGCTTGTGCCCGCCCTCACAGTCGGACATATTTGCGGAATACACTACGCCGCCGTTGACCCTGGCCATTGACCGAGCAACCCAACGTTCCTACCAGCTTCCTTTGCAGGAATGTGTTTAATTCATGGTGGTCACCTATCTCCAAGCACTGTGCAGAGTCAAAAACCTGTTTAGCTCCCCAGATCTGACGAGATCGGGTGCATTGCGGGTGATTTGCTTATAGGCTAAGTCAGCATGTTATTTGTTTTGAGGCCGGTATTGCTGGACGTACAGTTGACGTACCGGACATGCGCTTACATTGGGGGTATTGACGGTGATTGTCCCATTTCCACTCTCCACCACCACGACCAGTGCATCTCGTTTAGCTGGAGTGGCACATGATGACGAACATTTATCACTTAATTGTCACCGTATATTTAATGTACATCTTTATAAGGCGGTGGGCCTTAGACTTGTGCAGTGAGCATTTTAATCATGGCTTCAATTGTAACCAATTATTTCCCGGATCGACTTTGTCAGCTGGGTTAGGCACTTGACCAATAAGCGCCGTGGTGGCAAGATGCGAACTACCTCGCCTGGTGTGCAGGATGTCGTGGGTTCGACCCTGACACCTGCTGTATATTTGGAGTTTCATATCCTCCCCGTGGTCGCGTGGATTTTTCTCCAGGTCCTCCGGTTTTTCCCTCCACATTTAAAAACATGCATTTGGAGTGTTTGGCTGCAAAACATTTCCACGTGGTAAGCCATTTCATTGAGCTGTCATTTGTGGCCAGGTCACTTCTGAAAATTATGTATATAGCTTACCTGGTAAAATAAAATAAAAAATAGTTGCCACAGCTATAGGGAGAGGTCTACTGGAGGTGGTGTGCCGGATGTGGTCACTTTTTTTCTGGGTCGCCAAACCCCGGACAGGGTCTGCTGCAGAAAGATCCCAATAGTAACATTGCTAACAACCACGTTCCTTTGTAGTGGGATTGACCTTAGCACTGTGACAGGGGTCTAACTTTGACGATAAGCTCACGCTTACAGGAATTGACTCCTGGGCCAGAATAAGCAAGGGTCGTTTATTGATTGAAAATGTGTTCAGCTTTTGTTTGATGTGTGATTGTGGGGACGAGCATGCCCAAATAGGTCAGTCCCATGGTATCAGATGAAAAGTCTGACTTGTTGCTAACGCCTCAGCTGGCGTCACCGGAATTGCATCAACATCCTGCACTCACCTTATTTAATAGTACATTATTTGGTGATGTCTTGTTCGCAGTGGGGCGCAAGTTCAATTAACAAAAAAACTCAATGCATTCAACTAAGAAGACTGTGGCCTTAAAAGGAAACGTATAATAGGAGACGTGTCAGGCAATGGCCCCTCTTCACAGCACATACATGATGTGCCATAAGTGATGCATGCTATGAAGTTTTATGTGCTATTCAGAAAGACTATTTCCTGAAACGTCACCGATTATATATCTTTTTTTCTTTTAAGGCCACATTGTTATTGACAAATGCGTTGAGTTTTTATACGTACTTCATCGGTATGTTACCACATCATTCACCTTTATTAGCCATGTGCACAGACTGGTATCGTTGAATGTGTTACATGTTGCTGTTCTGGCCCAGAAATAAAAATGGATTGTTCAATGCTCCCCATAAACCCCGCTCCAGCCCCACACCTGCATGTGTATGAGTTGTAACCTCGCTTGTGTTACCCGCTCTGCGTTTGTGAAATGTACAGACCCATTAGCTCACACAGAGACCCATAGACTCACACACTATAAAATAAACATGCTGTCTCTGTAGAGCAAATTAATACGTCATATTTAGACACTACTTAAATCCACATTGTTTTAAGTACAACAATACCTTTTTACATTTTCTTTAAGCCAGAATAGAGCTTATTGAGACTTAGAAAACAGATTGCTGGAGTAGATACATGGGGATACAAATGTATACAGACACAATAAAAGCAGCACTAATATGCAAACTTTGCACAAGGTTGCAGTAATTATTTAGGAAGACTGATTCAAATAGAACGCTTCCAAGGTCTTTTGCATCCCGCAAGCTTCCTTCCCCTTGCGTTTCCTCCATATCTGTGGGCTCTCTATCCACCTAGGCCGCCGACTCGGCCTTAAACTTCCCCTGAATTGCTTCACGCAACACTTCACCACGTGAAACACTGAAACACTAGCTTTCCTACCCGGCTTCGCCCGGGACTTGGATCACCACGCCCGGCCGCCTTTGTCTCCCCAGTGGCGATGTTCACACACCACACCAGTTACTCGTTTGAGGCTGAGTCGACCTAGGGGAACCCGGGTCACCGGGTTCGTAGCGCAGCACGCTAACCGCTACACTACAATGCGTGACGCTTCCACATGCGCGGGTCACATGACAGATTTATTGAGCTCTCCCCCCCCCCCCTCCCCAAAAAAGTGTATTTTTATAATTTTTGCATGGTGTACAGTCTGGTAAGTACTCACATGGCAAATTTCAAGTTTGTTGCATGTCGGGAAGTATGCTAAACATTTTCAACAGACACACACAATCACAACTTTGCCTTTTATATATATGGAGATAGCTCAGGGAAAAAAACAACTAATTGGCACGTGGGATTTTCCTGTTACACAAGGCGGCAGCTACTGTGATCAGATCACCCCACAGTGCGTCCACCCGATGTCAACGAACATTGGAAGCCAAGCGGGGACGATGCTGGACAGTACTTAGTTGGGTGATCACCATGTATAACAGGTGTTATAGGCTTTCATGGCTCCATTGTGCACATCAAAGGATAATGCAGGTAAATCCATTGTTCTACTGTACTTCTGTGCTCCCACGTCTATGCTTTTGATTAGCACAGTTGGCTACGTATGATGCGAAGGAAGTTCAACATACATATGTAGTGACTGACTCAGAGACACTAAGAGTAGGAGGTACTCTGTTTATTAACACGGCCTGACAGTAACACTTAGTAACTACGGTTCTCAGTCAGGACAGCTGGTAGACTGCCTGACTGGCGACCCCGAGATGGTGCAGACGACGAGAAGAACGGTGAAGACTCCAGCAGCAGCACTACGGGATCCCACTCCACACGACAGCCCCGAGGTCCCCTCCCGGGGCCCCTCTTATACTGCCAGCGTGGCCTGCTGGCCCCGCCCACGCCCACGCCCCCTTCTGGAACCTACTAGCACAGGGGTCGGGAACCTTTTTGACTGGGAGAGCCATAAAAGCCAAATATTTCTAAATATATTGCATTGAGAGCCATATAGTATTTTTAACGTATAATAAATTAAATATGTCTTACTTTTAATGCAACTTCTGGTGCTGCATGGTTTTGCTGATGGCCTTGTAGTCTGGTTCATACGTGGTGAGGTTGAGCTTCATGCAGGCGTTAAGGCCCCGTGACCCGTGGAATTTATCTTCAAAACTAATTTCTGTTTACTTAAAAATGACACAGTATTATTAAGCAATATCACAAGTATTTTAAAATCAGTTCCAAACTGAATTTTTTTATTTGATTTTTTTCAACTCAAAATTGTCTGGGAGCCATATGCTGTCACCGAAAGAGCCATATATGGCTCGCGAGCCATAGGTTCCCGACCGCTGTACTAGCGGGTTCTCGATGTGCCCCTTCCGTGACCTTTCCACTACATCCCTCTCTGGGCTATCATGTGGCCTACTGTCAGTCAGGGCTGCTGAAAGCTACAGATCCTCTTCCCTGCCAGCAGCCAGCGCTATGCTGCTACGTGACCGATTCTATGTCACTATACTCTTTGGTTCTTTCAGTAAAGTCACGTAGGTAGAAAAAAAAATACAATTTTGAATAAAAAAATAATTACTTTATATTTTATTTTTCTACCTACGTGACTTTACCGAAAGAACCAAAGAGTATGGATTCCTGCAGTCACGAAAACTTCAAATCTATGTCACTACACATACATAAGCTTCAACGACCTGTACCTCCTCGTGTGACGTGCTGGCCTTAATAGGTACTCGCTAACAGCACTTGGGGGGATCTTTGTCTTTGTGTGCCCTCCAACAGGCGTTGGCTCGTCGCCAGGTGCGCAGTGGGACATCACGGGCAACACGGTGGTGATTGGCCACGCCGTGCGACTCACGGCCGATCAGCAGAGCAAGCTCGGTGCCATGTGGAACACTGTGGTACGTGGCCAGCGCACGTACAGCACACGACAAAGGTCCCCTGTGTAGCCTTAACATACTGTTGGGTCAAGTGCCGTCTGTGAGCACCTCCTATGAAGGCCGGTACGGCACACAAGAGTGTGGGTGGCCAGTACCACGCCTGGTCGTCTTCATCTCCCTCGTGGCGATGTTTACACATTGCGCCAGCTACTCATTTGAATACGAATCAATCCAATCCGACACAGCGGCATTCGTCGACGTTCCACTGCTGATGATGCTGAGACCCAAAGTCACAGTTGAACACTCTTCGTTCTAGTTCTGAAATTCGATCGTTTAATTCATAAATTGTGTTAGTCGACCACCTGGCAGTCTAATGTGAATTCGTTTTCATTGTTCTAGTGGCCAATGCCTAGAGTGCTTATAGATATAATAGTGTTGACAGAGAGCGCAGCTACTGTACACGGGAGTGCAAACAGCACTGTTCAAACACTTGCACCTACCCCCATTCAGGCACACGCACGCACATAGACCCCCTCGCTGTGCCCATCACAACCTACACCATCGACAGTGCAGGAGGAGGAACTTGAGTCCCAAGCATGTATGTATGTTGAACTTCTTTCGCACCATACCTAGGCAACCGCGCTAATCGTAGATGCGGGGAAAGGTCAACAAACTAAACACGAAAAGCTGTTCTAAAGAAATTAGTTTTCAGTCTAGATTTAAAAGTGCATAGCTTCAGTGGTTTCCTAATATCGGAAGGAAGAGCGTTCCAGACGGCCGCAGTGGCGCGTCTGAAAGCGCGCGATGCGGTGACCGTCTTTGTCCGACGGTGAGCCAAAAAAAAGCATGGGGGTCCCTCCCTCCCCACACCCCACCCCTCCACCCCCTCCTCATCTTTAAACCCCAGGGCACTGCTCCTGCATGACAATGAGCTGCCCTCCTTGAACTCGTTCTTCGGACAGTGAGTCATTGAAGTCACCAATGACTCTGGACATCCTTGCAAACGAGGTGTTACATCTCAAGGCATTATCAAGGTTAAATATTCCAATAAAACATTACGAAGCCTACCAGCAGTAAGTAAATTCTGAATTTGTAGCTATCATCCGACAGTTTTAACTAGTCATATTTCCGCACCAGTTTGTCCCAATTGACAGTGGGCAGCGAGTTTGCGGATATCGCATTTTTGGCTCTTCTTATGTCGGTACACGCTGGCCGGCAGGCGCACTGGTTCTTTCGCTACACTACGAACCTGGTCTCCTGGGTTTGATTCCCGGTGATGGCTCAAATCAGTGCTAGGTGATATCTTCTTAACCCGTTGTTGGCCAGCCCTGTTCACCAACCCTCTCTGACCGACGTGGTGAGGTATGGTCAACAACCCCCATCAACGACAGTGTGGAGAGGCATTCATCCAGCAATAGGGATGCACACTATACACTTCTAAACTCGTCTTAAACACGAGTGTGTTTTCAAAACTAGTCTTCACACAACAACATCACCACGGCGCTTGTGCCAGGCTAGGTGCACTTTGGGGTCACGTGAAGTGTCGAAGGCACGTTGGTAGGCCGGTCACGGAACGGACCCTGAATAAGATGATTGGCACACACTCCCCACCACCACATCCCTTTCACTTTCCCACCAGACAGACACAGATCGGCTTCCACTTCCGCCCAATATCTTCCTTCCGTACAGTTGGAGCACCCGCGTGGCGACACGCGGCTGTGTAAATAAGAGTTCCGTGACACCGTACGAGGTCGCATCAACTCGGCCTCGCTCTGTGACACTGTGCGAGGTTGCATCAACCTGGCCTCGCATGCGGCCAGACCTGGGAGAGTGATCGGCCTGATACGGCCCTGAAGTCGTTGCCCCCCCCCCCCCCACCGCAAGTCGCGACATGTATGATGTTTGGCTCATTGTGAATTGAAATTAACCAAGTGCGGTGGGTGGAGGTCATCCGGCGTTCGTGGCCGAATCTCGGTGGGGAAACGATGGCGTTCACCGCAAGCAGATGTCACCCGTGTTCCGATCTGTCCGAGGATTCTTTGACGGTTTTCGTGCAGTGCAGAAAGTGGTGGCGCAATTCCTTGGGATGTTTTTGGTCTTGATGTTATCGATACGAATCGGGGATTCAATTATCTTTTGCTTAGGGCGTCCTGGTCAAACCACATTTATACTGCGGAAAACTCTTTGTCATTTTTTTTGTACTTGCGGAAACAATGCTAAGTGGGAGCTCCCATTTTTACAAAATCAATCATTTTATTCGCCTTACCCAGAGTTCAGATTCAAACTTTATTATTACATCTGGTAAGGCCCATTGAGCCTAGCATCTGTTTTACAAGTACGACCAGAGTTGTACCACATGACGGTGAACAGCGCATTAACGCCTCAGTGCTGCACGGAAGCGAATCTTCAAATAATACGTTATTTAAATGTATGCCGTACTTCAATCGGGATTACCGTTGGTAGGGCTATTTTAATAAACAATAGACAGGAAGAACACGTTCAAAGGGCTCTATAATGCATAATGTACGTTGCCTCAGTTAACCCCCCCCCCCCGCCCCACATTGCGCAAGAGCGCAGAAGCGTGATCAACACATCTACGCCTCTATATAAAGAACGAAACAGTAAGACTTCTCCACAAATCTGGCTGTTGCTTGATGAAGCTAGTTGTCATTACTGGCGAAACGTCGTACTCAGTTTGTAAATGATGTGGCTTGGCTCTCCAACACACTAGTGCTGTACTAGTACACTACACTATACACTACACTATACACTACACTACACACTTGTGCTGTACTAGTGACGAATTGGCCACATTCTATTTACGTGACAACCCTCACTAGTTGGCTGTGTCGGGTGGTGGCAGGTTTTAACAACACATTTATATATTTACACGATCTAACCCAAAAACCTCTTATGGATGATATTGATCGCGAAAGCCTCCGTGTTAAACTGATGGAAAAGTTATTTAAACAAAACGATCAGTAGTAAAAGAAAAAACAATTTGCCTTTGCTAGTGCTGGTTCTCATTGCTTCCAGTTGTGGAGGGTACAACCTCAGCCTCGATGTGTATGCAATCTCAGGAGTCATACGCAGGTGGATTCGTTGAGAAACTGGGATAGCGACGTTAGTGACTTCCTCATCGCGCTTTCTCACACAGAGACCCATAGACGTATGTACAGACCCATAGACTTGCATAGTGACCCATAGTGTAGTGAGTTTGTGGCTTCCATCCAATCACCAACATCACCATATAAAATTAGTTTTTCACTTGATTTGTATACATTCAGCAATGTCCAAGCGACGATCATTGCTGTAAAATACAGAGGGTGGTTGAGTGCTGCCCTCTAGTGTGAGGACCGGACGTCGTCGCTTGTATGGATATCAGAGGTAGCTCTTCCATGTCTGCTTCCTTGGGCCGTTCTCCAACGCAAAGGGTTGCACTGCTCAGTGAGCGTTCCAAACGGGTTATTTGTCTAGTGGCGTCACGCCGGGAGCAGAATTGGGATAAAATTGGGGAACATTTACAACAACAAAAAATGGGTCTTTTAAAAAAACGAGCCGATGTACTTCTCTGCAGCCGTGCCACGTGACGGACTGGGAGATGCACGTGCACTTCAAGGTGCACGGTCAGGGCAAGAAGAACCTGCACGGGGACGGCTTCGCCGTGTGGTACACCAAGGACAAGATGCAGCTGGGTGAGCCGCAAGTGAACGGTGGCACCGCGATTAGCGCAACTACACCACGAACCCGGCGGCTCAAGTTCCATTCCCTACCACGGCTGACGTCGGAGGCGAATAATGTTTGAACCCATGCTGCCTTCCCCTGCTCATACCCCTCCCTCACACTCACCTTAATTTAGAGTAGTGTTGACACAGGGCTGCAAATTATTACATTTTTATACAATTTTTAACGATGTATTCATCGTAAAAAGTAGCACTGTTGTGGTCCTGACAAACCGTTCCGGTATTGTTCAAGGAGCTGCTGGTGTCTGCTATCATTGTGAGTAGCCTCAGTCGTCGCGTTTTATGCGTGCGTGACCGATACAGGCAAGTCTTATTTGTTCAGGCCAAAAACAAAATGGCCAGCTGTCCACCCGGTACAGCCGGCCCTGCTGTGAGCAGCGGAAAGGATAAGAAAACGCACGTTTGGTGTGGCCTGGATGGCTCGGAGGTCAGAGCGTTGAGCAGGCACCTTGGAGAGCCGCGGTTCGAATCCTCGGATTGAATCCTGGTGTCGGGCGCCTGTGATCAAAGTCGGTTCTCAAGTGTAGTGACTCGCCAGTTACTTACATCGAGGTCTATAGACTCGCACGGAGGTCCATTGGCTCGCTATACATTTCCACATGATGAGCCACTTTGTTGCGCTATCATTAATGGCCAGGTGGCTTCTGAAAAACAAGTTAATACCTCAGTGGGCTTTACCTGGTAAGATAAAAAATAGTGTCATTTCATTTGTATATTTTTAAGTGATTTATTTACCTTTCCTATACTTTACACTCCTATTGTATTGTTTGACCCACCCCGACAGGACATCTGTGAAAACAGCTTTATAGCTCATCAGATTCCTCCAGTAACACATTCCTGCGGAGGGAGCTGGTAGGAACGTTGGGTTGCTCGGTCAATGGCCAGGGTCAACGGCGGCGTGGTGTATTCCGAAAATATGGCCGACTGTGAGGGCGGGCACAAGCCGGCGTGAGTAGGTTAAACGTTGAGTTTTATAAGAGCACCACGGGGTGACCAGCCCCTCCCCACCCAGCCCCACCCCCACCCAGCCCCACCCCCACCCAGCCCCTGCTGGGTTATTGAGTGGAGTGGGTTGGTGCGCTCTCAGCCCAGTCACCAATGACTGCACTGTGCTTGTGTTTCAGGGTCGGTGTTTGGCAGCAGGGACCCGTTCCACGGGCTTGCTATCTTTGTGGACACCTACCGCAACGACTTTGACGATCACGATGTGAGCCCCACATCCCAATCTCCCCCCCCCCCCCCAACCGTAACCGATAATAATACATTTAAAAAAATCACATGATTTGTCATTAAGACTGCTTTCTAAAGGACAAATGTGTTGGAATGCTGGCACAATGACTACTAATGCATTGTGTGGTGCTATGAACCCGTTGACCCGAGTCTGATTCCCAGCCACAGTTACCGGCACCGGGTTTTTAACAGCACACTGAACAAACCACACATGCCGATTCATCTCTGCATCGTTAAAATGTCAAACGCTCGTGCTGGGAGGAGGCCACGAGGCGATGGGGTTCACAGGTTGTACGTCGCCCAGCTCTGACCTCTCACGACCTTCACCCTCCGCCCACCGCCAGCGCTTGTTCCCGTTTGTGACGGCCATGGTGAACAACGGCTCCCTGCGCTACGACCACAGCAAGGACGGCAAGACGACGGAGATCGGCGGCTGCTACGCCGACCTGCGCAACAAGGACTACGACACCTACATGGCCGTGCGGTACTCCCGCCAGCGGCTGACGGTCAGCGCTGCGGCGGCGGTGGCGGCAACGTGGTGCGACCATGCGACGTCGGTTACCCGCGTCCGGGTCGTTTGTGTACAACGACTGTGAAGGACGTCGCGTCACGTCGTACGGTTTGCGTTGTGATATATACGATGCCCAGCGCCGACGGCCACCGGCATACCTGCAGCTGTGCCAGGGGGGCAGTGGACCCTGTAGGAAAACTAGGCAAGGCACAGGGCCCTACCTGTTGGTAGGCCTCGCCTTGCCGATAACTACGGGACATCTGTGAAAAATAACTTTACAGCTCATCGGATTCCTCATATAAATGAATGTTCCAATTCTGTAAGCCGACGCCAACCAATGCTCTGTGTTGGAGAGCAGTCCAGGCGCCAGTCAAGACGGAGCTCACCCTGAGATCTCGGAGGTAGTCCTGCGATGTCTGATTCCGTGGGCCGTTCTCTCGTACACAGAGTGGTGCTGCTCCGGAGGAGTGCATGGCTTGGTTTCCTGACCTGACGCCAATAGCACAATTGGGATACGTTCAGAAAAAGAGGCAAAATAGCCTATAAATATTCATATTCTTAGTTCTTTCGGTAAAGTCACGTAGGTAAAAAATGAAATAAAAATTTTTATTTTATTTTTATAAATTTTTATTTCATTTTTTACCTACGTGACTTTACCGAAAGAACTGAGAATATGAATCCTTGCAGTCACGAAAGCTTAAAATCTAGAAGCCTTTAAATACTTGGCACAGCATTATATTTAATGCAACAATAGATTTGTGGGTTAAGCTGACCTGGGATAGGATTAGGATCAGCAGTTTAATTTTTATTATTTGTTGTGTTTACATCCGGAAGGGCAGATGTAGTTTAACGTGGCCGTGGGTTTACAAAAGCCGGGTGAGACAATACCATCCGCAACAGTGACGCCCATTACAGTCCGAATCATTACATCGCACAGTGCCGTGTGATGATTACACTATTATAGCCTACCGCACAATACAATACAAGACATTACACAATACCGGCACTCTCAACTCCACATACCGCAACACAATATACCCTGGACCATGACTCGGTGACCCACAATGAATGCATCACAATGCACCCTGTCTCCCTAAACCCCATTGAATACGACACGCTGCACCACAACACACTAAGTCACGCTCGCTCGGTATACAGTTTACAATACTCATAATATGTGAGAGTTCTTGGTCGATCCACTGCTGAATACAAGCCTCCCAGTTCCTTGTTGGTCTTGGGAGCTGTTTGACCATGCTTCACTATGCTCAGTGTGGGTAGGTGAAGCTGTTGGTGGGGGGGGGGGGGGTTGTGGCAGGAGATGCTACCCAGGATTGGTTGAGATCTATCGCTTGGCACTGATGATAGCTGCGGCTGGGAATCAAATTCGCCAGGTTCACAGCGCAGTGCACGAACCACGGTGCCACCACCGCTCCACCCCCACGGTATACATACGTATCAAGTGTCGCCTACCATGTAACGATACATGTTCCGTACCTTGTATCGACGATACGTGGATCACAAATATGTTGTCTCGCTTCACTATACACGCATGGATTCGTGCGCGCGTGAGGTTCCATTTTCTCACTGCGCGCTGTAAAAGTTGTGATATTTTCTACGGTACATCTTGGCGCGGTCGCAGCAGACGAACTTGTACCAAAGGACGGAGTGATTGAGAAACGGCACAAACGAAGCAATCAAAAAGGATGTAAAAAATAATAGATTCCTGGATAGAATCGCAACCCCAAAATTGCGGCAATTCATCTCATCGCTGCGGAGGGGGGGTGTTGATAGGGGGAGGGGGGGGTGGTTTGATTGTTAGCGGCATAGAGACGAGCCGTACGGTATGTGTCGGTGTGTTCGGAAACACGGCAAGGTGGTGGCACGGCGATGCAGCACCTGCCAGGCGTGTCGGTCATTTAACCGATAACGCCAGGGACTTGTTTCGTGAATCCCCACCCACTTCACGTGGTCCTTCGGCATTTCACGCAGCCTTGAAGCGCACCCAGCCTGGCACAAGCGTCACGATGATGTCACCATCAGTTAGTGGCGAAATGGCGGCTGCTGTTGTTGTTCGTATGTCGATGTGTGTGTGCGCATGTGCGTGCATTTGTGCGTTCGTCCCTGCCAGGTGATGCTCGATGTGGATAACCGTGATGAGTGGAGGGAGTGCCTGGACGTGGCGGGGGTCTCGCTGCCCACAGGATACCACTTTGGCGCGTCTGCCGTCACGGGGGACCTTTCCGGTGCGTACGTGTTGCGCGGATATGTCGTCGGTGCCACATGGCGTGTCACTTTCCAGGTCGCCCGTCATGGTCATCGGTCGTTATTATCTCTCCCATTGTTGATTCATCATTTAAGTCGTCGGACTTCATAATTATTTATATCGGCAGCAGCATTACTCATGCATCACCCATCGATGCTTCATCATCATCTATTCATCCATTCAACATTATTATCATCATCGATCATTCATCATTGAACATCATTGTTCATCTGCCATCCAGCCTTCATCCATCGTTATGGTTTCATATCCCGATTAAGGGTTCCTTCATCTCATCATCAATCATCACTCGCCATCTCCATCATCCTCCAGCATTTGGCAGTTCAGAATTTTCAACATAGCCTGCTCTTGTCCACCACGGTGACCCTGCAAAAAACCCCTGAAATAATATATGGGAGGAAAACCGACTTAGGCTATTGACACGTTAGCCCCCCCCCCCACCCCTTGCTCCTGAACTCCTGATCCCTCCCCAGACAACCACGACATCGTCTCGCTGAAGCTCTACGAGCTGAGCGTGGAGCGCCCAGCGGAGGACGCCGAGGTCGACCGGAGCCGCGTCCTCCCGGCGGTCGACCTCTTGCTCGTCCAGCGCGGTGAGTCGGCCTCGTGCGAGGGAGCCCGGGTGCCGGGCTACAAAGATGGGGGGTAGAAATCGGTGGTGTGTAAACAAAAAATGGGAAAACGGTAATATTCACGAGAGTGAGGGTGGTTGGTTGGTTATGGCAGCAGTAGTCGTAACAGCGGTAGTGATAGTGTTGGTGACTGGCGTGAGCGGGAGTGATGGATTCGGTGACGGTGGTGTTAGCGATAGTGATGGTGTCGGTGACTTGTGTGTGAGCGGGAGTGATGGTGTTGGTGACGGTGGTGTTAGCGGGAGTGAGAGTAGTGGTGATAGCTGGGCAGTGGTGGCTTTTGGCCAACCCCCTGCGGGTTTGTGGATCGCACAAATATTGCCGAGCTCCCTCCCGCACGGGTGTTGAGGAGCCATGCACTGGCTCACCAGGAGCAGGCAGTACAGCAAAAATTTGGACTCCCTCGCACTTGTGAGTTTTCTCCAGATCCTCTGGTTTCCTCCCGCATGTAAACACTTCGCTAACCAATAACACCTGAACACATATATAGATAGGACCGCGGAGCTTGGGCAACTGTTGTTGCTGGCTCATTGTCGTGGCTTTCTTCCTGCTTGTCCGTGGTCCCTCGCGCCTCGAGAGAGCGAATCTCCCGTGCGCGCTGCGTCACAGGGAGAAAATCGCAAAGTAATTTTCGTCGGCAGTGACGGTGCCGTCGCTGACGCAAATGTTTCCCCTGCAGCGAGCACGGACGACTCGACAGGCTCGGCCCGCACCGCCCCAATGTCCGGCTGGCGCCTCTTCCTGCTGCTGCTGTGCGCGCTGCTCGCCGTGGTCGTGTGCGCCGTCGTGGGCCTCCTCATCTACCAGCGCCGCCAGGAGCACAGCCGCAAGCGCTTCTACTGAACCGCGGCGCCCCCCGCCATCCAGCCCCACAGCCTCCCTCCCGTCACCGACCCACCAATCCATCTGTCCTTACCCACCCACCCAGGCCCTTCCGCTCCCCAACACCCACCTGACACCCACCCATCCGGGTCAAGGCACTGTTGTTGTTGTAACATAGGCGCTATTTAACCGAATGTAGCGGGCGTCTGAAAGGCGCAAACTGTAGAGCGAGATACCGTTGGTTGATATAACTCGTCTGTTTACAAAGCCCTTAGAGAACATTTGGCTAGGTGGGGGGGGGGGGGTTATGAAATAATTACCACTTTGTGGGAAGTTCAGTGTTGGTTGTCCAATCGATGGATGAGATTGTCACTCACTGTGGGGAACGTGGAATTTCCACAGTTGTCTCAGCAGCGCCATCAAGGGTGGGCTGCTCTGCCCCTGCAGCTCGTTTGAGCGGAGATTGCGAACCGAGCGTTGCTCCGACTCGTAATCTGAAAGTTGCTATTTCAACCTCCCCTGACCCTCCCCCTCCGTCACTATTTCATAAAATGACGGCCGCTTGTGGGGAAAATCCCAGTGGTTGCCCTGTGGATTTAACTGAACCCCCCGCCATAGCAATGTGGAATTCCCACAACCTTGTTAGGGACCAACAACGGCGTTGGTCACTGTCCCACGCTTATAAGAGCAGGAAGGATCTTCGACTTTTTTTACAATTAATACTTTTCCATCCAGGTCCCCCCTTGACGTTCCAGCACGCTTGTAATTTTCAAGCGAGTAAGGAAATCCGTCAAACGAGGCGATTCCAGACAAGAGGAGGAGAGGTCACTGTCAACATAGGCCCTGAGCCTGCTTCAACACTGAACCCATACGATTTTAGTTTTTTTTGGTTACTACTACTGGAAGCAGCCTCAAGAAAACTTCAGAAGCCAAAGTCTTGACATGGTCCCCTTCTGGCAGCCGGATCAGAGTTCAACGTGAAGAAACGCAGAGAGATCGTACCCGCACCGATCCCTCGCAGCGCGAACGCTGCGCTCTGCGGGTGACCGACACCGAACGAACCGCGACCCGGTTAAAACCTTCACCTCGATTGGGTGAGAGGCGGGGTGTCCGATCGATCGTAGGGGGGGGGGGGAGGCATCGGGGAATGTTTATCGAGGGTGGCGATAACACTGGGGAATATTGAGATAATCAAAAGTGAATGTGTAGTGCGCCGCAGTGCATGCGCGTAAAGTCGTACATTGCTCACCGAGATCGTTTTCGTGAAATAATCTCCCGGCGTTGAGCTCCTCCAGGCAGTTTCGCTCCCGAGTCTCAGACTCCATTGTTCCCGCCTGCCTTGAGCTTTGTGTTGCGGATTCTCTCAACCACACATCATCTCATCCACGTCGTTACCATTTTACCGCTATCGCCAACCACCATTCAACCACGTCATCGGCACGTATTTAATAATGTCACTTATCGTCGTCACAAGTCGATCTCTGTCGTCAACAACCATGAAACCACATCATCATTTCGTCATCAATTCATCCACGTCACAAAAAATAGATCCACTCTTTCCGCAAGCTTTGTCAAACACTGTCGAGATTCCTTTTCCAAATGATGCAGTATATTTTTTTACACTCTATATCACCACCACACTGGTCTCCCGGTTTCTTCAGCCTGCACTCAACTCTGATGAACGTTGCGTGCGGATGGGGGATGGGGTTTGGTGCCGGTGTTCAGAGCGTGGGCTATTATCAAGACGCTCGTCGATACGGCTCCCTCTCTGGCTAGAGCCAGTGGAGGGGGGGGGGGGGCTCTTGTGTTTGGTGAAACACTTTGGCGCGAAGTCCAATTTTCGTGATGTGAAGTTGTGTTGGATGTCTCACGTGTGAGCAGGGGAGACGC
This sequence comes from Lethenteron reissneri, assembly GCF_015708825.2. NCBI lineage: Eukaryota > Metazoa > Chordata > Hyperoartia > Petromyzontiformes > Petromyzontidae > Lethenteron > Lethenteron reissneri. The sequence continues at coordinate 13,184,130 of NC_083795.1, read as the reverse complement.
TCGCTTAAGAGTCTTGCGACGTTTACCTGATTTTCAGTAATTAGCCGATTAATTTTATTTAACGACTGTTAGCCGATTGTGTTTATTTAAAAAAAAAATCTGTTTTGTTTTTAACAAAAAGAAGTTAATACAAAACGTTTACAAAGTCACATTGGATTAAAAACTATAGCATTCCATCGAGACTCTGGTAACCTCGGCCATTAATCCCTCCGCGGTCAATAATAACAGTGGTGGTTCTGTACTAAGACTGGCCCGTGGCATTGGAATGTGGAATTTTCACCATTGGCTCAGGGCTGCCAACACCAGCACCCAGGACAACTCTGCTCAACGCCCGATTAAACCAGGAGGACTCAACTTTGGGCCACCTTCACATCTTGGCGGAACGACCAAAAACTGGTTGTGTTGAATTGACAGAACGTCCCCCCCCTCCCCGTTGTTGGCGATGGAGGCCGTTGGTGCGTCTTCACCAAAAATCAGCCGCAGAGGAACATTCAAATGCCTTGAGCATTAGCGATTGCGTGTGGTTGCCATGGGCCCTCGTTCCAAGGGCTGAATTTATAGGAGCTCCCTGTAAAACTCCCTCTTCATTGCCCGGCGCCTAGCCCTCACTGGTTCGTGGGGCCCGTTTTAGGTACACGCCAGCACCTGCGCACTGGATAGCTACGCCACTGTTCGTGTCGTGGCGTTTTAAAACCACTAAATTTGTGTTTGCCTCGTTTGACTGCATGCCTCTCTCTTCAGATGGGCATCTTCCTCAAGAACTCTGGACTTGCGCGTGTGTGCGTGTTTCAATAAAGTCCCGTTGAAATGTGGCATAGCGCTTGAGAGTTCGTGTCGTGACGCGTTTGTACATGCAATGCACGGTTCAGTCCACGGCGTGGCGCGCTGTTACCATTCCCCCAATGGTGGAACGGCGACCACAAGCATCCCAACGCCGTGCGACGCGTCTTACGGTCTTATTTTGTCCATACTTCGCCACGCTGGTCAGTACGGGTCGGTGAGGGTGGGAAGCGCAGACGAATTGATTTCCCAGCCGCCCACCTCTCAGCTTCGCAGCAACCTGTCGTGCACGGTGGTTCACCATCTAAGCGCCGGCCAGGCTGAACGCCGTCTTAGCTTGCGAGATTTCTCGCAAATAATCGGTCGCATTCCGGATGACTGGCTCACGGGAAATTGTTCACGCAATTTGCGATATAGGCTTATAAGATGTGTGCAATTCCGTGAAAGCCTCGCCAAATTTCAGAAGGGGCCGACTGCGTGCAGACGTTTGGTGGTAGGCGTCTCGGAGAATGCAGAGTTTTGGTTTTGCCGTGCGTGTGGCAGGAAACATGCGAGGGGGGAAACCTCTCTGAGATCTTGCGATGGCGTTGCGTTTACCCGCCGCGATGTAAATCCCCGCTGGTATTGTGTGCAGATTGGAACGAGTTCACGAACCCACTTGCAGTTCTCAACGAAACTATACACGTGTTTTTATTTTACCAGGTAAGGCCCTCGCTGAACGACGTAGCTCTTTTTCAGCAGCGACCTGGCCACACATGATAGCTCAACCGAAGTGGCTTATGTGGAAATTTATAGCAGCCACATACTCTTAAGACGCGTGATGTTGATTCTAAATTTGGAGGGAAAACCCGGAGGACCCGGAGACAAAACCACGCGACCACGGAGAGACATGCAAACTCCAAATATACAGGCGTCAGGGTCGTGATCGAACCCACGACCTCTAGTATACCAGGCGAGGCAGTTAACATCTTGGCACCGTGGCGCCACGTTGCATTCGCCTGGCCACCTCGAAATCCTCGCGGTTCTGGAAGCTTCGCAAATCTCGATACGTGATCCACCAATCCCCTTGCCCCCAAGGCGCTTGGAGATCACGGGGTGCGTCAACCACTCGGCCCCTTCTCAACGAATCCGTTCTCGGTCGAGAGAATTGTTCAGCATGTTGAGTCCGAAGAGAGCCGCAAGACGAGCGGCAGTGTGAGAGAGACGTGGACACAAGGTTTGCCGTCGAAAGGGCCCATCGGTGAGCCGTGTCCAGATACATGCTGGCAGGGACAGGACGAGAGCGTCATACGGCTCCTCAATTATCATGGCTCATCGGTGAGCCATACCCACTTCGCGACTCTCAGAGCATCCGAAGTCCCATGTGTATGTTCACGAGCAGGGAATCACGTGTAAGCCATAGCCAGCTCCTATAAACTAAATGTCAAGAGGTTATCGCGGCAAATGTAGGTGCGTATGTACGTTGAACTTCGTTCGCACCGTACGCAGCCGCCCGTGCTAATCGGCGGTGGCATGAACAACACATTGCCGAGCGCTTCCTTCCCCCTCCCCTGCGGCTCGCTTCCGCAGCGGTTACCAAAGTCGTTTTTCCGATCTCAAAGTTCCGCTCATTCAGCTTCATCGCCGCCGCCGCCGCCGTCCGTCCGGCTGCAGAGTTTTGTTTAAATGTCTTCCCCTCGCTCGCCGACAGCTGGGTTCCACCCCAGTGCCCGTCTCGGTCGCCTGCCCTCCTCCACCCACTCTGCGACACCCACGGCGTCTCGACCCATGACGCCCTCATCCCATGCCCGACGACATCGACAGCGCTGTATTGCCACATTCCATATCACACCCTACACGTCCTGGCCATTGCGAGGGTTCCCACAAGCCATGAGCCACGCGATCTGCGGCTCAAGTCCTGGAGCCACCCGTCCTACGCACGGCGCGACTGAAGCCGTCTCACAGACGACCTTTTCCTCTCTCTCTCTCCAGCCCAACACCCCCACACGTCCTGGGGGTTCCCCTCTTCTCCCTCCCCCTCTCTCTCGAGGCCAGCCAGACGTCTCCCGTCTCAGCCCCCGCGGGAGACGCGAGGTTGGAGAGTCGGCGAGGGAGTTGTTCCTGTCGGTGGGAAGCAGCGCGGAAGCGGTGGGAAAGCCAAGGGTTGCCGGTCTCTCTTCTCTCTCTCTCACCTCACTCAGTCTCTCACCTCACTCAGTCTCTCACCTCACCTCACTCAGTCTCTCTCCTCTGTCTCTCACCTCACTCAGTCTCTCAGCTCAATCACTCAGTCTCTCTCCTCTGTCTCACCTCACTCAATGTCTCTCTCCTCTCTCTCTCTCACCTTACTCAGTGTCTCTCACCTCACTCAATGTCTCTCTCACCTCACTCAGTCTCTCTCACCTCACTCAGTCTCTCAGCTCACTCAATGTCTCTCTCACCCCACTCAGTCTCTCTCCTCTCTCTCACCTGACTCAGTCTCTCTCTCACCTGACTCAGTCTCTCTCTCACCTGACTCAGTCTCTCTCTCACCTGACTCAGTCTCTCTCCTCTCTCTCACCTGACTCAATGTCTCTCCTCACCTCACCAACCCTCTCACATTCTACTCCGCCCCCCATCCCCGCCGCGGGTCTCTTGGGCGGAAAACGATCGACGGAGCGGCGTCGGCACTGCGCGACGCACCCTCGCTCCCATCGACCGCGATGACTCCACGCGATGAGTAATCGTCTCTCGCGGGGAGGAGGGAAGGGCAAGGCGGTCGCCAGGTGGTGAGGCCGAGACACGCGGAGCGAAGCCCGCTGCTGTCCGCAGAGTCGTCGGGGGAGGAGGAATGGGGGAGTCGCGAGCCACGACTCCGGCTCGACGCGCTCGCGAGCAGAGAACGGTCCCGGTGCCCTCTCTCTCTCGTAGTCCCTCTCTGTCTCTCAGGGTCTCTCTCTCTTCACGTGTGTGCGTCAGTGTCTCTGTGTGTGTGTGTGTTTCTCGGTGTTTGTGTGTCTTGTGGGGGTCGCTAGCCCCCGAGATCCCTCCCTCGATAATGTTAACGGCCGGGCTAGCATCATCAATCGCCCCCCCGCTGCTAAGCGAACCGCTGCTAAGTTCCTCACCCATGGGGTGGGAGCCGTCGCCCGAGGATTCCACTCCACCGCGGGTCCGCGTAGCAGGCATGGTTAATTACGTACGCGCACACCCACACACACAGCTCCGTACGGCACTCACTCTTGCGCTTCTCTGCGCCGCGCTGGCCGCTCACGTTACAATCGCGCACCTGGGGTACGCCGATTTCGCACGACGAGAGCTTACGCCTACACCGTACTACACGCATTCACACTTATAACACGTAACGAGCACACGCAAGCGGGGCACACGCCGACACAACGACTAAAGTCGCCGCCGCCGTGCGCGCGAGATAAACCGTACAACAATGCGCAGCCGATTACGCTATGATCGCGCACCTGGGGGACGCCGATTACGCACGCTGCGAGCTTACGCACACACAGTACCACACGCGTTCCCACACGCTCACACTGCACGACAAGATCACGCGAGACCACGCTTCGCTATTAATGATTTATTACCTGATAACTAATGTTGAATTAGTGAGTCGACGAGGCTGGCCTATTCCACTAAACCGGCACCTATTCCCTATTTATCGGCTATGATTCTAATTCCCCTTCTTACTCACTGTTAAGTGTCCACGGCGGTCCGCTGATCCTTGTGTTAACCGCGTGCCTCGGTGCGTCGCACGGACGTCCGGGTCGCTGGCTCGAGCTGCGTCTGGTCGCCTGGCGCTGGAGTAAGAGAGCTATTTTCCCTCTGCGCCCCTCTATTTATCCTCCCTACCTTCAAGGGGATGCTGCGCTAAACAATGGGCTCGCGATCCTCTGGCACGCGCACGGCGGTTCTGGGTGCTGTTGATATGCTAATCAGTGTGCCGCGTGCAAGGCGTAAATCCTACTTAATCCCTTACCCTCCCTAACAATGGGGCCTGCGCGCTCAAGCGCAATTATCCCAACCCTCCATGACTATGCGCAACAGCCCCTGTGACCCCGCTATTCATGCTGTCCCGTGCCTCCCCTGCTCGCCCCGTCGACCCGTGGGAGTGTGTGTGGGGGGAAATGCGCCTCAACCGCGGTGGCCGAATGCCCCACGCCACGACCTACCATATTAAGGCCGGCCGCAGCGCCGCGGTGCCACGTAGCACGGGGAGGTCATCCAATTCCCTGATCGCCGGAAACCGTGAGAATTAATCCCGATAAGGGTCTCTCGGATAAAAACCGGTCGATCAGGTGACCTTCCCTTCCAGCTCTATGGGGGGGGGGGAATGCGTGCGGGTGTGTGCTTATGTGGGGCGGGTGATGGGGGGCAGTGCGGTGGGGGAAGCCGGGCGGCTCCCTGGTTCGGCAGAGCGGCCCCGTCGTTGTGGCACCACATAGCCCCCCGGGGTGCCAGTCCCCGTCCCGGGTTGACTGGAGCACCTCGCCTGGGTTGCCCCCACGAGGTATCGCCGCGGGGTCCGCGGGATTCGCCCGGCCCTTGTGGCTGGCCTCGGGGGTGGCGGCTCCGTCTCCTGGGGCTCCGGCGGTGGTCTCCTCCTCCATTCCAACGGCTCCCCTCGGCCTCTGGCACCTGCGGGCTGGGGAACAAACTCAGAGGCGGTGGGGTTTAAGGGTCGCCGTCCTCGTCGCCCCCGGCCCCGCCCGGGGCCCCTCGGAGCCCGGGGCTCCGTGGGGCCCATGTACTGCGCGAGGCCCCCGGGCACGGGGGGTGGGGGGACCCCGGGGTTTCGGGGTACTTGGACGGCGGGGCTCCCCCCCTCGGGGGCTGCTCGCCACGGCTTCAGTCGGCGGATGTTGACCACCATCTCCCGGCCCCTCTCTCCTCCCTGAATCAGCACCGTCCATGGTGAGATCTGCCGTCTCACAATCCAGGGTCCTCGCCAGTAGGTGGTCAGCTTCCCCACCTGTCCGGCACCGACGCGGGGAGTGTACAGCCACACCTCGGAGCCCGCAGTGTAGAAGGGGGGCTCCATACGGGGTCGGGCGCCCTGCTCTTGCCGCTGGTGCGCGGCCTCTCCGTGCGGGCCGGCTCGGCCCCTGGCCCCTCGCAGGGTCTCCAGCAAGTGCTCCACGGGGTGGCTCCCTTCCTCCCGTTGCGGCGGAGGAACACCGAACAGCAGATCTGCGGGCAGGCGAGACTCGCGACCAAACATCATTAGGAACGGGGTCTGTCCTGTAGAGGTGTGAACGGCGGTGGTGTAGGCGAACAGGGCATAGGGAAGGTGTTCGTCCCAGTCCTGTTGATTCGCGGCCGCCATGCGTTTAAGCTTCCCGGCCAGAGTCTGGTTCATCCTCTCTACCATCCCGTTCGCCTGGGGGTGATACGCCGTGGTTCGGTCCTTCTGGATCCCGAACTCTCGGCACAGCGCCTGAAATAGTTCGGCCTCGAATTCACTACCCTGGTCGGTAATGACTCGTTCGGGGATCCCGCACTTAAGTACGTAGTTTTCCACGAAGGCCCGGGCCACTACAAGGGCTGTTTTATCCGGGATAGCCACCGCCACGGGGTAGCGGGTGAAGTATTCCACCGCTACGAGAATATATCGGTTGCCCCGGTGGGATCGTGGAAAGGGCCCCTGCAGGTCGATTCCGACCAACTGATTCGTCCGACTGACTCGGAACGGCCTCAGGGGTACCTGGTACCTCGCCGGCTTTTGCCCACACTGCTGACAGGCCCGGCAGCCCTGCACCCAGGCGGCCACATCTTGTGCCAATTTGGGCCAGAGATACTGGCGACGCAGGGTCTCTCGAGTGCGTCGTTCCCCATCGTGGCCCCCGAGTGGGTGGTCATGCACCAGCCGTAGCAGCTGGGGTCGCACCTGGGCAGGAACACAGATGCACCCCGGCTGGCCGGCCTCGGTTAACTCCCGTACCACTCCGTTCCGCACACACAACCGGGCATACAAACCGCTCCAGGGTCCTGGTAGGGCGCTCTTTTCCTCCCGCAGTGCCGCCTCCACTGCCGCCAGATCCGGATCTCGCTGCTGGGTCTGTCTCAGCTGCTCGTCGTTTAGGCCCGGGAAGGCGCAGCCGACGTCCTCCTGGATCCGTCCGATCGGGTCCCGAGCCGCGGGTCCCGCGCTTGCCGGGCGGTCGACGGGATCCTCAGTGCCACCTGTGAGGGTTTCTGTGGCGCACACTGCACTCTCCCTCGCTGGGGGGGGGTCAGTGGCCGCGGCCTCTCGGGGGTCCGTTGCCTGCCGGCAGCGTCCCCCCGTGAAACACGGGCAGGCCTCCTCCGCCCTCGTCTCGGCGTACACCGTGGGTCGCCTCGACAAGGCGTCCGCGTTTGCATGCGTCCGGCCAGCCCGATACTCGATTTGCAGGTTGTACTCCTGCAACTGCGCCAACCACCGGGCCATCTGCCCCCGCGGCTCCTTGAATGTAAGAAGAAACTGCAGAGCATAATGGTCAGTGCGTACGCGACATCTCCTGCCGTACAAATACGGCCGGAACTGCTTACATGCGAAAATCACGGCGTACAACTCTTGGCGGGTCACGCAATAGTTCAGCTCGGCCCCACTCAAGGTCCGGCTGGCGTACGCGATGACTCGTTCCGTCCCATCCTGTACCTGTGACAACACCGCGCCCAGCCCGCTGCTGCAGGCGTCGGTGTCCAAAATAAAATCGGTGGTAAAATCGGGGAAAGCAAGGGTGGGGGCGTGGGTGAGGTGGTCTTTGAGAGTGGTGAAGGCCGTCTGGCAGGCCCCCGTCCACTGATAGGGGTGCTTAGGGGAAGTGAGTTGGGTGAGGGGGCGTGCAATCTCGCTGAATCCCTTTACAAATCGACGATAATAGGTGGCAAGCCCCAAAAATGATCTGATCTCCGTCAGATTCCTTGGCCGTGGCCACTCCACTACGGCGCGTACCTTCTCCGGATCGGTGTGCACGCCTGCCTCGCTGACGCGATGCCCGAGGTACCCCACCTCGCGTTGTGCGATGTAACACTTACGTGGCTTGAGCTTGAGATGAGCCGCTCGCAGTCGCTGGAACACTTCTCGAAGCCTGGACCAATGCTCAGACAAAGATCTACTGAACACTATCACATCGTCCAAGTAAATCAGGCACTGTTCCCAATGCAAGCCCCGCATCACCAACTCCATCAGCCGCTGGAACGTCGCGGGCGCATTGGTGAGTCCGAACGGCAACACTCGAAACTCAAACAGGCCCATCGGGGTGGTGAATGCTGTTTTTGGCCGATCCTCCTCCGTCATCTCCACCTGCCAGTAACCGGATGCCAGATCGAGGGTGGAAAAATACCGCGCTCCTGCGAGACTGTCGAAGGTGTCGTCGATGCGAGGTATGGGGAAGGCATCGCCGAGCGTGACTGCGTTTAGTTTACGGTAATCGACGCAGAACCGGGTTGACCCATCCTTTTTCGTTACTAGTACCACCGGGGCTGACCAGGGGCTCGCCGAGGGCTGAATTATGTTATCGCGAAGCATGTCCCCAACTGCCTCTTTGATTTGGGCGCGTTCGGGTGCGCCCACTCGGTACGCAGGGAGTTTGATGGGTCGGGCTGCACCGGTGTCAATTTGATGCTTAACAAGGTCGGTCCGACCCACGTCCGAGTCGTGTTCGCTGAACACGTCGGCATACTCCCGCAGTAACTCGCGCAGCCGATCGGCCTCTCCCTTAGGTAAGTCCGCCCATGGTACATGTAACGCGTCGAGCAGGGGAACGACCTCGGCTCGGGGAGTCGGGCCGACTCGCCAGGCCAGGTCCTGCTCACCCTCAGGACGACCGGGGTCCTCAGCCCAGAGTGCGAACACCGAGTCGTTAGAGTGGCGTGCGTGCAGGGGGTGTACTGTGGCTATCGGGGTGCGCCGTCGCAGTATCGCGGGGGTATTGTGGGGGTTAAACATCTGCATAAACAATCGGTCCCCATCTGCGTTTACCAACGTGGCGGATCCCACAACCCCATACCGTTTTGCCAACTCCGGGTGAGGAGTTAGCATTACCTCCCCTGATGGTCGGAGCGCGGGGTCGGTGGGGGATGTTGCCACCGGCACCAGCATCTCGGTGAGCGGGCCGATGGTGACTGCCGTCGCCAGGATAGCGGCCACAGGTGCAAAGCGGCGGCGCGTTGGTTCTCGTCCCAGGAACGGTATCCGCTCGCCGTTGCTCTCCATGGTGGCGCATCGCTGGCGGGGTTGCACGTTGAGTCCCAACCGTTCTAGGAGGTCGGTGCCTGCGATACACTCGTGACACAACGCACTCGACACGTAGAACTCCTGCGTGCATACCTGGCTGCCTATGCGGACCTCTAGGGTGGCTTTCCCCAGCAGCCCCATTCCGGCTCCGCTCGCCGTGTGCAGCGCGCGGTCCGGGGCCTGCAGGTGACGCACGTCGACCCCGATCGCGCTGCAGTGCGCTGCGCTCACGAGCGAGGCCACCGCCCCCGTGTCCAGTAGGATGCGGGTACGCACTCCGTTTACCTCCCCTTCCACCAGCGACGTGGCCCCCGTGATCCCCGCCACCAGCTCCCGCAGCCAGTCGCCAGGAGTCACCGTTTCTGTGGGCGTTGTTGCTGGAACCTGTGTGGAGATCACTCGCTCGCCATTATTCTCACAGCTTGTTTGTGTCGGGGCTACGTCGATTTCACCCCCCGGTGGTCCCCTCTCTAGGGGGGCCTTAGTGTTTGACCTTAGCTCTTGTCTAGCTCGGGCGACCTGAGGACAGTCCCTCACTAGATGCCCTCGGCGATCGCACATGTAACATGCCCGGGGAGGGGTGGCGGCTCCGTAGTGGGCTCTCTGCCCACTCCCTCCTCCCCCAGTGCGCTGCTGCTCATACTCTGCTTCTAGTCGCGCTATCCTTCCAGTTAGCCCTCCTACCGTGGAGTCTAGTTCCCCCATCTCGGATCGGATGGTCTCAACGGAGGATTGCAGTTGGGTCATATTTTTATTCGTTTCCTCGCGTACCTGGGTTACCCTCTCACCTACGTGAGTTACCTTGTTGTCTATCTGGGTTACCTGGCCGGAGACATCCTTTATACCCGTTTGTATACCGGCAACCCATCCCGGGGTTGTCTCGCGGGACACTGGAGGCTCTCTTTCCCGGCCCCTTACCGTCCTCGCGAGCTCCTGTTCCTCCTCCTCGTCTTCCGAGAGCAGGCTCGCAATGGCGCGCTCTCGTCCCAGCCCCCGGAGCTGCGCGCGTTCGCTGTGAATTCTTTCACACTTACGTGCGCGCTCGACAAGGGCGTTAAAGGGAAGACGTGGGCAGCTCATGTCTGGCTGCCACCACGCCGTGCGAGACAGGTACCGCTGGATTTTCTCGGCGGCCAGTTCCTCAATAACATCAGTTGCGTACCCCGGGCGTGCGATCTTTGTTAACTCGCGCACATCCTCGGCGTAATCACGTAGATCTTCGCCAGGTTGGCGCCGGCGCGCCTCTAAGGCCGATTTTGCTTCCTCCTCGTCACGCGTGCCAAACCGCTGATCGAGTCGGCGCATCAGCTCCTCTAGCTGTGTCTGTGCGCTCGCGGGTAACGCTTCTACAAAATCGGCTGCCCGCCCATCAAGATTCATATTAAGTTGACGTACTGCCTGCGCGTCCGTCCATCCATTAATTTCCTTGGCCCCTAAGAGATTGCGGGCGAATGCCTTCCACGAAGGGGCCCCCCGGCCGGTAAATATTAGTCTTATTTTAGCGTGAGGTAACGCGGGGGTCCGTACCGCTTCCGACACCAATTTGTGGGGGTCGCTAGCCCCCGAGATCCCTCCCTCGATAATGTTAACGGCCGGGCTAGCATCATCAATCGCCCCCCCGCTGCTAAGCGAACCGCTGCTAAGTTCCTCACCCATGGGGTGGGAGCCGTCGCCCGAGGATTCCACTCCACCGCGGGTCCGCGTAGCAGGCATGGTTAATTACGTACGCGCACACCCACACACACAGCTCCGTACGGCACTCACTCTTGCGCTTCTCTGCGCCGCGCTGGCCGCTCACGTTACAATCGCGCACCTGGGGTACGCCGATTTCGCACGACGAGAGCTTACGCCTACACCGTACTACACGCATTCACACTTATAACACGTAACGAGCACACGCAAGCGGGGCACACGCCGACACAACGACTAAAGTCGCCGCCGCCGTGCGCGCGAGATAAACCGTACAACAATGCGCAGCCGATTACGCTATGATCGCGCACCTGGGGGACGCCGATTACGCACGCTGCGAGCTTACGCACACACAGTACCACACGCGTTCCCACACGCTCACACTGCACGACAAGATCACGCGAGACCACGCTTCGCTATTAATGATTTATTACCTGATAACTAATGTTGAATTAGTGAGTCGACGAGGCTGGCCTATTCCACTAAACCGGCACCTATTCCCTATTTATCGGCTATGATTCTAATTCCCCTTCTTACTCACTGTTAAGTGTCCACGGCGGTCCGCTGATCCTTGTGTTAACCGCGTGCCTCGGTGCGTCGCACGGACGTCCGGGTCGCTGGCTCGAGCTGCGTCTGGTCGCCTGGCGCTGGAGTAAGAGAGCTATTTTCCCTCTGCGCCCCTCTATTTATCCTCCCTACCTTCAAGGGGATGCTGCGCTAAACAATGGGCTCGCGATCCTCTGGCACGCGCACGGCGGTTCTGGGTGCTGTTGATATGCTAATCAGTGTGCCGCGTGCAAGGCGTAAATCCTACTTAATCCCTTACCCTCCCTAACAATGGGGCCTGCGCGCTCAAGCGCAATTATCCCAACCCTCCATGACTATGCGCAACAGCCCCTGTGACCCCGCTATTCATGCTGTCCCGTGCCTCCCCTGCTCGCCCCGTCGACCCGTGGGAGTGTGTGTGGGGGGAAATGCGCCTCAACCGCGGTGGCCGAATGCCCCACGCCACGACCTACCATATTAAGGCCGGCCGCAGCGCCGCGGTGCCACGTAGCACGGGGAGGTCATCCAATTCCCTGATCGCCGGAAACCGTGAGAATTAATCCCGATAAGGGTCTCTCGGATAAAAACCGGTCGATCAGGTGACCTTCCCTTCCAGCTCTATGGGGGGGGGGGAATGCGTGCGGGTGTGTGCTTATGTGGGGCGGGTGATGGGGGGCAGTGCGGTGGGGGAAGCCGGGCGGCTCCCTGGTTCGGCAGAGCGGCCCCGTCGTTGTGGCACCACAGTCTCCGAGTATCTGCTTGTCTGTCTCTCGGTGTCTCTCTCTCCATGTGTGTGCGTCAGTGTCTCTCTCTGTGTGTTTCTCGGTGTTTGTGTCTGTCCGTGTCTCCGAGTATCTGCTTGTCTGTCTCTCTGTATCTCTCCGTGTCTGTATGTCTGTCTTTTCCTATCTATCCGTTTACGTGTCGGTATCTCGACGCGTATTTCTGTATGTCTCTCCGTGCCTCCTTGTGTCGTCTCCCTTTGTGTTGCTGCGTGTGCGTCTCTCTCCACGTGTTTGCGTCTCTCCCTGTTTGCGTGGCTTTCTGTCTCCTGATCGATGTCCGTGTCTCCATGTATATCTCCCCCCTGATTTTCTTCGTGTATTTCCCTGTCTCTGTGCCTGCACATTTTAGCGTCCCTCCCTCTTGCCGATTCTGAGCCAGCGGTGTCAATTCCACATTCTCATGACAGGGGCCAGCATACCCTAATGCCACCCGCTATTGCCTTCCCACTAAGTTGTACTCATAGGTGACAACGGAATGATAAAATATGTTAAATTGAATGTAATGTTTGGTTTACATATCGCATCGTCGTTCGTGAAGATTTCACCTCACAACCGTAGAGGAAGGCAGATGAAGGAATCCATAGATATTAAAATGTTTTCAGACAATGGTTGAATAGTTATACACATGGGAGGAAACTGGAGCACCCGGAGAACACCACCACGTGCGAGCGGGCAACACTCTTGCCCATATTATACATTCAATATAAACCACGTTTTATCTTGCTAGGTAGGGCCCACTCTTTCAGAAGTGACCTGGCCATAATTAATAGGCCAATGAAGTGGCTTGTCACGTGGAAATTTATATCACCCAAATACTCTAAACGCATGTTGATTCTTAAATGTGGAGGCAAAGACCGGAGGACCCGGATAAAAGTCCACGCGACCACGGGGAGAGAGACACTCAAACTCCAAATATACAGGTGTCAAGGTCGGGATCGGGATCGAATCCACGACCTCTTGTATACCAGGCGAGGTAGTTAAAATCTCACCACCGCGGCGTCTCAGAAGGGACAGCTGAAATTAGTCCACACTTTGTTGTTACCACCATCTCGGCTCTCCTGACCAGCTAGGGTACACGGCTCCTCATCGACACAGACGGGAAAAGGAGTTTCGCAACATCTGTGGTGGCCACCACCGCCGCCGTCGCCCGGCTAAAATGATGTCAGTCGTTGGCGGAAGAGGAGGAGGGTAAAGCCTTGAGAGCCTGGACGAGAGCCAGGTAGAGGGAGTGAGAGAGTTTCAAAATTCCAAATCAAGACGAGGCAAGAACTCAAGGAGACCTGCAGGATGAGTCTCATTTGCAAGAGTGACCTGGGTCACCAAGATGAAAAATGCCAAACAAAGAACAAAGTCCTGTACTGTACAGGAGATAAGCAGATATAAAAGTCCTGTACAGGAGATAAGCAGATACAAAAACACCTGTTGTCACACGAGCAATCTAAAATATTTCACTCACGCAATACATTCCATGTAGCGTGAGTCGCACCATTACTGATCATAGCACAAGTACATCAAACTGGAAACAACATGAAATGAGACACACGCAGTGACAAAGACAAAGATCCCCCTATAGCCTTAATACACTTTTTGGGGCAAGTGCTGTTAGCGAGCACCTATGAAGGCCGGCACGGCACACGAGGGGGTGGGTGGCCAGCACCACGCCGGGTCGCCTTTGTCTCCCAAAGTGGCGATGTTTACACGCCGCACCAGGTACTCATTTGAGGCTGAGTTCGCCTAGGGGAGGACCAGGAACGGTTCAGATGAACGTTACTGACACACACATCCCTACATACATAAGCAAACACCGCCATAACAGACACTTAAACAAAGACATGCGCACACGGACAAATGCAGTACAATTACAAATTAAGTTGCAGCAACATTACACAGACACATACGTTAGCTATTGTATTGAGATAATAAAAAGACGAGGATATGTATGTCACATGAGAGTGAGGGGGTCCAGACGTGGGGAGCAGCAGAGGAGAAGGAGCGACCTCGTGTTGACTGGGGAGCAGCAGAGGAGAAGGAGCAACTCTCGTGTTGACTGTGCGCCACTGAACACGCGTCACTGTGGCGAAGGATTCCTTATCGCGACACAACACAGCCACCACCGCCAACATTATCAACTGCAGCAACAGCATCAACAACAACAACAGGAAGAGCGCAAACAGCCTCCCACGCTCACCGGCAGTGTTTACGCGATCCCTTATCTCACCTGCCGAGGGTGAAGGAACAATGTCCAACCCGCGGTGTTTACCTGCCCACAGCTGATGGAGGCCTGCGCGTACACGTGCGTGACACACGGTGACACGCGCTGACACACAGGGACACGCTAAGTAACACGCTGACACAGTGACACACTCAGTGCACACTGACACACCCAGTGACACACGCTAACACACGGATACGCTAAGTAACACGCTGACAGTGACACACTCAGTGGCACACTAACACACCCAGTGACACACGCTAACACACACGGACATGCTAAGTAACACGCTGACACGCGTTGACACAGTGACACACTCAGTGACACATGCTGACACACTCAGTGGCCGGTGGACACACGCTGACACATACTGACAAAGACCCCCCCCCCCGTATCGCCTTTAACGTTCTGTTGGGGTAAGTTCTGTTAGAGAGCACCTGTTCAGGCCAGCACGGCGAACGACGGGATGTTGTGGCCTAGCACCACGCCCGGCCGCCTTTGTCTCCCCAGTGCTGATGTCATCTATAATCCTAAGTCTTGGGGTAATCCAGGACACGTTGAGATGCCACGGCTACCGATTTCGAAACTCACGCTCCCACCCCCTGGGGCTGATGAATCGCGCGCGAGTCACGCGCCTGATCTCCCCGTGGCTCCGTGAATAATATAATTGTCGTGTGGCAATGACCGCTTTACCAAATAATATTAAACATAACTAAATAATGGGCCGCTGGCGATAGCTGGTCATACATCATATACGTTGAACTTCATTGATGCTGCCTTATATATATTTAAAAAAAAACATATCGGCTGACCTTTCTGGAAATGGAGTGTGTATGCATGTACGTGTACAAGGTGTATATGAATTAGATTCATTAGATTGGCACAGTAGGGGGCACAGGTGGTGCATCGGCCAGTCATCTCGGTCAGTCGATCCGTGGCACCTGGGTCTGCCCCGTGACCTCCTGCCAACGTGCACATAGCCTGGCACAAATGCCGTGGTGATGTCACCGCCACTTAGTGGCGAATGGCGGTTGTTGTTGTTCTTTGACGTATATATATGCCCTAGCAGCTTCTATTTGGTCGCATAGATGGGGCTAAACGGTCGCGGCATGGGCTAGAGAAGAGATGGGCTGATGGAGTACAGGAGGATGTTGGGGGTGGTTGGACTTGCCTATGGCCGGTACCAGCGGTGTCAAGATCGGCCTCTGTGGAGGAGGCTCGTGAAGGACGCTGCTGGGAAGTTGGAGGCGGTCGCCCTCCAACAGTGGCCGAGGAGTGACGCTCACAGTGGGGAGCACAGGTGGTGCATCTGCCAGTGATCTCAGTCAGTCAACCCATGATCTGTCCCGTGACCTCTTGCCAGCGAGCCTTCGACACTTCACGTGGCTTCAAAGTGCACCTAGCCTGGCACAAGCGCCGTGGTGACGTCACCGCCACTTCGTGGCGAGCGACGGCTGTTGCGTATGTGTGGTGTATGCGGTGTGTGGGGTACGTTTGAATGGTGTGTGTGGTGTGTATTGTATGAGGTGTGTGGTGTAAATGGCGTGTGTATGTGTATTGTAGTGTGTAGATTGTGTAGTGTGTGGTATGTGCCGGTGGTGTGTATTTGGTGTGTGCATGTGCGGTGTACACGTGTATTCCGTATGCGCGTACGTCGGTCAACTCAGCCTTAGATATACCTTGTGCGGTGTGTAAACATCAGCACTGGGGAGACAAATGCGACCGAGCGTGGAAAATGTCAAACGCCTCCTCGTGTGCCGTGCCGGCCTTCATAGGTGTTCGCTTCCAGCACTGGCCTCAACAGTCTGCTTGAAGGCTATACGGGGGACTTTTCACTTTTACATACATACGTGTATGTACGTATTGCGTATTGTGTGCTAGAATAAAGCGAATGATTTCCTGAAGCGTCAACCTGTATGTGTTCTCAGGCCGTGTTTACAACAGACATAGGGCAGTAGTCACTCAGTGATGTGACAGGGCTGCTAAAAAAAGACTCAACAGTGGCGCAACGGCCACAACAACTCACCACACACGGTACAACAATAATAATAATTTACAATTCCTGTGCCAATCTACTGCTGAGTGAAGGTTGGTGACGGTGGGCAGGGGCCAGGACCGGTTCAAGACCATCACTCAACACTGACGTTAGCCGTTGCCGAGAATATAACTCAGGTGTGGCCGGGTTCAGAGTACAGGGTGCTGACCAATGCGGCACCGTTCCACACGGCAGCGTACGAGTGTATTGATGCATATACTTTACAGACATTGACAGTTATAATCGATACATTTAGAGAATGGTGACAGAGTGAGTGGCTTTTAACGATGTTCTACATTGGCTAGACAGCTGAGGTTTGCCACACATAACTAACTAGAACTAACTATTTTACCAGGTAAGGCCCACTGATATAAGCGACCTAGCCACATATGGTAGCTCACAGAAGTGGCTTATCATGTGGAAATGTAGAGCAGCCAAATACTCTAAATATACAGGCGTCAGGGTCAGGATCGAACACACGGAATGCCTCATAATACCATAGAACAATCCGAAAACCAACATTTCCCAATCATTTAGTGATGTGAAAGAAGGGTCATTGACTGAAACATTGCCTCTTATTTTATGTTTTTATGTAAGGCCACGGTGTTATTGACGGATGGGGTTGAATTACTTTGCAATCTGGATGCCCCACGTGTGACTGTCCGATGTTTGCTTGGGTTTACTCATGGGACCGGCTCACTCTAAAGTTCTGCAACGCTGCGCGTCTCCTGCTAAACACTTAGAACAAATCCACCGCGCCATCGTCGCCAGCGAACCAAGTAATTCGCCTCTCGCACTGACGCGAAAGCCAATGGAAAGCGAGCTACGCCAGTTACTAGCAATAGGAGGCATTACGTGAGACGGTAATTACCCCTATTTTTGACGTCGTAGGAAGGTGGACTTGTGTACCGCATTACTGAATTCAGCAGTGGCGCTGTTGCGAGCACACTTCCTCCCGATGCATCCGCCGGTTAACCCGAGTTCGATTCCCGGCCACGGCTAACATCAGTGGCGCGTGATATCTGAACCGTTCCTGCCCCCACCCCCCCACCAACACACGGCGGGTCATTGTTTTACCATACTTCACCGCACTCGTTAACGTGGGTTGGTGAATGGAAATGGTTCAGTTTGACACGTTGGCGTTCGCGACCAATACTATTTATAGCACGGCTTTTTTGGGTTAGATCGCGTGTCGTGAACCCGCCACCAGTTGACACAGCGAATTAGTAAGGTTTGTCCCGTAAACAAACGTGCCAATGAGTTTACTACTTCAGCCCACCGGTGTGTTGGCAAAATCACCCGATGATGTTGGATGTGATTTCCAGCGAAACGTTACGGTACTCGAACTATTGTGGATTTATTCTCCAACACATCGGTGAGCTGAAGTAGTAAACTCGTTGGCACGTTTTGTTTACGGGACAAACTTTAACTAAAGTCACGTAGAAGGGAAATAATAAAATAATAACAATTTAAGATAATAAAATTAAATTCTCACGACGTTTTATTTTATTACTTATATTTTTTATCATTTTCTTATTTCCCTTCTACGTGACTTTACCGAAAGAACCAAGAAGATGAATCCCTGCAGTCACGAAAGCTTTAAATCGAAATCTAAACTTTAACTAATTGTCGGTGTCGAGTGGTGGCGAGAAATGGTTCTGAGTTGGCCGCTTGTAGACTGCCTCGATCATCTGTAGAGGCAAGGAAACAAAGCATCTAAATAAACAACTAACGATTATAGAGCCAGCATCGCGGGTAAATATGCGCCTTACATGAGCATCTGGCTCGCGGTGACTCAGAATGTTTACTCGCTCGCGTCAGGAAGCATGCAGACAAATAATGATGACGATATATATAAAAAAAACATTCAGAGTGGAGAATGTACCTTGGGGTTGTCTTAATGGATTGCGCAAGACGGACACGCTGGTGTGTGTGTGTGTGTATGTCTGTGTGTGTGTGCGCTCGCTAACAGGACTTGCCTCTACAGTCTGTTAAGGCTATACGGGGGATCTTTATCTTTGTTTGTGTGTGTGTGTGTCTGTGTGTGTATGTATGTGGTAGGTCGACTCAGCCTCAAATGAGTACCTGGTGCGGTGTGTAAACATTGCCACTAGGGAGACAAAGGCGGTCGGGCGTGGTGCTGGCCACCCACCCCCTCGTGTACCGTTCCGGCCTTCATAGGTGCTCGCTAACAGCACTTGCCCCTACAGTCTGTTAAGGCTATACGGGGGATCTTTGTATGTATGTGTGTATGTCTGTGTGTGTGTGTCTGTGTGTGTATGTCTGTGTGTGTGTCTGTGTGTGTATGTCTGTGTGTGTATGTCTGTGTGTATGTCTGTGTGTATGTCTGTGTGTGTATCTGTGTGCGTCTGTGTGTCTATGTGTGTGTGTATGTCTGTGTGTGTGTCTGTGTGTGTATATCTGTGTGTGTGTGGGGAGCGGTAGAGTAGCAGTTATAACGCTGCGCTACGAACCCCGCGAACCGAGTTCGATTCCCGTTCACGGTCAACACCAGTGATGATTATATGAACCGGTTCTGGGCCTCCCCCAGGTTGACTCAGCCTGTGAAAAAAAACCGCCACTGGGGAGACAAAGGCGGCCGGGCATAGTTCTGGCCACCCCACCCCCTCGTGTGACGTGCCCACCTTCATAAGTGCTCGCTAACAGCACTTGCCCCCACAGTCTGTTCAGGCTATATGGGGGAACTTTGTGTATGCTGTGTATGTACGCTTCTGAGGTGCATGCATATACTGTACACGACACCTATTATGTATATCGTGTGTTTGGTGTGTGTATGTAAGTATGTGTTGTGGGTGTATGTGTTGTGGGTGTATGTGGTCCGCGTGTAACGGTACGTGTATTTTGGTGTCTATAGAATATGAACGGTGTGTATGTGTATGCGGGGCAATGGTATGTGTAAGGTATGTTGAACTTCTTTCGTACCGTACGTAGCCAATCGTGCAAATCGGAGGTGCGGTGTGTGCACTATGTGTATATGAGATTGTCTGTGTGTCGAGTTTGTATGTGCTAAAGCACATCTACAGGGTCATTTAATGTATCGTAACACCAGCATTAAACATTGTAATTGTTTATACTTTAAGTCAATAAAGTATCTATTATTTTTTAGATCTATGTTTCTTCTTTTTCCTGTTGGGGCCACCTCAAATCAGTCGCTTACAAATCTCGACCAAGAACCCTGAATGAATTGAGACTTAACATAATTGATAAATGTTCAGAGTTTACACCTCTAAGAGATTACACGTTTAAGAGTTTACACCTGTTAGAGTTTACACATGTAAGTTCGAATTTCAATGCAGAAGATAATTTATACATGCATTCATGTTAATTGAGGTCATTTAGATGTGTTAATAAATTAAATAATCCAATATTATTTGCGGAAATAAATGTAACACCATGTGTCTTGATTTTTGGGCCACCCAAATTTATCTGATCAAGTGTGTGGGGGGCGGTGTCGTAATGGTTAGTGCACATTCGTGTCGACTCAGCCTGAAAGTACATTCATAAACTGGGGAGACAAAGGCGTTCGGACGTGGTTCTGGTCACCCGCCCCCTGTCGTATGCCGTGTTCGCCATCATAGGTGCTCGCTAGCAGTTGTTTTTCTCCCCAACAGCCTGTTAAGCCTATACGGGTGATCTTTGTCTCGGTGGTTAGTGTGCGCGAGTGTGTAGGGTGCGCGTGTGTGTAGAGTGAGCGCGTGTGTGTAGGGTGCGTGTGTGTGTAGGGTGCGCGCGTGTGTGTAGGGTGCGCGTGTGTGTGTAGGGTACGCGTGTGTGTTGGGTGCGCGCGCGTGTGTGTAGGGTGAGCGTGTGTGTGTAGGGTGCGCGTGTGTGTAGAGTGAGCGCGTGTGTGTAGGGTGCGTGTGTGTAGGGTGCGTGTGTGTGTAGGGTGCGCGCGTGTGTGTAGGGTACGCGTGTGTGTAGGGTGCGCGCGCGTGTGTGTAGGGTGTGTGTGTGTGTGTGTAGGGTACGCGTGTGTGTAGGGTGTGTGTGTGTATAGGGTACGCGTGTGTGTAGGGTGAGCGTGTGTGTGTAGGGTACGCGTGTGTGTGTAGGGTACGCGTGTGTGTAGGGTGCGCGCGCGTGTGTGTAGGGCGAGCGTGTGTGTGTAGGGTGCGTGTGTGTGTAGGGTGCGTGTGTGTGTAGGGTGCGCGCGTGTGTAGGGTGTGTGTGTGTGTGTAGGGTACGCGTGTGTGTGTAGGGCGAGCGTGTGTGTGTAGGGTGTGTGTGTGTGTAGGGTGCGTGTGTGTGTAGGGTGCGTGTGTGTGTAGGGTGAGCGTGTGTGTGTAGGGTGAGCGCGTGTGTAGGGTGTGTGTGCGTGTGTGTAGGGTGCGTGTGTGTGTAGGGTGTGTGTGTGTGTAGGGTGTGTGTGTGTAGGGTGCGTGTGTGTGTAGGGTGTGTGTGTGTGTAGGGTGTGTGTGTGTGTAGGGTGTGTGTGCGTGTGTGTAGGGTGCGTGTGTGTGTAGGGTGTGTGTGTGTGTAGGGTGTGTGTGTGTAGGGTGCGTGTGTGTGTAGGGTGTGTGTGTGTAGGGTGCGTGTGTGTGTAGGGTATGTGTGTGTGTGTAGGGTGTGTGTGTGTAGGGTGCGTGTGTGTAGGGTGTGTGTGTAGGGTGTGTGTGTGTGTGTGTAGGGTATGTGTGTGTGTGTAGGGTGAGTGTGTGTGTAGGGTGCACGCTGCATCGCTGAGTCACTCCGAACAGGAAGCGTTGAAGGGCGCCCGCAGTCAGATCACGGAACAGTTGGGAACACGGAGTAACAAACATACACACACGTGTACATACACATAGGGTACACACCGACAAAGATCCCCCGTATAGCCTTCAACAGATTGTCTGGGCAAGTACTGTTAGCCAGAACCCACGACAGCCGGCTATTAATGCTACGCGCTCCTGGTACCCACTTAAGGCTGAGTTTACCTAGGGGGGAGGCACCCGCCCGGTTAAGATAATCGCCACTGATGTTAGCCGCGACCTCACCTGGGTCGCGGCTCACATCAATGTAGCAGTAACGCTTTAAACGGATATTACCGTGCGTGTGTAAGGCGATCCATTTATGGATACCCCACTGCTATTGTCATGGATCACAACCTATTGAACCTCGGGGCTGACGCAACATGGAATTTCGTAAGTTCATTTGGCCGGCCATTGGTGGGAGAATCTTCAAATATTGAGATTGGTGGGTTTAGGGGGGGGGGGGGGACGTGAGTAGGCTTTGAGTTTTAAATATCGTGTAAGTTTTCAATGCCGTTGTCGTAACCCGAGAAAAGCCCCCAGAGCTGTTACCGTCGATTCGCTTGGAAATCAACAAACCCACATTTTTGACTGCGAACGTCAGACGCGCGTGTGACGCAGGGTGACCCCCCCCCCCAACCCCCCAAGCCGCTGTCAGTGAACCCAAAGTTCCAATATCCATTGCGTCTCGTTCGGTGTAAAGCCCCCTGTGAATAGTTGGGCGTCACTTCCGTTAACGACCCATTAAGACATTAAGTGAAAGTTTCGGGCTAATAGGAGGGCGAGGGTTCTGACTTCTTGAATCTCACGGGACACGGTGTCCACTTACACACCACACACAGACACGCGCGCGCGCCATCATACACACTCCACACATACACTAACCACACACACACACACACCGTATATCACTCTACAAAAATCAAGCGGAATTCGCCACTAAGTGGAGGTGACGCCACCACGGCGCTTGTGCCAGGCTATGAGCACTTTAAGACCACGTGAAGTGTCGAACGCCCGCTGGCAGCAGCAGTGGTTTCCACAGCTCTTACGCCAGGCTAGGTGCACTTTGAGTCCACGTGACGTGCCCATTGGACAAACCCGCACACGCGCATCATCTCACACTTGCACGACCATTCGCAACCACACATACATCGACGCGCCGCCCCCCCCCCCCACAACGGCACGTGCGCTCCAACGTTCGTGCGTAATCTGCCACTTCTCGCCGCCGCCACCGCCACTGTTGTTGTTGTCCTCATTGTTTACGAGCACGTGTTCCGTCGCTTTGTGACCACGGTCGGTCACACGTGAACAGTGGTGGCGGCGGGGGAGGAGGACGAGGAGGGAAGTGGTGGGGGGGGGGTGTAAATGGGGGGCAGAGGGAGTGGCACAATGGAAAGACTGTGGCGGGGAGCAAGAACAGGCGAAGCGTGAAGGGGGAAGCGTGGCGACACGGGGAGGAGACGAGGCAGAGAGTTCGGGCCGGAGTTTGCGGCCGCGTGGACGGGGCGCGGCGCTCGCAGTCACCGCGCGCGCTGCTGCGTGGGCGTTCAGAGGCTTTTCCTGCAGAGTGCCGTGCCCCCCCCCACCACCACATCCACTCCCCACCCTCCACGCACACACGCACACAGGGGGAGGGGGGGACCCGTCTGAGCCTCCAGGACCCGCAGGGGCTTGTTGACAGGAAGCGTCGAGAGGGAGTTGCCCCGGCTCCGTGACGGAGCGCCTCGTCACCCTCGCACAGAATATAAACGGAAGATCCGAGCCGTGCCGCCGTCACCGACAACTCAGCCAATTCGCTCCGCGTCAACACTCAGAAGTGCGACGGCCGCAACGAGGGAGAGAGCCGCAACGATCAGAGAGAACATGGTGACCATGGAAGTAGCCAGCATCGAAGTTCGCGAACTGCGGGAGCTGCTGCCGCTTTCGAGCGCCGGCGACGCGGATGACGACGAGGAGGAGGTCAAAGCCGACCTCGCTCCATCCTCGTGCCTCGTCCTCGACTGCCGCGCCTTCCTGGCGTTCGGCGCGGCGCGGGTGCGCGGCTCCGTGTGCGTGCGCTGGGGCGCGCTCGAGAGGAGACGAAGCGGCGCCGCGGGGATGACCCTGGAGAGAGCGGTGCCCTGCCCCGAGGCGAGGGCTCGCCTGCTGGCGGGCGGCGTGGCCTCCCTCGTGCTCGTGGACGAGGGGTCGCCGAGCTTCGAGTCGCTGGGCGAGGAGAGCACCGCGCGGGCGGCGGCGCTCGCGCTGCGCCAACACGCGCCGCGCGTGCCGCTCGTCTTCCTGGCGGGTGAGCACCCTGGTGGTGTCTGGTGTGTGTGTGGCGCTGCGGTGTGGTGTGTGTGGTGTGTGTGTGTGGTGTGTTTGGTGTGGCGCTGTGTTGTGTGGCGCTGCGGTGTGGTCTGTGTGTGATGATGTGTTGTGATGTGTGTGTGATGCTGTGTTGTGGTATGTGTGTGGTGGTGTGTGGCGCTGTGGTGTGTGTGTGGTGTGTTTGGTGTGTGTTGTGGTGTGTGTTGTTGTGGCGCTGTGTTGTGTGGCGCTGCGGTGTGGTCTGTGTGTGATGCTGTGTTGTGATGTGTGTGTGATGCTGTGTTGTGGTGTGTGTGTGTGGCGCTGTGGTGTGTGTGGCGCTGTGGTGTGTGTGTGTGGTGTTTGTATGTTGAGGTGTATGTGTGTGGCGCTGCGTGTAATACATCAGCACTGGGGGGGGGGGGGGGACAAAAGGACGTTGTGTGCTCTTCCCGGCCTTCATCAGGTGCTCGCAAACAGCACTTGCCCCAACAGTCTGTTGATGCGATATGGGGGTGGGGGGGGGGGATCTTTGACTTTGTGTGGTGAGCGCACCGCGTGACGAGTCTGACGCTCCCAACCGAGTTCGATTCGCGATCGGGCCAACATCGGTGACGAATATCTGAACCGGTCCTGAGCCCCAATGGTGTATCGGCCTTAAATGAGTTCCTGGTGTGGTGTGAATAAACATCCACCCACCCCATCGTGTGCCGTGCCAGCCTTCATCATTTGCTTGCCAACGTTACTTGCCCCAATAGTCTGTTAAGGCTATACGGGGTTTTTTTTGTCTTTTGTTGGGTATTTCTTAATATGAGTATGGAAATTTATTGTCTATATTAATCCACGTGAGAATGTATTGAGGCCCATGTACATGTATTGATGTATGGCCGAGCTGACGTGTGTATTAACGTGTGTGTGTGTGTTCGTGGACAGGGGGGTTCTCTGCCTTCCACGCGGCCTACCCCGAGCTCTGCCGCCTCTCGGCCGCGCCACCCGACCTGCCCGGCTCCCCCAACACCTGCACCCCCCGCGGGGGCCACGGGGTCACGCCGCTGTACGATCAGGTGAGCCCCCCACACACACCCACACACCCCCACACCCACACACACCCACACCGCTGTACGACTACGTGATCCCCCCAGACCCACACACTCACACACCCGCACACCCACACCGCTGTACGACCACGTGATCCCCCCAGACCCACGCCCCCACACACCCCCACACCCACACACCCCCACACCCACACCGCTGTACGAGCACGTGAGCCCCACACACACCCACACACCCCCACACCGCTGTACGACTACGTGAGCCCCCCCACACACCCTCAGTGTGTGTGCCCCTCACCCGGCGCTGGTCCCTCGTGTGCCGAGCCGCCCATCAAAGGTGCTGCTCGACAAAAGCACTTGCCCCAACAGTCTGTTAATGCTATACGGGGGGAGGGGGGTATCTTTGTCACCGGTATGACGTCGTTCACGTGCACAACCCCATTCTCAATCCGCTGATGGATGATTAAACAACATTATTTGGTGACGCTGCTGCTGCTGCCTTGGCAGTGATGCCCAAACAACACAGCGACCCAACACTCTCATCAATAACAACACCACCGCGTGTGACTTTCAAAGGGGGAAAAAATTACGATGGTCGACGTTTCGCGCAACGACCCTTCCCCTCTTCATAAATCCTTGTTAATAACGTCGGCGTGTCTCCTCCTCCTCCTCCTCGCCGCCGCGCGCGCAGGGCGGTCCCGTGGAGCTGCGCCCCTTCCTGCTGCTGGGCAGCGCCCTGCACTCGTCGCAGCACGGCGCCCTGCGCACGCTCGGCGTGACGGCCCTGCTGGACGTGACGGGACGCGAGGCGGAGCGCGCGGGCCCCGCCGCCGTCATGCGCTACCTCTCCGTGCCCGTCGCCGACTCCCCTGCTGCAGACATCGCCGTCTGGTTCCGCAGCGCCATCCAGTTCATAGGTGAGCGACGTGGTGGAGTGGAGAGTGGGGGTAGTGTGTGGGGGGGGGGGGGGTAGTAGTGTGGGGGGGGAGGAAGAGGTGAGAAACCGGGGGTGGGTAGGAGGGTTATTAGCGGTGAGATTTTCATGAAGAGAGATTAGTAAGAGAGTTGGGGCGTGTGGGGGGGGGGGCTGGTGGGTGAGTGACGGCGGGGAGGGTAGAGGTAGGGGTGAGGAACCGGAGGCTGGGGGGGGGGAGGGTGTAATGGTGAGTAAAGAGAAGTTGAGATGAGGTGTTAGCGGTAAGATTTTGATGAAGAGGGATTAGGAGGTGAAAGATGTTGGGATTTAGAAGTAAGCAGGATGCTGAGGGTGGGGAGCTATGGTCAGGTGAGGTTGGGGTTGACATGGGTAAGGGTTAAGAGGGGTTGGGGTGAGGAGTGGCTCGGGTTGAGGGTGGACGTGTTGGACAGGTTGCGTCAATCTGCTCGTTAATTGTCACAATTGGCAAACTCCGTGTAGAGGCGGCACCACCTTGTCTCGTTAGCTTCCCACCCGCGTCCCCCGATCCACCACCGCCCGGTGCTCACCCTGCCCCCCCCCCCTCCATCCCCCTCGCTACAGAGTCGGAGCGACGTCGCGGAGGTCGCGTCCTCGTCTTCTGCCAGGCCGGGGTGTCTCGCTCCGCCACCATCTGCCTCGCCTACCTCATGTGGCGGAGCCGCATGCGCCTGGAGGAAGCCTTCGCCTTCCTCAAGGGCCGACGCAGCGTCGTGTCGCCCAACCTGGGCTTCATGGGGCAGCTGCTGCAGTTCGAGGCGCAGCTCCTGGCCGCGACGCCCCGGGAAGACGCGGGGACGGCCGACTGCGGCGACGGCGGCGGCGACGGCGACGACGCTTCCGGGTCGACCCCCCGCGCCCTTCCCGGCACCCCCGTGGCTCCGTCGTCCCCCTGCTCCGTGTTCAGCTTCTCGCCCGGAAGTCTTCCCGTGCTCAGCCCCGTCCCTCCCGTCTCGTCCTGCTGACGAGCTGACGAGCTGGCACGTGGCCGCTGGCTCTTGATGTCCACGGACTCGGATGTTTTGGCGGCTCGTGGGGTCTTCGGGGTTGTTGGAGGTCACGAATTCGTCCCCGCGTTTCGCAGTCTCGGATCCGTAGAGGAACCGGAACGCGTCGGCCGTGGCGTCGCCGCCAGCGGCTTCTCCAGCAGACAGGGCGCTTACCGTCCAAGCTCAGCTTCCCAGGAGAAACCGGTCTCGTGCGGCATCATCGCCACTATCATCATCGCACTTTGACTTCGAGTTCCAAACATCAATGACTCCACCGGCACGAGTAGCCTGAGATTGTAAAACCCCAGAGATGGACTTCGTCGGCCCTTGAAACTGGAGCCACGAGCAAAGTGTTTTCATGTTAGTGTTATATATAATTTATATTTTATCCGGCAGTTCGTGTCGGGAAACGTTGAGGAGCGGACTTGTGATGGGGGCACTGTTCACGCTCTGGCACGAGTCTGCGGAGGCTCGCTCTTGCCGGCCAGCTCCGTGTCGAGATGAAACCACCCGAGACGTGGTTCCGCTCCTGTGTTGGCGACTGGAAAGACCTTGAGTGTTAATTTAGCCGAATGTCTGACGGAGAGGTCGCATCCGCCAACGCGAGGAACTGGCTCATTTTTTTTACTTTTTTTTGTCATACAGCTGGGATCGCCTCCGTGGTAGCTGCACCAAGTGAGGGCAGTGGTGGGTGGTGACTGTGAGCTGTTTCGCAGTTTTTGCACAACCGTTGATCCCATGGCTTGATTGAGAAACTGGGCAGTTCAGATTAACAATGGGCGGGGGTATTACAGGGACACGGTGAGACAGAACCAGGCCGGTTCCGTGACAGTTTACGATGTACATGTCGCGATTATAGGAGGTACGAATGACAGCACGTGTGTGTGTCTGCGTGTATGTATGTGGAGCGATAGTGTAGCGGTTTGAGCACTGCGCTACAAACCCAGCGGCCAACACCAGTGACGATTATCTGAACTGGTCCTGGGCCTCCCTTCAAATGAGTAACCGGTGCGTTGTGTAGTAAACATCGCCACTCGGGAGACAAAGGCGGCCGGGCGTCGTGCTGACCACCCACACCCTCGGTGCCTAAGAGCACTCGCCCCTACAGTCTGTTAAGGCTATACTGGGGACCTTTGTGTGTAAGTGTGAGTTTTGTACATTTTTTAAAGTATATAAATGTGTTGATGCACAGAGGATTCTGTTGACGAATACTGCGGACGCCAAACTCTCAGGAAATGGTAAAATGTCTGTTTTGTGCACAAATATTACTTCCGTGGTTAGCACAATCAGTTGTTTTTGCTGTCGTGGTATTGTTGTTGTGAAGGGCAACATCGTGTGGTACTAAGTATACAGTTCCGGTCTCATACCCACAGCCCCCCCCCCAACTCGCCCCCCCCCCAACTCGCCCCCCCCCCCCTACTCACCAGCACCCCCCCTACTCACCAGCCCCCCCCCTACTCACCAGCCCCCCCCTACTCACCAGCCCCCCCCCTACTCACCAGCCCCCCCCTACTCACCAGCCCCCCCTACTCACCAGCACCCCCCTACTCACCAGCCCCCCCCCTACTCACCAGCCCCCCCCTACTCACCAGCACCCCCCCTACTCACCAGCCCCCCCCCTACTCACCAGCCCCCCCTACTCACCAGCACCCCACCTACTCACCAGCCCCCCCCTACTCACCAGCCCCCCCTACTCACCAGCACCCCCCCTACTCACCAGCCCCCCCCCTACTCACCAGCCCCCCTACTCACCAGCACCCACCCCCTACTCACCAGCCCCCCCCTACTCACCAGCCCCCCCCCCTCCCCTACTCACCAGCCCCTCCCCCGACTCACCAGCCCTCCTACGCCGCAGTCTCTCCACACTCGAGGAAGTCAATGTGTCTCTCTCCCAGAGCCGGAATGTGAACGCTCGTGGGTGATGGGAACTGTGGCTGGCACGGGGGGGGGGGGGGTGCTGATTATACCAGAATGTGCATTTTTCACCGCGTGATTCAATGTGAACGTGTTTAACTTATTTCCTGGCAAGATCGAATCGCTGTTGTTGTTTTTTGTTACATTTTTAATACGTTTTTATATAAAGAAACTAATTTATTGTTCTTCATAATTTTTTCAATAAAACTGGAGTCTGCTTTTTCCACGGTGGCGAGTTGTGGTGCAGTATATATCTACGTACAGTACATGTGGACTGTACGGGCTATCCCTGTAGACGGTAATGTTTAGCGTGTGTTCGTTGTTGAACTTCTTTCGCACCGTACGTAGGTGCGGGGGAAGGACAAAACACTAAACACAACAAGCAGTTCTAAAGAACTGGGTTTATAATTTACATTATTTAAAAGTGTGCATAGCTCTCTAGTGGCTTCCTAATGTCGGAAGGAAGAACGTTCCAGACGGCCGCAAAAGCGCATCTGAAAGCGCGCAATGCGGTGACCCTCTGTTCGATGGTTCGCCTTCCTGTTTTGGTGAATCATCATAGCATAAATAAAAACAAGACTTCTTCTCGTAGGAAGATATCAGCCGAGAAATAAAACGCGTCCAGAAGGTTCGTCCACTCCAGGAGATGGAGCGATGCAATCCGTGAAGTGTGCGGGCAGGCGCAAGGTGCATTCTCACATCGCAAGATCGTGAAAAGTCGCCGCGGCTTGCAAATGCATTCATCCAGCAGTGGATTGACCAAGATTGATGATGGTGACGATGAACACTTTGGTCAAATGGCATTGAAATGTTATCCTCACCGCGTGATTTCATCATGAATAAACAAACATACGCCAACATACAGCACGTTGACGACACCACGGCTTGTGCCGGGCACAAAGACAAAGATCTCCCCCGTGTAGCCTTAACAGACTGTTGGGGCAAGTGCTGTAAGCCTTTGAAGGCCCGCGCGGCACACGAAGGGGTGGGTGGGCCAACACCACGCCCGGCCGCCTTTGTCTCTCGAGTGGCGATGTTTACACATCCCACCAGTTACTCATTTGAGGCTGAGTCGACCTAGGGGAGGCCCAGGACCGGCTCATATAATCGTCACTGGTGTTGGCTGTGACCGGAAATCGAACTCGGGACGCCGGACTCGTAGAGCGGCGCGCTAACCGCTGCACCACCGCTCCCCGCACCGCGCTCACACGCGAGATGTTTGTTTTGATCTGAATCAGCCCCTCTGCACGTCACGTAGGGCGCGTGTTAAACAATCACGGGCTGAATCAGCGTTTGAGCGGAGGTACAGATTGTGAACTCGCACTGATTCACCACATCCGCTCATCCCACACTTAATTAAGTCAAAGAGCCGCCCGACCACAGCTCCCCAAACGCCCCTCCATCTCCTCCACCCCACCACGCGACCAAACCCTCACGTGCGCCTGGTCACAGCTGTTGAGCTGATGTCGCCACGTGGATGGATTTTCGCGGTGGGATGTAATTAGATCACAGATGGGGTTGGACTCGACAGTGGTGTTGGGAGTCTGTCTCACAAAAAGCCGCGTCTCTGAGCGCGTTTCCTCTCACCGCTATCTTCCCCTGTCTCTGCCCTCTCTCATTATATCCACTTAGAGTATCTTCCAGCTTGTCTTGTTACTTGAGCATCTGTGAAAAAGAGCTTTATAGCTACAGTATAAATAAATATTCTTATCGTCCATTCTCTGTCTCCCTCTCTCGTAAACACGCCCAAAATCTCCCTCTCTCAAGTCAAGTACAATAAAAAATATATATGCCAGCAGTGTTGTAATGATGTGAGAGGAGAAATGTTCGAGGTAGAGGCATCGGGACGGATCGTTGTCGACTTTTGCGGCGGTAGGAAGGAATCCCCTTTCATCCTTTACATTCCTTCATTGGTACATTTCATTCCATTTGTCAATCTCATTCTAGTCTACGTGGTGATACAGATGTCTTGTCAGCCCCCTCCCTCCCAATTAATTGATCCCTCATATTGTTTTTCTTTTTCGCTCATTCACTTCTGTTTCCACACCCATTGGTATACAAAAATTATTCAGTTTTAGATAAGTAAATGGGAGGAACGGGGGGGGGGGTCACAAGACATCTGGACCAACCCTTTACGCTTGCGTACACGGTAGCGGAGTGTTGAGGAGCTTGATGGCAGTGACGAGGCGTGCTGCTGCTGGCCACGATGAGAGGGCTTCAGCAGAGAGAGAGAGAGTTCGTGTCGTGTTGCTGTTGCTCCTCTGTTGACGGAGCGCAGGCTACTGTGGTTCGCCCGTAGTGGCTCGTATTTAATTTTGCATTCATCAAGGATTACGTGCGAGAATAAGCATCGACAGACAGGCCGGCCACCGCTTTGTGTGATGGAGTGTCCATGACGATAGCAAATGACTCGGGTCACCCAAATTGATGCATAGTTCCTAATTATTATGATCACAGACGAGGCATAACGTGTTGACACAACACATGCTTATACGACACAACGCACATAAACCGCACAACACGCGAGCTTTAAACAAAACACACAGCGCACGTCTTTAAACAGCACATGCTCGCACAGCACGACACACCACGTGTTGTTTTGTGACAACACGAATTACAACGCGACACGTGCGCTACAACAGTCGGCAAATTGCCAATTGCCACGAAAAAAATCCCAGACCTCGGAACAGCTGAGCAGAGCAGTCGGGC
Source organism: Lethenteron reissneri (assembly GCF_015708825.2). Classification (NCBI taxonomy): domain Eukaryota; kingdom Metazoa; phylum Chordata; class Hyperoartia; order Petromyzontiformes; family Petromyzontidae; genus Lethenteron; species Lethenteron reissneri. Next base: position 13,153,236 of record NC_083795.1, on the reverse strand, counting down.
GGAGAAGCGAGCAGAGAGTCGCCCCCCCCCGCCTCCGTCTTTGGGCGTCATTTAAATCTCCCACGCGTGGACCGTGAGCCCTGCGGATGAAAATTCCTATTTTGGAGTGGAGACGTCTCGCCTCGTGTTTGAGTCAGGGCTGCTATTTCCGTTTGGATTCCCAATCGCCCATTCCTCGAATTCTTTGCCATTAAATGGGATGCGAGTTTGTGTGTGTCTTATGGAGAGCGGTAATGTAGCGATTGGCCCTACGCTGCGTTACGAACCTGGCCACCCGGGTTCGATTCCCGCTCACGGCCCAACACCAGTGACAATTATCTGAACCGGTCCTGGGCCTCCCCGCGGTCGACTCAGCCTCAAATGAGTACCTGGTGTGGTGTGTAGACATCGCCACTAGAGAGACAAAGGCGGCTGGGCGTGGTGCTGGCCACCCATCCCCTCGTGTGCCGTCCCGGCCTTCATAGGTGCTCTCTAACAGCACTTGCCTCAACAGTCTGCTAAGGCTATACGGGGGATTTTTGTCTCTGTTTTTGTCTTGTATTTTGGGAAGCGGTAGTGTTGTGGTTAGAGCGTTGCGTTCCAAGCCCGGCAACCGAAGTTCCATTCCCTCTCACAACCGATTACAGTGGCGAATATTCGAACCTGTCCTGGGCCTCCCCAAGTTCGACTCGGCGTTAAATGAATACCTGGCGTCGTGTGTGAAACATCAGCACTGGGAAGACTAAAGCGGCGTGGCGTGGTTTTGGTCACCCCCCGTTATCGTGTGCCGTGACAGCCTTCATAGGTACTCGCTAACAGGACTTGCCCCAAAAGTATGTTGACGGCTACACGGGTGTCTTTGTCCTGGGCCTCCCCTAGGTCGAATCAGCCTTCAACGAGTACCTGGTGCGGTGCATCAACATCAGCACTGGGCAGATCGAGGCGGCCACCCACCTCCATCGTTTGCCGTTCTGGCCTTCATAGGTGCTCGCTGACAGCACTTGCCCCGATACCTTGAGTAGGCTACACAGGGGATTTTTGTCTGTGGTGGAGTCGTGGGTAGCGCACTGGTTTCAGAACCCGGCGACCCGAAGTTTGATTTCTAATTACGTGAACCGATGCTGGGCCCCTCCCCTAGTTCGACTCGGCCTTAAACGAGTACCTGCTGCAGTGTGTAAAACATCAGACAAAATTTACTCCAAACGTGGTGCTAACCACATCGCTCCCTTATGTGCCGTGCCGTCCTTAAAAGGCGCTCGCTAACAAAGCAATTGCCCTAACAGCCTGTGTAAGCTACACTGGAGGATCGTTGTGTTTGCGTGACATCCGTGGCATGATGTAGCATCATCACCGTCATCATAATTTCCATCCTGTAAACCATAATCTATTTCTCTAGTGCGCCATCGTCCTGGAGGCGGATTTCATTCAACAGTGTATAGGCAATTGCCAGTGATGACGATGATCATCATCCCAAACTGGTGCGCGCTAGACACAAACATTGGCATAACTTCGCATAGACCACAGAGAGGCCCCGCAAAATGTATAATACTCGGAGCACACGGAACCAGCACATAGTTGTGTGTGTGCTTAAACTAACAACGCATACAAATCATTTCCCGAAATGTCGCCCATTTAATGATTTTTTCCCCTTTTAAGATCACAGTGTTATTGACAAGCATGTACCTTAATGATGTATATTATATAACGATTGTTTACGTAAGAAAGCCTCATTGAGTCTCATTATTTTTTTCCTGAGAGTCCTTCCAAGTTTTTTTGCATTGTGGGGGGGGATGATTGCTATGCAGCGTATATATTCCAATTGTGTAATTTGCCAGTACTTTTTTTTAAAGATTGCCAAACTTGGACCTTGATTTCGGCACACAATGTCCTCCTCTTACGAACGACGCAACTGGATCTTTAACGTCCCGCTGTGAAGCAGCAGACGGCGGGTGAGAGTTTGACTCCGGTTAGTACACCCGCAGTATTAATCCGGGCGGCCGCTGGATATCGAACCGCGAACTTCTGCAGCAAGTGGCGAACGCGCTCCCGATGGGCCCGCGCCACAGCCCTATGCTGAACCTCACCGCGGTATGCGAATATCATTTATTTATGTTACGCGGTGCTACAGACCCTTGGCTTATTATGGGGGGTGGGTTAGGGAGAAGCGTTGTTGGGTTTCGAATCCACACGCGGTGACTCACGCTCGCGGTTGCTACGTTTCTCATAACTAAGACCCCCACAGCGACCCGGGTAATTTATTAACTGCGCGCCAGGCCTGTGTTCCAAATGTCAGTGGCTCCAGCGAGAGGGGTGGTCCTAACCGGGGGAGCGGTGGCGCAGCGGTTAGCGCGCTGCGCTACGAACCTGGTGAGCCGAGTTCGATTTCCGCGCTCGCGGCCAACACCAGTGGCGACTATCCGAACCAGTCCTGGGTCTCCCCTAGGTCGACTCAGCCTCAAATGAGTACCTGGTGCGGTGTGTGAAAACATCGCCACTGGGGAGACAAATGCGGTCGGGCGTGGTGCTGGCCACCCACCCCTCGTGTGCCGTGGCGGTCTTCATAGGTACTCGCTAACAGCACTTGCCCAAACAGTCTATTAGGGCTATACGGGGGATCTTTGTCTTTGGTGATCCTAAACGAACATCCAATCTCCATTAAAACATATTTTAGATCAACCTAATAATGCAATGCTATTTACTTAACTCCAATTTGCCAATCAACTGCTGGATTTTTGTTACCATACTTCACCACGCTGGTCAATGCGCGTTGGTGAAAGGAAGGGTGGTCGCACGTAACTGGATCATAAATCCTCTTAATGACAATATATGCCACCGGGTTTGTTGCACAGTTGCGCTCACCACTGCACCACCGCTCCCCCAAAACTCTTTATTATATAACAGCAATTTAACCTTATGGCGGGACCCAGGGGTTCCGAATAAACGGAAGTCAAAATCGTAATTAATTAGTTTATGTTTGGCGACTCCGTCCTACCGCGCACATAGAAATCGATCCTCTCGGTCTTCACCAAGCAACCGTCGTTGCCAAAATTGCCCTAGTCATAAACACAACTTTGAAACTTTGATTAGCGCATCATGTAGAGCTCGTCGAGAGGAATAGATTGCCGTATCGTTCCCCTTCAACAGACATAACATGACGTCGCAACGCAGTTTATGTGAGCGCCGGGGGCTTAAATTAGCAAATGAGTAACGTCCTCGTCCGTTGTTGCAGATATTGCCCATGGCGTCAGACCCCGAATTTGTATCACCCAAATGTTGCAGCACAACGTTGGCCTCGCCGATGGATTTCCACGGCCAAACGAGAGTGAATCCCACGGTAAGCTCAGGCATTTCACACGGTAATCACTCAAACGCATCGTTGTTGACCACGTAAAGAAATCGAAACCAAAAAAACAACGCCACCTCGGGTAGCTCCCAACACAAGTGACATATTTGTTCCCGGCTCATGTCCAGGTCAGAGACACATGTTCGTTTTATAGGTCCGCGTGTCCTTCCAGGCTGACGGTAACAGCAGTTTGTTTTGATCTGCCCCTGTTTACTGCGAGGTGTATTGCACCTAGCCCGGCACGAAGGTCGTGATGACGTCACCGGCCACGTGATGGCCCGGCGGTTGTGGTTATTTCAAGGAGATTTCCGCTCAAAATGTAGCATTGACTCAAAATGCAGCATTGACTTCCCTACAAATTGGTTCTCGTGTTTTTAACTTCGGAAGGATGCTGACGAGGGGCTGAATGGGAAACCCTCGACCGGGATTCGAACTCGGGGCCGTCCCGATCGCGAGCCACGCGCTCGACTCCTGGAAGCTACAATTGGTCACGTGACAGAGATAATGACTTAAATTAGCCAAAAAAAAACATTGACTCTCCTCTGTTGTTTTTCACTGTCTTTTATCTAATACAAAAAAAGAACAGAGCCCGTGTGTGAATGTGTACTGCTGTCACTCAGAGGAAATCAATCAATCAAGCTGTACTATCTAATATCGTCACAGAGCGTTTCACGTGTAAACACATTACATCATTACAATCTGAGAGAGAATAGCAAAACGTATGCAAAGTTTAAAATATATGAGACGTGATTAAATACTCATTTAACCTCATTTTAAAAACCGCAGTCCCTTCCCTATATCATGTTTTTATGGTGCACTCCACATGAACACGTCGACCTAGCCTGCTGCACCATGAACACCCTACACACTGCACCATGAACACCCTACACACTACACCATGAACACCCTACACACTGCACCATGAACACCATACACACTGCACCATGAACACCCTACACACTGCACCATGAACACCCTACACACTACACCATGAACACCCTACACACTGCACCATGAACACCATACACACTGCACCATGAACACCCTACACACTGCACCATGAACGCCCTACACACTGCACCATGAACACCCTACACACTACACCATGAACACCCTACACACTGCACCATGAACACCCTACACACTACACCATGACCACCCTACACACTCCACCATGAACACCCTACACACTGCACCATGAACACCCTACACGCTCACCATGAACGCCCTACACGCTGCACCATGAACACCCTACACGCTACACCATGAACACCCTACACACTGCACCATGAACACCCTACACACTGCACCATGAACACCCTACACGCTGTACCATGAACACCCTACACACTGCACCATGAACACCCTACACACTACATCATGAACACCCCCTACACACTGCACCATGAACACCCTACACACTGCACCATGAACACCCTACACCATGAACACCCTACACACTACACCATGAACACCCTACACACTGCACCATGAACACCCTACACATTACACCATGAACACCCTACACACTGCACCATGAACACCCTACACACTACACCATGAACACCCTACACACTGCACAATGAACACCCTACACACAGCACCATGAACACCCTACACACTGCACCATGAACACCCTACACACAGCACCATGAACACCCTACACACTGCACCATGAACACCCTACACACTGCACCATGAACACACTACACACTGCACCATGAACACCCTACACACTGCACCATGAACACACTACACCCTACACACAGCACCATGAACACCCTACACACTGCACCATGAACACCCTACACACTGCACCATGAACACCCTACACACTGCACCATGAACACCCTACACACTGCACCATGAACACCCTACACACTGCACCATGAACACCCTACACACTGCACCATGAACACCCTACACACTGCACCATGAACACCCTACACACTGCACCATGAACACCCTACACACTGCACCATGAACACCCTACACACTGCACCATGAACACCCTATACACTACACCATGAACACCCTACACACTGCACCATGAACACCCTACACGCTGCACCATGAACACCCTACACGCTACACCATGAACACCCTACACACTGCACCATGAACACCCTACACACTGCACCATGAACACCCTACACGCTGCACCATGAACACCCTACACACTGCACCATGAACACCCTACACACTACATCATGAACACCCTACTCGCTGCAGTTAGTGTTGAGAATCTTGATATGAACCCACACACTTTGGTTATGACCTCATAAACCTAAATCAGCAACCCAATAGACCCGGACCACGAGACGAAAGCAAATGCATTATTGCACCGTACTTATAAGCTCCCACTTCACCAATGCGCACTGACCAGCGTGGTGAAGTATGGTTAAGTAATCCCCACGACCGGCACGCCGTTGGGAGGTCCTCATCCAGCAGTGGATTTAAATAAGCACTTCACACATCGACTACACATCTACTACACACATATACTTCAGATATCCTGCACATATACTAAACATATATTTCACATATACTACACATCTACGAAACATATCCTGCACATATATACTACAGATATCCTGCACATATATACTACAGATATCCTGCACATATATACTACAGATATCCTGCACATATATACTACATATATACTACACATATATACTACAGATATCCTGCACATTCTACACACATGTGTAGTGGGTCCAACCGAGTCGCAGACCTTGTTCCTTCTAGAGGCAACACTTTTACTTGTAACGCCATCACACAAAGGGGGTAACTGCCCCTTTACCAGACTACAGCGAGTGACTGCTACGACGGGTCGATCCCTCACTCGGGTCTCCGACCACGTGGTTGCCTCGTAACACGTTGAGCTTCAGCTCGAGACGAAGAGCTTCTAGCTTGTAGATGCAGAGCTTCCCGCTTGTAGATGTTGAGCTTCAGCTTGTAGGTGTTGAGCTTCCCGCGTGTAGATGTTGAGCTTCCAGCTTGTAGATGTTGAGCTTCCAGCTTGTAGGTGTTGAGCTTCCAGCTTGTAGACGTTGAGCTTCCAGCTTGTAGATGTAGAGCTTCCCGCTTGTAGACGTAGAGCTTCCAGCTTGTAGATGTTGAGCTTCCAGCTTGTAGGTGTTGAGCTTCCAGCTTGTAGATGTTGAGCTTCCAGCTTGTAGATGTTGAGCTTCCAGCTTGTAGATGTTGAGCTTCCAGCTTGTAGATGTTGAGCTTTCAGCTTGTAGGTGTTGAGCTTCCAGCTTGTAGGTGTTGAGCTTCCAGCTTGTAGGTGTTGAGCTTCTAGCTTGTAGATGTTGAGCTTCCAGCTTGTAGGTGTTGAGCTTCCAGCTTGTAGATGTTGAGCTTCCCGCTTGTAGACGCAGAGCTTCCAGCTTGTAGGTGTTGAACTTCCAGCTTGTAAGTGTTGAGCTTCCAGCTTGTAGATGTTGAGCTTCCCGCTTGTAGACGTAGAGCTTCCAACTTGTAGATGTTGAGCTTCCCGCTTGTAGATGTAGAGCTTCCAGCTTGTAGATGTAGAGCTTCCAGCTTGTAGATGTTGAGCTTCCAGCTTGTAGATGTAGAGCTTCCCGCTTGTAGACGTAGAGCTTCCAGCTTGTAGATGTAGAGCTTCCAGCTTGTAGATGTAGAGCTTCCAGCTTGTAGATGTAGAGCTTCCAGCTTGTAGATGTTGAGCTTCCAGCTTGTAGATGTAGAGCTTCCAGCTTGTAGACGTAGAGCTTCCAGCTTGTAGATGTAGAGCTTCCAGCTTGTAGACATTGAGCTTCCAGCTTGTAGATGTTGAGCTTCCCGCTTGTAGACATTGAGCTTCCAGCTTGTAGATGTTGAGCTTCCAGCTTGTAGACGTTGAGCTTCCCGCTTGTAGATGTTGAGCTTCCCGCTTGTAGATGTTGAGCTTCCCGCTTGTAGACGTAGAGCTTCCAGCTTGTAGACGTAGAGCTTCCAGCTTGTAGACGTAGAGCTTCCAGCTTGTAGATGTTGAGCCTCCCGCTTGTAGACGTAGCGCTTCCAGCTTGTAGACATTGAGCTTTCAGCTTGTAGACGTTGAGCTTCCCGCTTGTAGATGTTGAGCTTCCCGCTTGTAGATGTTGAGCTTCCCGCTTGTAGATGTTGAGCTTCCAGCTTGTAGATGTTGCGCTTCCCGCTTGTAGGTGTTGAGCTTCCAGCTTGTAGATGTTGAGCTTCCCGCTTGTAGGTGTTGAGCTTCCAGCTTGTAGATGTTGAGCTTCCCGCTTGTAGGTGTTGAGCTTCCAACTTGTAGATGTTGAGCTTCCCGCTTGTAGGTGTTGAGCTTCCCGCTTGTAGACGTAGAGCTTCCAGCTTGTAGATGTTGAGCTTCCAGCTTGAGACGTAAAGCTTCCAGCTTGTAGATGTTGAGCTTCCAGCTTGTAGATGTTGAGCTTCCCACTTGTAGGTGTTGAGCTTCCAGCTTGTAGATGTTGAGCTTCCCGCTTGTAGACGTAGAGCTTCCAGCTTGTAGATGTTGAGCTTCCCGCTTGTAGGTGTTGAGCTTCCAGCTTGTAGATGTTGAGCTTCCCCCTTGTAGGTGTTGAGCTTCCCGCTTGTAGACGTAGAGCTTCCAGCTTGTAGATGTTGAGCTTCCAGCTTGTAGGTGTTGAGCTTCCCCCTTGTAGGTGTTGAGCTTCCAGCTTGTAGATGTAGAGCTTCCAGCTTGTAGATGTTGAGCTTCCCGCTTGTAGATGTTGAGCTTCCAGCTTGTAGACGTAGAGCTTCCAGCTTGTAGATGTTCAACTTCCAGCTTGTAGACGTAGAGCTTCCAGCTTGTAGAATGCAGCGACCCGTTCCCTCTCAGGGACCCGCCTTATATCCCTCTCCGTTCGGGGCGGCTCCGCCCTCGGCCCCGCCCGCCTTCTCGAACATTCTCGTTCCCTCTCGATCCTTCTCAAGAGCTCTCTCCGGACATGTGATCACCCACTAGCCCCCCCACCTGGGGCCCCCTGTGTGGACACTCCGGATCACGTGTCTACGGGATCAACCAGAGTGCTATGGCCCGGGGCAACCCTGCCCCTGGGCTGACGCTCTCCCACTCCCCCTCGTGAGAGCCCCCACCACATGCTGTGCTATTGCAGTGCTCGCCAAGCCCCGCTAGGGCTGGTGTCACACACAACCACCCACACGGCGCTGTCCCCGCTAGGGCTGGTGTCACACACAACCACCCACACGGCGCTGTCCCCGCTAGGGCTGGTGTCACACACAACCACCCACACGGCGCTGTCCCCGCTAGGGCTGGTGTCACACACAACCACCCACACGGCGCTGTCCCCGCTAGGGCTGGTGTCACACACAACCACCCACACGGCGCTGTCCCCGCTAGGGCTGTTGTCACACACAACCACCCACACGGCGCTGTCCCCGCTAGGGCTGGTGTCACACACAACCACCCACACGGCGCTGTCCCCGCTAGGGCTGGTGTCACACACAACCACCCACACGGCGCTGTCCCCGCTAGGGCTGTGTCACACACAGCCACCCACACGACGCTGTCCCCGCTAGGGCTGTGTCACACACAGCCACCCACACGGCGCTGTCCCCGCTAGGGCTGTGTCACACACAGCCACCCACACGGTGCTGTCCCCGCTAGGGCTGTGTCACACACAGCCACCCACACGGCGCTGTCCCACGCCCACACGGTGCTGTCCACGCTAGGGCTGTGTCACACACAACCACCCACACGGTGCTGTCCACGCTAGGGCTGGTGTCACACACAACCACCCACACGGTGCTGTCCACGCTTGGGCTGGTGTTACACACAGCCACCCACACGGTGCTGTCCACGCTTGGGCTGGTGTCACACACAGCCACCCACACGGTGCTGTCCACGCTAGGGCTGGTGTTACACACAACCACCCACACGGTGCTGTCCCCGCTAGGGCTGGTGTTACACACAACCACCCACACGGTGCTGTCCACGCTAGGGCTGTGTCACACACAACCACCCACACGGTGCTGTCCACGCTAGGGCTGGTGTCACACACAACCACCCACACGGTGCTGTCCACGCTTGGGCTGGTGTTACACACAACCACCCACACGGTGCTGTCCACGCTTGGGCTGGTGTTACACACAACCACCCACACGGTGCTGTCCCCGCTAGGGCTCGTGTTACACACAACCACCCACACGGTGCTGTCCCCGCTAGGGCTGGTGTTACACACAACCACCCACACGGCGCTGTCCCCGCTAGGGCTGGTGTTACACACAGCCACCCACACGGTGCTGTCCCCGCTAGGGCTGGTGTTACACACAGCCACCCACACGGTGCTGTCCCCGCTAGGGCTGGTGTTACACACAGCCACCCACACGGCGCTGTCCACGCTTGGGCTGGTGTTACACACAACCACCCAAACGGTGCTGTCCCCGCTAGGGCTGGTGTTACACACAACCACCCACACGGTGCTGTCCCCGCTAGGGCTGGTGTTACACACAGCCACCCACACGGTGCTGTCCCCGCTAGGGCTGGTGTTACACACAGCCACCCACACGGTGCTGTCCCCGCTAGGGCTGGTGTTACACACAACCACCCACACAGTGCTGTCCACGCTAGGGCTGTGTTACACACAACCACCCACACGGTGCTGTCCACGCTAGGGCTGTGTTACACACAACCACCCACACGGTGCTGTCCACGCTAGGGCTGGTGTTACACACAGCCACCCACACGGTGCTGTCCACGCTAGGGCTGGTGTTACACACAACCACCCACACGGTGCTGTCCACGCTAGGGCTGGTGTTACACACAGCCACCCACACGGTGCTGTCCACGCTAGGGCTGGTGTTACACACAACCACCCACACGATGCTGTCCACGCTAGGGCTGGTGTCACACACAGCCACCCACACGGTGCTGTCCCCGCTAGAGCTGGTGTTACACACAGCCACCCACACGGTGCTGTCCCCGCTAGGGCTGGTGTTACACACAACCACCCACACGGTGCTGTCCCCGCTAGGGCTGGTGTTACACACAGCCACCCACACGGCGCTGTCCCCGCTAGGGCTGGTGTTACACACAACCACCCACACGGCGCTGTCCCCGCTAGGGCTGGTGTTACACACAGCCACCCACACGGTGCTGTCCCCGCTAGGGCTGGTGCTACACACAACCACCCACACGGCGCTGTCCCCGCTAGGGCTGGTGCTACACACAACCACCCACACGGCGCTGTCCCCGCTAGGGCTGGTGTTACACACAGCCACCCACACGGTGCTGTCCCCGCTAGGGCTGGTGTTACACACAGCCACCCACACGGTGCTGTCCCCGCTAGGGCTGGTGTTACACACAGCCACCCACACGGCGCTGTCCCCGCTAGGGCTGGTGTTACACACAACCACCCACACGGCGCTGTTCGATGTAGGAACATCGAACGGCACGATCCTTCCGGGCCGGCACCATGCAGTGACAACCCGATGTCACTGCACATATAGACTAAACGTTTACTGCATGTACATATACGCACACATATACAAAAAATAAAAAAATAAACACATTTTTTAAAAAACCCTGTGTGTGACCTTAAAAGAAAACACACTATAATAGGCGACGTTTCAGGCGATGGCCCTTGTTCACAGTACATGTGTGCGTGATGTACTGTACATACGTGCTTGTGCATCAGCGCTAAGTAGCAGCATCACCGAACACTCGATATAATCTGAACTAGCTTTACTACTCCGGCTTCGCCCGGGACTTGGATTCACCTGTCAGTTGTGATGTTCACACACCACACCAGTTACTCGTCTGAGGCTGAGTCGACCTAGGGGAGGCCAGGACCGGTTCAAATAATCGTCACCGGTGGTGGCCATGAGCGGGAATCGAACTCGGGTCGCCGGGTTCGTAGCACAGCGCGCTACCCGCTACACTACAATGCGTGACGCTTCCACATGCGCGGGTCACGTGACAGATTTTACGTCATAGCTCACTTGCCGTGCAAAAAATAAATGCATTATTGAGCTCTCACCCCCCCAAAAAAAACAAAAGTGTATTTTTATTATTTGTGCATGGTGTACAGTCTGGAAAGTACCCACATGGTAAATATCCAGTTTGTTGCATGTCGGGAAGTATGCTAAACATTTTGAACAGACACACATAATCACAACTTGGCCTTTTATATATATGGAGACATCTCATAGGCCTGGCTCAAGAGATAATTGCTCAATTTCTATTCAAGGACAGAGGCGTAGAGACATATGAAGCGATGATTGAATATCCAATTTATCACAAAATAGATCACCCGGGGGTACGTTGTGTGCGTGTCTGTGCCTGTCTGTTGCGTAACGGTTAGCGCGCTGCGCTACGAACCCGGCCACCCGAGTTCGATTTCTGCTCACGGCCAACACCGGTGACGATTTATCTGAACCGGTCCTGGGCCTCCCCTAGGTCGACTCCGCCTGAAATGAGTACCTGATGCGGTGTGTAAACATCGCCACTGGGGAGACCCCCTCGTGTGCTGTGCCGGTCTTCATAGGTGCTTGCGAACAGCACTTGCCCCAACAGTCTGTTACAGGCTATAGGGGAATCTTTATCTTTGTCACTCAGATAAAAAAAAACTGTCTCTGTAATGTATTTAAATAAATAAAAACCCTAGCATTAATTTTAATGAGCTTATTTCATTAACCAGCCATTATTTGTGTGTGAATTAATAAAAGCAGAACCCCGATATAACAAAACGCGCGCGTTTATTAATTTACTTCGTCATCTGTCCCAGTTTGGCACTCGATGGATAACATCCGGTTTTCTTACGTAACTACGCCACTCACGATGTGTGCTGAAATGTATATGTTGTGGTTATACCATCCATCACACCGGTGTGTTGAACCAGTAACGAATTGTGGATGTCGTGGGTTTACTCTCCAACACACCGATGTGCTGAACTAGTGATGCATTGGCATGTTTCGTTTACATGATAAACCTTACTAATTGGTGGTGGCGGGTTTAACCACGCATTTATATTGACGCGATATTATTCAAAAACCTCTATTGTGGATATTATTGGTCTCAAACGCCTACGACTACTACGTGTTAAACTGTGTGGTGAGAATATTCTTTGGTTCTTTCGGTAAAGTCACGTATATAGAAACATTAAAATAAATTGAATAAAAATAATAATATAATAAATTAAAAATAAGAAGACAAAAAATCACTGATTAAGACTGCAGCCTGGTTCTTAATTAGGGTGCCTTCAGCTTGTTTGTAGAATGTTCCATTCCAGGTAAAGTATGTATTGCTGAGGCAGTGTTTCACCAGGGCCGGTACATTACCATTCAATCCTTGTTGAACCAAATCTTCAATGATTGCAATGGTATCGGGCATAGGAACTTTGGTGAACAAAGAAACTACATCTAAACTAACGAGCAAATCACCTGGGGACAGTGAGATGTCTTTAATTGATGATACCAGGTGAGCTGAGTTAAGTACAGAAGAGGTGGTCTTACCAGTGAATGGCTGTAAGGACTCAGACAGATATCGGACCAGTTTGTAGGTGGGTGAGCCAATGGTGGAGACTATGGGACGAAGGGGTGTACCTTCTTTATGGATTTTTGGTAAGCCATATCATCTGGGTGGTCTAGCAGGAGAAGGTTTTAAGGAAAACCGTTTGGTCTGTTCACTTAATGAAGCTGAATCAGTGATGATACCGTTCGTTTTTGTAACGAGGCTGTTAGTGGGATCTCTTTAAATTTTTGTGTAGCTACCATCATTAAGTAGGTCCTGAATGTTGTTATTGTACATGGTTTTGTCCATGATGTGGTGCGAGTTTGCAAGCACCTCTTGAGTCTGACAAGTGACACGTGGTGGGGGTGGGTGGGTTGGTTCTGCGATCGGAACAACCTAAACCCGGGCCGTCTTTGTCTCTCCTCTAGTCGATGTGATTGAAAAGGCCACCGCATCATGGATTATAGGCTAATACAGGGGGGGTGGGCGGGGGGGGGGGTCGACAACCCAAAAAATCAAGGAGAGCCATTTTATTCGAATTCGGTCAAACAAAAACCAAATAAATACTTTGAGAGCCGCAATGCACGTGGTGAATACATATACTTAATGAACAACGTCAAGCCATATCTTTATTTTTGTAATCACTATTTTAAGAAGAGCACACGCACGGCGATTTGTAATGCCGCATTACGAGCCATTGTTGGGCTTTTAGGCGTTCACCGTTTATCGAAAATAATTAGGATTTTCTTTTACTTTGCAATTATCGTGTTGGGAGCCACGAAGCAGCCCTTAAAAAGCCGCATGCGGCTCCGGAGCCGCAGGTTGCCGACCCCTGGGCTAAAAGGAGGTCAAAGGTTATGATTTGAGCCGCCGTCAGGACTCAAACCCGGTCGCTGGGATTTTGCCAAAGTGCTCAAACCACTGCGCCACCGCTCCCAGTTAACAACACGGAGACAAAGATCACCCTACAGTCGTACAGACTGTTAGCGAGCACCTATTGCGCGCCGCACGGCACACAATGGGTGCGTGTGGACGGTATGATTGTGTTGTGCAGTAGAACCACGCAGGAGACGAGGAACACGAGAAGGGCCGAAACGTCGTGAGAATTGTTTTTGATTATGTTTTATTTTTATTATTTTATTATTTCCCTTCTACGTGACTTTACCGAAAGAACCAAGAAGACTAGAAGGGCTGTTGCCATTTATTAAACCACTCTCACTCTCGACATCCTACACTCACTGTAGGTGCTTTACCCTCGGTCCTTTACCCTGGATACTCAATACTATTTGGGTCCTTCCCTTGGCTACCCTTTGGGCTCTCTCACTCGTCTGCCCGGAGCGGGGGTTCAGCCAACACCGCCCCGCGCCGAGGAGAGAGAGAGACTCTCTTCAGCCGGTCCTTACTCTGGCTCCCCACGACGACCACGCCTTCGTCACGGGGTCCCTCTTAAGAACCCCCTGGGAGGCTCCTCCCCCCAGCTTGGCCCCGCCTTTGTTCCCGAAGGTGCTCTCCGAAGCCCCTTACGTCACCCGTGACGTCACGTCATCCTCGGCTGTCAACCCGCTCGCACCTCCTTCTGTTCGCCCCCTCATTGGCTACTCACAATACTCCTCTACACTTGTATGTACGCACCGTATATTGAACTTCTTTCGCACCGTACGTAGTGAACCGTGCTAATCGGAGGTGCGGGATTTTCCAGGTATAGTAATTTATATTAAAATATTGGTTTATGTTTTTTGCACGTTTTAAAAATTATTTTGTATGGATGTTGAACTTCTTTCGCGCCGTACGTAGCCAACCATACTACTCGGATGGGAAGAACAACTAACTAAACACACAAATCAGTCCTTGTCACGCGATTGTTTGTGCTATTGTTATTTTATTACGTTTGTTCTGAATTCTTTTTTTTTGCGTAGTTGGACTTTGGCGCTGCTATTGCTTTTGTCAGCTTGGTGACGTAGGGTCACTCTTGCGAATGAGACTGATCATGGTCCCTCGTTGACTTTCCGCCTTGTGAAACGACATGAACGTGAAACCTTAACCAACGCCCAAACCACCTTTGTCTCCGCGATAGACCCAATCGATGACACACTGCGCCACGTGCTCATTTAAGCCTGAGCCGACTTGCGGGAGGCCCAGAACCGGTCCAGATACCACCTGACACTTTATGATGTGTTATAACTGGGAATTGAACCCAGGTGGCCCTTTTCGTGTTGAATATAGACTTACCCTGTACAAACACCGCACGATATACACACCATATACCAAGGCCGTAATTATAATATATATTGGGGGGGGGACACATCCCCCCGCCCAATATTCAAATATGCTCAAATGTCCCCCCCCCCCCAATATATTGCTATAAAATAGATGTCTGTTTAATTTTCGATTTAAAGCTTTCGTGACTGCAGGGATTCATCTTCTTGGTTCTACGTGACTTTACCGAAAGAACCAAGAAGATGGATGTCTGTTTGATTGTGATTATGGTTGTACTTTATAAATCCCTAATCTCTGCCATTACATACAATGAAATAAGGAAAGGTAGAAAATAAAAAACAGAGCAATGTAATACAATACACAATTAGACATTGTTGTGACAAATAAAATAAAAAGTCCATCCTATATGTTGGTGAATTTTTTTTTATATTTTAGGCAGGAAATGGCAGAAATTCGTTTTCAAATTTAGATTCTTTTTTCTGGGGGGGGGGGACCCCCTAAAAGATTTGGTCCCCCCCAATGTTGACTCCATGGCTACGGCCTTGCCATATCCACAATATACAAAGACAAAGATCCCCCGTATAGCCTTAACAGACTGTCGGGGCAACTGCTGTTCGCGAATAGCACCTACGAAGGCCGACACGGTACACACTATACAGACACCAAACCACGGACACCACACACATTATATACACATATACCCCACATGTAACATTTACGTGTGTGCTTGTATGTACGGTGCGTGTATGGTGTGTGCATGTTTTTTTATGCGAGGTATACGTGTGCGTGTGTGTAAGTATGCTATGCAGCACCGTATCGTGCGTTCACACGAGGTGGTGGTGCACGCGCTACCAGCACCTGCCCCCAAACATTCTGTTGGAGGCTATCCGCGGGGGGATCTTTGTGTACACGAGGCGGCGGTGGCGTGTTTCCACCGCGCGAGATCGGGAACACAGTGTTCGGTGAGTTTCCACTCGCCCCTTGTATTTTCATAGCAAGGGGGCGGTGGGGGTGGTGATGATGATGATGATGCTATTGCACGCAGACGCACGCACGCGCGCGCGCGCAACGCTACTCCACGTGTGAATCACCCGCCAATAAACCGGGGAACATGAGCGAAGAAACCCTCCCCCCCCTCCTCCTCCTCCTCCCTAGCCACACACTCGCAGCGGCAGCACAAAGAGAGACACAGATTCACTCCGTCCAGTGTCACGCTGCAGATCCCCGCGCGGACACGTGTGCGCGCGCGTGCGTGTGTCTGTATGCGAGCGGTTGTGTAGGTCGACTCAGCCTCAAATGAGTACAGTACCTGGTGCGGTGTGTAAACATCGCCACTGGGGAGACAAAGGCGTCCGGGCGTGGTGCTAGCGACCCCCCCCCCCCTCGTGGGTCGTGCCGGCTTTCATAGGTGCTCGCTCACAGCACTTGCCCCAACAGTCTGTTCCAGGCTATACGGGGGATCTTTGTCTTTGTATGGTGTGTACGTTGTGAGCACTCTATGGTGTGTAAGTGTATATCTGGTGTGCGTTCATCGTGTGGTGTCTATGTTTTGTATGCGGCGCGCTGTATGTAGTTTGTGTATTTATGGCGTGTATTTAGTATGTCATGCGAATGTCCTGTCTGCTGTGTGATTTCACACGTGTATGTTTGTATGTGTGGTATGTATCTGTATGCTCTACGTATGTGTATGGTGCGTATACATGATGGTATCCCTGACTGGGACTGGGGTTCATAGTGCACCATCACCACCACCATCATCAGCAGCAGTAGCAGCCATTCTCTATCCACCGCTGCTGGATGAAGACCGTTCTCACGCTGCCGCTCCTCGCTCGCGGCCCTGCGGCTCGCCACGTGCCACCATCTCACTCCTGAGCGTTGGCGGTGGTCGTCCTCTGGGAAGCGTTCTCTCATTTGGATGCCCTTCAGCCTCCAGTCCCCCATCGGGTCACGAACACTCCTAAGCCGTGGGTTGTCCCCTGCCCAAGGGCAATGACTTTATTCGACAGCCGGTCGATGCGAGGTCTCCGATTCGTGTTTTTCGTTCCATGACTCACGCGCGCTCCTCATTCCGCCTCTCTCCGTGCAATTTGCGGTGTCGGCGCAGCGCTTAGTAACGCGTTACGCGGCACGAACTTGACGACCGGAGATCGTTTCCCGGCTAATATCAGTGGCACGTGACTTCTGATGAAGCCGGTTGTAATTACTGGTGGAAACGTCGTACTCCGATTCTAAATGTTGTGGCTTAGCTCTCCAACACACCGGTGTGCTGTACTAGTGGCGAATTGGCATGTTCGGTTTACGTGACAACCCTTACTAATTAGCTACACATTTATACATTTACGCGATTTAACCCCAAAAACCTATTACAGCGTGGTAACGTATAGTCAAATAAACCCCACGACAGACACGGCGTATGGGAATAGCCTCCATCCAGCAGTCGATTGGCTGAGGAGGGGGGGGGAGGCTGTACATCATTATGATTATAGATTCCCATGAGATGGTTGCTTTCGTACCCAGAGCCACCGCGTTCGTGCCCCAAAATCTCTTCCCGTTTCTCAATTCCCGGCATCCGCGTGCGCGCGTGCGCCTCTCCGTGCTTCGGCCGATTTTTCCAATTTCTCCAGTGGGTGGCCACGCTCATGGTCCACGCTCCGTATCTCGGGGGGTTGCTGCTCACGGATTGTAACGATTATAACGGGGAAGTAAGTGGCGGTGGTGGTGGGGGAATTCGACCTCCGTAGCTCGCCACGCCACCCCCGTGCGCCTGGCGGAAGGGAAACCCTCTCTGCCCCGAGCGCCGAGTGGACCTCGCAAATGCAACATTTACCCAAAATTAATCACCCGACCGTAATCAGTTTTTTGTAAGTGTCGCGGTGTTTTTCTTTTTAGTTGATTCTGCCTACATTGTAACGATAAATACAGAAACGTATTGACTGCGTTGGCAGTGGTTCTATCAACTCGGCCACATCCACAATTCAATTCGGGGTCACGGGTAACATCAGAGGGCGGAGTGATATATAATATTGTCCGAACCGGTTCTGACCCTGACCCGTCCACCCCACACCGCCCGTACTACACCAACCCACACTCGCCAGCGTGGTTAAGTGATTTTACATGCTATGCAAGAACGGCCATTGCCCGAAACGTCGCCCATTATTTGTTTCCATTTTAACGGCCACACACAGTGTCAGTGACGAACGCGTTGTGTTGTTATTGCATGTTCCCTGTTAAGCGTGACAAAGTACGGCTAAATACCACTCCCGCCCCCTCATGGCCATCACGGCGTGTGTGGAGAGGGAGTCCAGCCAGGTTCACCCACAAATGGATTTGACACAGACGCCGACAACTGCGAATGATAAAGTTCACGCGTGCGACTGCATATGACGAGAAGACCAACGTTCGCATCATCATCATAACATGTATAACGAGAGTGGCCGTGCACTGAAAATGCCACAAAAGTTACGCGTCACACATCATGAGGGTAATCATTTACGCCTGATTGCGTGCAAAGCGTAGGGAGGCTTTAATTCAACAATGGACTGACAAAGAGCTGGCCGTGTTTTTTTATTACTATACGACGAGAAACCCATAAAGTTATCCAACACTTCGGGCAATGACCCTACCTCGGGGTAGGGGCCGCTCGGTATTGACCCACCCCATCGTGTGCCGTGCCCGAATCTGTTAACGGCTATTCGGGGGATATTTGTCTTTGGTGTTGATAATGCTGCTGATAATGACTTATAAAAAATTTTAATAATAAAATCACGACGTCGTGATTTAATTATTTTATTTTTAAATAATTTTAATTTCATTTTTTACGTACGTGACTTTACCGAAAGAACTAAGAGTATGAATCCTTGCAGTCACGAAAGCTTCAAATCTAGAAAGGGATGGTGAGAATTATTTTGGTGGTGGTGGTGGTCATAACGAGAATGACGCCGAGCGAATTCGTGCGTTCGTTGGGGTATTGTTATTATTGTTATTCACGGGAGCGAATTCGCTGGCCGAGTGACGCTCGGGTCACAGGGCGAGAGAGAGCCTCACCAGTGGAAGGGAATGAGTTCAAATCCAGGTTGGGCCAACTCAGACTACCACAACTAATACCACCACCGCCACGTCTCTCTGTGTGTGCGTCTCTCAAGGTGTGTTTTGTTGTTTGGAGGTGTGTGTGTCTTTGTTTACAGGTGTGTTTTGATGTGTTTGGAGGGTGTGTATGTGTGTTTGTTTCATGTGTGTTTTGTTGTTTGGAGGTGTGTGTTCCGAGGTGTGTTTGGTGTGTTTGGAGGTGTGTGTGTGTTCAGTTGTGTGTATTTGTGTGTTTAGGTGTGTGTCTTTGTGTGTTTAGTTGTGTGTATTTGCGTGTTTACAGTTATGTGATTTGTAATTATGCGTGCGGGCGCGCGCGTGGTATGTAGAGCTGTTGGCCTTCATGGGTGTTCGCTAAACAGCACCTGCCCCAGCAGTTTGCTAAAGCTATACGGGGGATATTTGTCTTCGTAGGCGTGTTTGTGCGTGTTTTTTGTGATAGTAAAGATATATCAAATTGAAAACTACGCGGCCGTGACAACATCCCCATCATCACGACCACCACCACCCTTCTCACATCATACCACCCCCCATGGTGCTCCACTGTTGTATTTGGTTTCACAACCGCTCACGTAAAAAAAAACCCTTACAAAACTCGACCCCGAATATCTCTCTCTTTCTCTTCTCTCCCTCTGCGTCAATCGCTGAGCAAAGAGTGAGAAACTCCACGGGGCACACGTGACGGCGTGGTCACTGATGTGTCACAATGGGCCACCGGGTCGCTCGCTCGCTCGCTCCATGTTCACAACAGAAGTTTACCAACCGCGCGAGTGTGAATCAGTATCTGTCATGTCGGAACCACGCGTGTCATGTTGAAACACGCGTGTTATGTCGGAACATGAGTGTCATGTTAAAAGACGCGCGTCAAATTGGAACATGCGTGTCATGTTGAAACACGCGTGTTGTGTTGGAACACACGTGTTATGTCGGAACATGCGTTTTATGTCGGAACATGCGTGTTATGTCGGAACATGCGTGTTATGTCGGAACATGAATGTCATCTTAAAAGACGTGCGTCAAATTGGAACATGCGTGTCATGTTGGAACACGCGTGTCATGTAACGGATATTTTATATTTTTATTTTCTGTACAAATAGTCAGCATCGTCGTCGTGTATAGTTGCAGACGTAACAAACATTGTTCAGTATCAATCTTTAGCGTCGTTGTGGAGATTATAAACAAAAATGGACAACAATTCAATTTGATTTGAAGCTTTCGTGACTGCAGGAATTACGTTTTGGTTCTTTCGGTAAAGTCACGTAGAAAGAAAATAAATTAAATAATAGAATACGACGTTTCGATTGCAACACAAGCAGTAGTCATCAGGTAGAACTAGATTTTAAAGAGAGAGACAAAACACAGACACGGAGACACACAGACAGACACACAAGCAGAGAGAGAGAGACAACACAGAGACACACAGAGACCCAATGCCTCTGTGTCGTGGCCATAAATAAAGAGAGAGGGGTGGGGCAGAGAGAGAGGTGGGTCTGCTGGAGCAGAGAAATTTGCATGTCAATGAGAGGTATGTGTGGAAATCCACCCCGCGGCGGCAGGGCGAGAGAATAACCCAGCAAGGCTGGTAAATTTTTAGAGAGAGTTGTGTGGAAATCCACCCCGAAGCAGCCGGGGGAGAGAAAGAGCGAATGGACATATGTGAGCCTGGTAAATTTTTAGAGAGAGAAATAGGCAGTTTGAGAAAACAAACTTAGCAACATTTTGGAAATGTAATGCAATGTAACGCAGAGAGTTGGTTAACACAGTTAACGCATATCCTGATTGATTACGTTCTCCAGAGATTGCTAAATTAGAAGTTAAGTGTGAAATTTGACAGACAGAGACGCATAGAAAACAAACTTGCATCCTCCCCGTAGAGGTGGTTCAAACTTGATTTGAAGATTTCGTGACTGCAGGAATTACTCTTTGGTTCTATCGGTAAAGTCACGTAGAAAGAAAATAAATTTAACAATAGAATACGACGTTTCGATTGCAACATTTGCCTTTGTTACACACACAACAACAACACAAGCAATCGTGATCAGGTAGAACTGATGACGATTGCTTGTGTTGCAATCGAAACGTCGTATTCTATTATTTTTTTACGTAACTTTACCAAAAGAACCAAAGAGTAACAATATAATGTTACATTGTTTAAGCGGTTAAACATAATTGGCAATTTGATGGGAGACTGCCTGGGAATAGCAGGTGCTGTAGGCTTTCGGGGCTGAGAGATGACCAGGAGATAGGGGTACAGTAATGGATTATTGAATCCATCTGCGTGGCTTTCCGAGTGAGTGCTACACCGGCGCATGCGTGGCGGGGTTTCTCACGGCTCCTTTGGTTTTCCTCCGAAATGAAGCTAAAGGTCAACAACTCTTCAACAAACATTGACTCACACATCGTCGCTGTGTGGCAGGACCCTCTTGATTAAGAGTCTTGAGACTCAGCTAGGATTTAACGTGGAAGCATAGGGGATTGTAATTCAATGATTAACATAAATAAACGTAATTACCAATCATTTTCAAAGTGTAAACCTCCCCCACCGCTCCAAACCGTGTCTGTGATTCTCGTTCGTTGGTTGACCATACTTCACCTCACTGGTCGCTGCGGTTCTATAACAAGGGAGGTGGAACCGACTGTGCGTGACGTCACTCGCCACGGAGCGAAGGTGATGCTGGACGTTGCCGGGAATCGAGCTCAGGATTCAGTGCGCGTGAACAATGACCGCCACTGCAAGCAATCGCTTACGCGCGCGTGTGTGTGTGCGTGTGAGTGTGTGTGTGCGTGTGTGCGTTTGTGTGTGCGTGTGTGTGTGTGTGCGTGTGTGTGTGTCCGTGTGTGTGCGTGTGTGTGTGCGCGTGTGTGTGCGTGTGTGTGTGCGTGTGTGCGTGTGTGCGTGTGTGTGCGTGTGTGTGTGCGTGTGTGTGTATGTGTGTGTGTGCGTGTGTGTGTGTGCGTGTGTGCGTGTGTGTGCGTGTGTGCGTGTGTGTGTGCGTGTGTGTGTGTGCGTGTGTGTGTGCGTGCGTGTGTGTGTGCGTTTGTGTGTGCGTGTGTGTGTGTGTGTGCGTGCGTGTGTGTACGTGCGTGTGCACAAAAAGGGGAGCGGTAGTGTAGTGGTTAGCGCCAGAGGTGGGACAAAGTCATTGTTATGCAAGTCCAAGTCGAGTCTGAAGTCATCAAATTCATGACTCGAGTCTGACTCGAGTCCAAGTCACATGACTCGAGTCCACACCTCAGAGGTGGGACAAAGTCATTGTTATGCAAGTCCAAGTCGAGTCTGAAGTCATCAAATTCATGACTCGAGTCTGACTCGAGTCCAAGTCACATGACTCGAGTCCACACCTCTGGTTAGCGCTACGCTGCGCTACGAACTCGGCGACCCAGAGTTCGATTCCCACTCACGGTCAACAGCTGTGACGATTATCTGAACTGGGCCTCCCCTAGGTCGACTCAGCCGCAACTGAGTACCTGGTGCGATGTGTAAACATCGCCAATGGGGCGACAAAAGCGGCCGAGCGTGGTGCTGGCCACCCATCTTCTCGTGTTCATCGGTGCGCGCTAACAGCACTTGCCCCAAAAATCTGTTTGGGCTATAGGGGGACATTTGCCTTTGTTACACACACACACAAAACAACCAAGTCATGGAAAATGAGTAATTCATTTAAAATAAAGCAGAGTTGTTTTTTTACAAGAGTGTGGGGGGGGGGGAGGTGGAGTTGTTTTTTATAACGGAGCGAGATGAGAGATTAGCCACGCGGCGTGCGCGTGAACTCCGATAAAGCGCCGCGGGGCCTCCACCGCCGCCGCCGCGTGCGGCCGCGCCGAGGCCGGCCACGGGGCCCCCGCTCCTCCACCGAAGTGACGCACGAGGAGTGGCAGCGGCGGCAGTTGGGGTGATGGTGACGTGTTTGGTGGTGGTGATGTTTGTGTTCGTGGTGAGGATGGTGAAGTACGTAGATGGCGGTGGTGATGATATCTTAGAAAGAGCTGCAGTGGTGGTTGCTGGTGGTGCGTACGTGGTGTTGGTCACCCACACGCTCGTGCGCCGTGCCGGCCTTCATAGGTGCTCCTTATCAGCACTTGCCCCAACAGTCCGTTAAGGCTATAGGGAGATCTTAATCTTTGGTGTTGATGATGGTGATGATGACTTACGTGGTGGTGGGGATGATGAGGATGTTTTTGGTGGTGGTTCTGGTGGTAATAACGAGAATGATGAGGAGGAGGATGATGACGATCTTGCATCACGCTGAGTGCGTGCGTGCGTGCGTTTGTTCATCCGCGTCAGCTCGGTGACTAACGCCGTGGCGCGGATTACGTAAAGCGGCGAATCTCACCTCCCGCGGCGAGCTTGTGAGCGGGAATCGAACCCGGAGAGCCGAGTTCGACTCCCGTTCACGAGCAACGTCGGTGGCGAATGTCTGAACGGGCACTGCACAGTCCCTCGGGCTACCACGGACGGCCTTAAGTGATCACTTTGCTGTCCCGGTGAATTCACCAGCACGTCGGGAGGCCGAAAGAAACCGGCAGCGTGGTGTCTGGACACGCAACCCGGCCCCTTGTGTACCGTGTCGGCCTTAATGGGTGATCGCTGACAGCGCTTAACTCCAAATGTCCGTCAAGGTAATTCGGCTTCATGGGGAATCTCTACTCCGTGTTACAGCTATTTGGTGCACGGTGTTCCGTGGAACATAGTTTGCGCGTGTGTCATTGCGTGATTGCTATCGTGTGGCTATCAGTGCGTGTGTGTGTAATATGTGAGAATCTGGTATGCAGTCGTGACGCGGTCAGCGCGCTGCGCTACAAATTCAGCGACCCGAGTTCGATTCCCTGTTGCGGTGGATAAATATCAGCATTGGGAAGACAAAGGCCGCTGGGTGTGGTGCTGGCCACCTACTCCCTCGTGTGCAGTGCCGGCCTTAATAGGTGCTTGCTAACAGCACTGGCCCCAACAGTCTGTCAAGGACATAGGCGGGATCTTTGTATTTGTCTTTGGGGTGAGTGAGTGTGTTTGTGTGGTATGAGGGTGTATGTGTCAGTGTGTGGTATGTGTTATTGAGTTTTTTGACTCAGATCTCGACACGTGTCACATGTCACGTGTCCGGGTGTGGTTCCCCACCCTCACCTCCGGGACAGTGTCCGTCTAAGTGTGTATGCACTGGGGAGACAAAGACGGCCTGGCGTTGTGCTCGCCACCAGCCCCACTACCCCGAACGTGTCCCGTTCCGGCCTTAATTGGTGCTTGCCGTTACAACTTGCCCCAACAGTCAATATAGGCAATATGGTGAAATACGCAATGAACCCTGGGTTCAATTTCCGGCCATGACTAACATCATTAACCAGAGGTTTCTCAATATGTTCTAGGACCTGTTGTCGAGTTTAAACATCAGCAACTGGGACTCAAAGACGGCCGGCTTTGTGGTGGCCATTCTAGTCATTATACTCTGGCCGTGTTATTGTCAGCATAAATAGGTGCTCGCTAACCATCGGTTCCCCTGCTGCATACGTCTGTAATATTCCAGTGGGATTAGTGTTTTTAAGCGAGTAACAATCATTTGTGGAACTCGGTGTATTGAAATGTCATACAATAAGTACTCGTTGACGGTTCATTGTCAACCCACGGCGAGATTGAGGCCGCCCCAGGCTGTTGATGGTCGTGGCCGGGGGTTGGCAACCTGCGGCTCTTTAAGGACTGCTTCGTGACGTTGTTTTAGTGAGGACCGCCACCGTCTCGTATTTACCACCACAGTGCATTGCGGCTCTTGAAATATTGAGAGGTTCTTTTTGTTTACCGAATTTTTAAAAAAAAAGTATCTTGTTGTTAATTTGGTTTCCAATTCATGGTCATAGGGGTTGATTGTCCATACCTCACCACGCTGGTGCAAGTGTGTGTTGGTGTGTGTAGGGGGGGGGGCGTCAAAAAGACCAACTCCGATATCACTCGCCACTGATGTTAGCCGTGCCCAGTGGCCAGGAATCCAACTCAAAGCTCCACCATATGTACAGAAGGAAAAAAAACAACAGAAGGGAAAAAAAAACAACTTAACACATCCGTCAATAAACATTGTGCGTGGCCTTAAACTAAATAGATCACGGGTGACGTTTCGGGCAATGGGCCTTCGTCTGCTTCTTCTTCATAGCACGTAGGACGGGCATTCCCCGAAACGTCGCATTATTGTATCGTTGTATTTTAAGGCCACGGCATTGTTGACGAATGCGTTGCGCTTGTCGAGTTGAATTGTGCCTGCTGCCCCACTGCTGCCCCACTGCTGCCCCACTGCTGCCCCACTGCTGCCCCACTGCTGCCCCACTGCTGCCCCACTGCTGCCCCACTGCTGCCCCACTGCTGCCCCACTGCTGCCCCACTGCTGCCCCACTGCTGCCCCACTGCTGCCCCACTGCTGCCCCACTGCTGCCCCACTGCTGCCCCACTGCTGCCCCACTGCTGCCCCACTGCTGCCCCACTGCTGCCCCACTGCTTCTCCTCTCGAGGGCTCACAGAGATGAGGCCTCTGGCGTTTCAATCCGCCAACCTCTGGGACAGACGGCAAAACAAACAAACAGCGAAACACAACAAAGTGCACGGCACGAGTTCAATCACAGCGTGCCAAGAGCGATGCCTCCCCTACGTCGACTCGGCCCCAAAAAAAAAACCCCGCCAACAACCGAATTTTTGAATTCGTAATCACCGGAACGCAAACAGGCGAACCGGTGAGACGAGTCGTCTCGGCGTGGTTCCGGCGCTACTGTATTCTGTACCCGGAGAGAATGTGTGGTGTCGTCGTCGCTGCTGACAATTGTCATTGGCACGCACGAGTCGCGGTGGTTTTGGGTAGAACTTGAAATTTCGATCTTGTCCAGGGGGGTTTGGAGTCGCGCGCGGCTCTATAGGGAGCGCTTCTTGACCTTATTCACATCGCACTGCGGCTCTTGAAAAATTGAGTTTTTTTGTTTTTGTTGACCGAATTCGAAAAAAAGTATCTTCTTGTTATTTGGGTTGCCGACTCCTGGCGTAGTCTGCCTATCCTGGTGAGGCCCTCATCCAGCAGTGGATTAACACAATGTTCTGCGCATGGACTGTATGTGTCCACCTCGGACGTGTCCACCACCACCACCGCCACTGCAGCTCACCTATTCCTGCCACCACTGACAAAGATCCCCCGTATAACCTTCAACAGACTGTTGGGGCAAGGGCTGTTAGCGAGCGCCTATGAAAGCCGAAACGGCACACAAGGGGGTTGGATGGCCAGCACCACCCCCGGGCGCCTTTGTCTCCCTCGCGGTGATGTTTACACACCGCACCGGGTATTGCACTCTTTTGAGGCTGAGTCGACTTAGGGGAGGCCCAGGTCCAGTTCAGATGATCATCACTGGTGTTGGCCGTGAGCGGGAATCGAACTCGGCTCGCCGGGTTTGTAGCGCAGTGTAACGCCACCACCACCACCAACTACGATGAGCACCACCACCACGACCAACGATCATCATCGACACCACCACGTACACAGCTATCGCCTCTGCCACCATCACCATTCACCCCCGACCGACCGCCCAGAGATTCTATGAATTGTCACGATTAGGATCCGGGTTCGGTTGAAATAATGTAACGTTGATGTCGCATATTTACAATCTCATTTGTACAGTTGCGTGTCCTCGATTCGCCTATACGTGACGTGGGCACCACGCGTGTACGATCATTAATCATCGATTACCACGCGTGTACGATCATTAATCATCGATTCCCACGCGCACGAGGCAATGCAGCGGGAGCTAAGACGTCAACGTGAATCGATAATTTGGTCATGATGCTGCTGTTGCGTTGGCAGTGGTGCACAAAGAACAACAACAACAACACTCAGCAACATTCGTGAATAATCCTGTGTGGTCTTAAAATTATACAGGCGAACATTTGGGGCAATTGGCCCTTGTTCCACGGCGCGTACATAGAGAGGCCAAGAGTGATAGAGTGGATGGCAGGAGACTCAACGTTAATAGTGGTGAGAGATGGTGCAACATCCGTGTGTGTATATGCAGCGTACGGTGCCTCGGCTATCTCGGTTTGGAAGTGGGCCCACTGCGCCACCCGCTGGCGGTGAAGACGTGGGATTGGTCTGGTGCACGGGACGAGGACGGCACTGATGACGGGTACAACCAGGATGTCATCGATAATCCATCACCCGTGTTCAATCCACTGCTGTAATGAAGCCACGATCAGTCTCGCAACTGCGTGCGAACTCATCGAAACGTTGCGTTCACCACATATGTACACGGGTAAATTATAAATATATTTAAAAAAACAAAAATCCCCCGTATATCCCGAACAAACTGTTGGGGCAAGTGCTGTAAGCGAGAACCTATGAAGGTCGGCACAGGACACGAGGAGGTGAGTGGCCAGCACCACGCCCGGCCGCATTTGTCTCCCCAGTGGCGATGATTACACACCGCACCAGGTACTCATTTGAGGCTGAGTAGCCCTATGACAGGCCCAGGACCGGTTCTGATAATCGTCGCCGGTGTTGGCCGTGAGCGGGTTCGATTCCCGCCCCCATACATTGTATATATATAATCAAAGGCATACGCCTCTCAAATTAGCCTACATAGAAGGCTGGGACGAGTGCTGTTAGCGAGCACATATTATTGTCACGAGATCATGACAAAAATGGATGAGTGTATCGTAAGCGGATGAATAGATTTTAATCGACGTATCAACTCACCTTCATGCGTCTATTATTTAATTCATCCTTTAACCGAGCGTTCATATGGACATGATTGTCTTAAAGTTTATCCATTAAAAGCCTGGCTGCTGATGAGCCACTGAATGTCGAAACAGGCAAAGAACTTGCTGGCATTAAACTCGTGCTTCTGTAGAAAGAAAAACATCACTCCCAGAAGGCCGCTGTGACTCACGGGATGTGTAAAAATGTGTATTATCTGCGTTTTTATTTTGTCCTTTCAAAAGATTTAGGATTTTACTCCAATCCCTTGCATTATGTGCCGGGGTGCTTTGTTGAGTGGTCACGTGGGATGGTTCGTGACCCTTACCGGTGACCCTACTCCCGGCCTGCGCTCACGGAGCGGCGTGTGCTGGGGTGTATGAGTCATCTGTGTAGCTTGCGCGCGCACTGCGCAGCCATCTGCACTGGTGAGATAAAGGCCGTCTCGGTGGGCTGCTGGCTTTACTTAATAGGTGCTCGCGAACGACGCTTATTGTAGCTACGGGCGACTACGTTTGCTGTGTACTCCACCGTGTGTACGTGCGTCCACGTGTGGGTATTTTGTTTCGGCCCGTGTGTTCGAATAACCAGGTGCACGTCGGCAAACGTGACCAAGTGACAGCGGCGGCAGTGATAGACACCTGCGGGCTCGGTTTCGTCGCAATGAGAAGTCATCAGCACTGTGTGGTCATTGATGCTCACCGCTGCCAGGTCTGTCTCTGGGAACCGCGTATGATGCGGAGTCGCCACTGCCACACTGTGGGGCAATTGAGCTTCGATAATGCCAAAGAAAAAAATCACAATCACATCAGTAACTTACGAGAAAATGTCACCCTAACAAAAAAATAATAGAGCGGGTTGCAAAGCCACGAGTTGCAAACATGAGATAAATATGTGTAAAAGGCAACACGGCCTCTGTGCATGTGAAGAAAAAAAAATAACCCCATCAACATTCTCGGAAGAACTACATGTGGTCCCCTCCCATTGTAGATACAACACGTAATTAACATGCGTGTAAATATCGTGCTGTGCTCGCACCTAAAGTAGTAGTTTAAGAGGCAGGCCTTGCTTTGGGACGTTTGCCCCATGCCTTATTTGGGCGCCGTATTTTCTGCGTGGCACAATTTGTACAGTGGCATCCTCTTCATCATCGCATCTCTGATGAGCACGGTTGGCTACGTACGGTGCGACAGAAGTTAAACATTCGTACATTGTGTGTGTGGAGTGATCTGACCACGTTGGGTTCGCGTGGGCACATCCACACGGACACGGGCACGCATGCTGTAGCAGCAACACGAGGACGCAGGTTTGTTTATTCAGGACGGTATATTCCACACCCCACCCCTGCCACCCTCAAATGTTTAACTTATTTCGCACCGTATCCAACCGTGATAATCGGAGGTGCGGGGAAGGAAAACAAACTGAGCACAAAAAGCAGGTTCTAAAGAAATTATCTTTCAACTCTAGATTTAAAAGCGCATAGCTCCAGTGGCTTCCTAATATCGGAAGGAAGAGCGTTCCAGACGGCCGCAGATGCGCATCTGAAAGCGTGCGATGCAGTGACCGTCTTTGTTCGATGGCGAGCCAAAAGCGGCTGCTAGGATGAGCGGAGTTCGCGTGATGGGTTATGCTCCTTGATGAGATCAGCGAGGTGTTGTGGCTCATTTGAGGCACGCAGTTTGTGTGTCATGAGTAATGGGTTGGCAGGGACGTCTGAGCAGTCTGGTAAACACGCAGGAGTGGCGAGGAGACAATGACCAACGCAAGGAAATGAAACATCTGAAGCGAAGGGGTTCGTTTCCATAATCAGGAATAAAACGTCAGTTTATAAGGGATGTTGCCTCGCGAGATTGTGAGAGGTGGCGGATGGCTTGGCGAGGTCTTTCTTCATCCAGCAGTGGATACAATTATTGCTGCTCATGATGATTATTGAACATTAGGGTAGAACGGGTGATTATTTTTCATTCATGAAAGGCATGTATTTCGGTGCCCGCACCTCTGATGAGCACGGCCGGCTACGTACGGTACGAAAGAAGTTCAACATACCTGCACCACCTGCACCAAAGACCTCCCGTGTAGCCTTAACAGACTCGCGGGCAAGTGCTGTTAGCGAGCACCTATAAAGCTCGAAACGGTACGCATGGGAGTGGGTGGCCAGCACCACGCCCGAGCGCCTTTGTCTTCCCAGTGGCGATATTTATACACCGTGCCAGGTTCTCATTTGTGGCTGAGTCGACCTAGGGGAGGCCCAGCACCGGTTCACCAATTTGTCACCGATGTTGGCCGTGAGCGGGAAATCGAACTCGGGTCGCCGGGTTCCTGGCGCAGCGCGCTAAAATCGCTCCGCCACCACCTCCACCTCCTCCTTACTTTGCACGTCTGCCCACATCTACGGTAGTGGCGCTGGTGTTGCCCTCCCCGGGCGCCCGCAGCGCAGGAGCTTCACGAAGGCGGCTCTGAATTCGCGGTTGAGGGTCGCGTAGATGAGCGGGTTGAGCGCCGAGTTGGCGTAGCCGAGCCACAGCACCACGGCGAAGGCGTTCGCCTCCACCGAGGCTCCCGTGACGCCCTGGAAGGTGAACACGGTGAAGTATGGGAACCAGCACGTGACGAAGGCGCCCATCACCGCCGAGAGGGTGGCTGTGGCCTTGTGCTCCCTGAGCGCGGCCAGCGTGAGCGGCTGGTGGATGCTTCCTCCTCCTCCTCCTGATTCGCCTGCTGCTGCTGCTCTTGGTCGTCCTCGGTCTTCAAATCCACCTCGCGCTTCCCCTCTTCCTCCTCCTCCATTCTCTCTACCGTCTCCGCATATTGATCTTCCACCGACTATTCCTCCCTCTCCTCCCACTCCTCCTCTCGTACCTCCTCTCCCCCCATTACCTTCACCATTTCCTCCTCCGCTATCTCCTCCTCCGCCTCTCCTACCGTCTTCCCCCCCGTCTCTTCCAGCATCTCCTCCCGACACTCCTCTACCACCACCTCCTCCGGCTGCTCGTCGTCGCCCCACCGTTGCGGCGCCTATCCTCCTGGCCTGCGCGCGAGCCACGACGAACACGCGGCTGTAGGTGAACAGCAAGAGAGCGAGCGGCACGTAGAAGGTGCCCGTGGCGTCGAAGAGGACGTATCCGCGA
This sequence comes from Lethenteron reissneri, assembly GCF_015708825.2. Lineage (NCBI taxonomy): Eukaryota > Metazoa > Chordata > Hyperoartia > Petromyzontiformes > Petromyzontidae > Lethenteron > Lethenteron reissneri. The sequence goes on along the minus strand of NC_083795.1, from coordinate 13,122,306 downwards.
TTCAGCTCGAACACGCAGCGATCGGCGGGGTCCCCGGGGCCCCTGTTCTGCGGGGTGCCGTCCTCCGTGTTCCAGCCCAGGTGCAGAGGAGGGAAGGACACGGCGAGGGACACTAGCCAGATGACGGCCAGGCTTGCCGCGACCCGCCCGCGGGTCACCCTGTGGGATAGCGCGGCGCACAGCCAGATATGTCGGGCGCCATGGTGGCGAGATGTTAACTACATCGCGTGGCATGCAGGGGGTCGTGGGTTCGATCCCGACCCTGACATCTGTTTATTTAGAGTTGCATGTCTCTCTCCCCGTGGTCCCATGGATTTTTCTCCGGGTCCTCCGGGTTTTTTCCCTCCACGTTTATAAGCATGCGTTCAGAGTATTTGGCTGCTATACATTTCCACATGATAAGCCAGGACGTTAAGCTATCATTTGTGGCCAGGTCATTTCTAATAAAAGAGCTATATAGCTCAGTGGGCCCTACCTGGTAAAATAAAAATAGTGTTTAAATTTCGATTTAAAGCTTTCGTGACTGCAGGGATTCATCTTCTTGTTTCTTTCGGTAAAGTCACGTAGAAGGGAAGCAACAAAATAATAAAAATAAAACACAATAAAACAATTCTCACGACGTTTCGGCTACCAAACTAGGAGCTTATATATATATATATAAGCTCCTAGTTTGGTAGTGTCTCATTCTTCACCTGAAGACGGCTGCTTGCGTTGTAGCCGAAACGTCGTGAGAATTGTTTTATTGTGTTTTATTTTTATTATTTTGTTGCTTCCCTTCTACGTGACTTTACCGAAAGAAACAAGAAGAAAAATAGTGTTTGTTTTTAATTTTAGATGTGAGGTCTCGGGCGCCGAGAGGTGGAGGCCACGTGGCCTAGAGGTCGGAGCGCTGAGCCGGAACCGTCGAACTCCTGGGTTCGAATCCAGGTTGCAGATTTATAATCGGGTTTTCTATTGTTGTGAGTTGAGCGTCTCAACTCGGCACACAAATTAATACAAATATTGTGCCAGTTACGAGTTGAAATTATCAACAATAATAATAATTATTATTCACATTCATTACAAACATGAATATTAAAATAACGATAGTCACAAAATTTGGTTTTGTACTTAATTTGCTTACATTTTTGCTCTGAAACAAATATATATATCGGGAGAATCTAGATTTGTAGCTTTCGTGACTGCAGGAATCCATACTTTTTGGTTCTTTTGGTAAAGTCACGTAGTTAGAAAGTAATAGATCACGACGTTTCGATCGCAACACAAGCAATCGTCATCAGGTGGGACAACCACAGCAACAACAAAAACTGCTGTGGTTGTCCCACCTGATGACGAGTGCTTGTGTTGCGATCAAAACGTCGTGATCTATTATTCTTCTACCTACGTGACTTTACCGAAAGAATCAAAGAGTATATATCGGGAGGTCAGACTATCATGCGACAAACATTACTCTCAGTGGCAGAGTGAGTCAGAGAAATTGCCCACTGGTGTGCTGACCAATGAAGGGAACTAAGTATGAGTTCTGTGATATCAATTTCAGCGGGTTCGTTCTCTAACGCGGGGTGGGGAGGATGGGGAGGGGAGGGGGGTTCACTGCTCTGCGAAAGATCCGGAAAAACGCTTCGGTCTCAACGTACGGCGCCAATAGAGCAATGAGAATGCAATTTGGGTTATAGGCGGAATGAGCGATATCTCTCGTAAATATGTATCAGACGCAAACCCGGGGCCGCACCTGCACGCGTAGGTGAACGGAGAGGACACGGCGCAGTAGCGGTCCACGCCGATCGCCAGCAGGTGCAGGATGGAGGCCGTGCACAGCATCACGTCCGAGCTTGTGTAGACGTTGCAGAAGGTGGGCCCGAGAGGCCACGACGAGTGGAGCTCTACGAAGGCCGAGAAGGGCAGCACCAGCACACCCAGGAGGAGGTCGGCGACCGCCAGCGACGCCGTGAAGCAGTTGGTGAGAGTTCGCAAGCGGCGCGTGAGCGCCACCGCCAGACACACGCACGCGTTGCCCTGCGACCTGGTTTGGTCACGTGGCCCACAGACGAGGTTGGATCCCAGTTTAGCAGATAGAGACATAAGGGGGGAGGGTGCGAGAAGGGGTGCTCAGATCAGAGGCGGGTGAGGTATCATCTGGCATTTTACCCGGGGACTCCAAACAAAAACTATAAACTATTTTATTTATTTTATTTTACCAGGTAAGTCCCACTGAGCTGTGTAGCTCTTTTTCAGAAGTGACCTGGCCACAAATGATAGCTAAACGAAGTGGCTCATCATGTGGAAATCTATAGCAGCCAAACACTCTAAACGCATGTTGATACTTAATGTAGAGACAAAAACCGGAGGACCCGGAGAAAAATCCACACGCCCACGGGGAAAGAGGACACGCAAACTCCAAATATACAGCAGGCAGTCAGGGTTCGAAGCCACGACTCCAGCTCGTGGATATTTGTGACTTCCCCCAAACCTGTTTGGGATGCGAGGTGGGCGTAGAATGAGTGGGTTCATAAACCCATCTGTGTGGACCGTGGAAGATTATCTCTCCTCCTGTGTGGGGTTTTCGCTGAAACTCCTCGGGTTTCCTACCTGTCACGTGAAGCAAGCAAACCGCTCCTCATTCGTTTTTGAATGAGACTCAATTGAGGCTTCCTCCTGAAAATAATGACGTATTACAATTTATTCGGTAAATTACACGAGAGAGTAATTAATGTTACCGATGAAGGCGAATTCATAATCGAATAATAATCGTTATAATTCAGGGTCGCTAAACAATTCAAGATCTCGCCACATACGACATCCACCTCTGATTAGCACTGTTGGCGACGTTCGGTGCGAAATAATTTCAACACGCATACAGTTACACGAAAAGAAAATAATCGATTATTTTCCTAACGTGAGCGAAAGAAAATCGATTTTATGAATTAAATGTTTTCTTCATATATATTTATACTAGCACCCGCACGTGCTTTGGACGTGATCATCCGTCCGCTCCTCTCTCTCTCCAGCAAGCCAGCAAAAGTTATTTTTTTCCTCAAACATGGTATTATGATAGCAATATTTGAAAGGAGCATCCCAAAAATAATGTCCGCTTCGGGCCCCTCTATGCATGGGTTAATGGGCAAGCACCCACCGCCACCAACGATCACTGCGCGGACCAACCGTGGCGAAGATGAGCGTCACCAGGGAGGTGGCGATGACGGCCCGCTGCAGAGGAGGGTGTTTCCAGCACCCTCCGAGGGTGCAGTTCAACAACGAGGCCACATCAACATCACCACCACCACCACCGTCACCTTCACGTATCTGCATGGCAGCGAGCACAGAGGCCCCCAAACCTGGGCGCGAGTCTCCCTCCCTGCACGCGCGCGGTGGGTGTCCACGGGATGGGGGGGGGGGACACCGGGGTAGGTGGATCATGTAAGGATGGCTGGATAGGGTGGATCGCCCATTCCAAGTCTAGCGAGTTCCTACTTATGAACGGCAGTGCCTTTCCCCACTCCCTGCCCCCTCCCCCACCGCTGTGCCCCCCCCCCCCCCCATTTGGAGGCAGGATCCTCACGATGGCTGGGGATGCATTTGCGTTGCAGCTTAAGAGGTCTTTCCGCACAGGACAATGCCAGTGGATCATCATGGTGAGGCCTGGCTACCCAGGAAAACTTCACTTAGCCTCGTGGAAGGCCCTGCCAAGTGTTCACAGTTGGGTGCGATGTCGCTTCAACATCCACACATATGTGTGTACTCCCCAATAGAGTCATTTAGACACCACAGTTTGAACAATTAGGATGTTTGGCCAATATCAAGTTACATTTCATATTTTCATAACGATTGTATTATGATACGCGGAAACCAGAGAACCCAGGGAACCCACGCAAAACACGGGGGCGGGGGGGATACAAACTCTGCGCAGTCAGAAAGACGCCCAAGTCAGGAAGCGAACCTAGGTCCTTCTTGCTATGACGCACAAACAAGTGTCACCACTGGGCTGTTCGTTACTCGAGGGCCCTGCGCAGGATTATAACACCGCACTGCCAAACCACGGTGCTTGCTTATGGCAGACCCTCCCTTTCGTGTGCAGTGGAAATTCCACGTTCACGTGGCAGGACACAGTCTGCCCTTAACGCCAGCTCTGACTTTGCCGCATGATGTCCATGCTAGCTGCCCACCCCAGATTCAAGGATGACGATGATGATACTGATGATGATACTGAGGATGATGCCGCTGGATATCACTATTGTCGATGATGATACTCCTGATACGGATGTTGCTGATGATAACACTGTGTAACACAATTTTTTGTTCCTGGGTAGTAAGTGTTATTTCCTAATTGCTTATGCCTCAAAAGTCCAGAAAATGGCTATTATTCCCCACAAACTTTGCTATTGTGACCAGGACAGTGATATTTAGAAATGTAACTATTTTCAATGAGAAAACGTGCGATTTTGTATATTTTCGTTCACATAAAGTCAGAAGAAAAGAAACATATGAATACAAATAAAAATGTGTTTATAATAAAGTAATCCAAAAATTTAAAAATATTTATAACACCAAGGCACACGACCACAGGCGGAACTGGCCACAGCGGACCGAGTTCTCTGTGGGGAGGAATAATCTCGAAAAACTACTCACTTCTAAATCTTTTGTAGTCATTTTAGCATTACTTTAGTATAAATACATGTTAATTTTGATTCATATCTTGTTGTTTTCTGACTTTACGTGAACGAAAAGAAACAAATTCGCCCGTTTTCTCATTGAAAATAGTTACATTTCAAAATATCACTGTCCTGGTCACAAAAGCAATTACGAAATAACATTTACGACCCAGGAACAAAAAATGTGTTACATAGTGTAATGGTATTGCTGCTGCCGATAATTATTATGATGCTGCTGCTATTGATGCTGATGATGATATTGATGTTGCTGACGATGATGACCTCGATCGCTTTGATTCTATCCACCAAGTCGCTTACTTTTCCCAGCTTCGGCCAAGTGAAAATTAGTTTAAGTTAATCGCTTAACGACTGAGGATTACGCCGCTGTGTCGCAGTTCTGCTGATGGTGATTGTAAGCGCTCCGTCCTTTATAAGCGAGCCCCCGGGTGTGTGCGTCGCGTCTCAACCCGACAGGTTTCACGAGGCAAGGCTGACCGGTTCGATTCCCCTCCCCTCTCAGTCCACCGGGCTCTTCGCTGTCAGGGGTCGCAAAACACCCCCACTCCACTCTCGCAGCGTATCCCCTGTCCACCACTCTCATATCCCCCTGCTGGTGTCACCGAGAGCCCCCTTACCCCCCCCCCTTTCGCCTCCCCCCGAGAGAGATGAAGCCTATCAACAACAACACCATCGTCCTCATGGCCACAATGGAACATTTGGGGCTGAATCCTAACGGGACGTGGCACAGCGAGGAGGTGATGATGGGGAGTGGAGGGGAGGGACGGACGTTGTGTTTTTAATTACACTTGCTGAACACAGGTCCAATTGCTTTTGAGGTGAAGCGACCAGCGACAAACAGCACTCGTGATCTCACAGCAGGTAAGAACCAATGCACGTTTCTTGAACCGGAGAAGGTTACAATGGACATATTTGGGGAAATATCCGATGGGAGAGGATTCTAAAGTGGAGCCGTGTGAAGAATATTATCGGAGTGCTGTGTGCGATAGTGGAGCACTTATGGAACTCTTTCCGATACTAGGAAGCCACTGGAGCTATGCACTTTTAAATCTAGGTTGAATTCTTTTATTAATCTAAGACTGCTTTATGTGATTAGTTTGTTGTCCTTCCCGCCGCCCCTCTGATTAGCACGGTTGGCTACATACGGTGCGAAATACGTTCAACATCCTGTACACGGACACACCGCGTGTCGGGAGCGACGAGCGTGCGTTCGTGGGCGCGTTCCAACGAGAAGCCACGGCGACGAGATGTTAACGACGTCGCGTGGTATACAGGAGGTCGTGCGTTTGGGGCACTTTCCAACGGGAAATCTCTGAGCTCAGAGTAAATATCGCACTTTGTCGGTACCACCTGGAGATGGGGGGAGGGGGCGTAACTTTAGTGGTTCCGATTTCTTTACGTGGCAAAAAACAGTGAATTATGTGAAAACTATTTGAAACGAGTGAGGTTATCAAATAATTAAGTCGTATGAGCCATGTACATTTATAGGAACATCAAAAGGTTTTTGCAGCCTTAGGTGGTGTCAGTTTTCTGTTGTGGCCCATGGACTGACGGTTTCGTCCAGGGGACGCCAACCTGCGGCTCTGGAGCTGAACGTGGCTCTTTGGCTGCCCCCCCTGGCGACTCTTTGGCCTCCCCTTAGGGGCAGCCCTTTGGGGGCAGCAGTTGAAAAAAATCAACAACCCGTAAATCTGAAACATAATTTAACGTAAAGATAATTGATCAATATGGCAGTGAATGGGTCACTACGGAATGTATTTGTGACGACAAAATGTACAACAGTCAAACTGTATTGTTAAAGAATAACTCTGAGTCAGAATGTGCTGTCAACTGCTGTATACCTGCTGCTGTGTTTGTGTACAAAAAAGTGTTTATTCTTATTCTTGGAAAGGTTGCCGACCCCTGGTTTAGTCCAATACGTGAACCTCTCGCTGTACGTGTGCGCCCGCTGTACACGCGTGCGTTTGAACGCAACACAATTCCTTTAAACACAAATCGCCCAACACAATTCCCCCAACACAAATACTCCAACACAAATCACTCAACACGGCCGCATGATGCTCCGCACCGGCAGCTCACAAATTAGTTTTTTCTACAATCACACTTGTCAACCCCTTACCTTATTACAGACCAATTCAGACCTGATTGGTCACCCCGTGCCCTTATACATTCAACAGTTCATCCTACAAAGCCCCATCACAAGGGAGAAACACAAACAAATAGACCAAAAAAATTCCCAATTTTGAAAAGGCTGTACGCCGTATGGACCTGAAAGCTCAATATCCCTGTAGAAGAAGACGGGTAAACCATATGGGTTGACAGGTATGTACATTGTACCAAGACGTCCCATAGTATATATGGAGCCCCCGTGCCAATAATAACATTCGGCTAATCCAAGCAGATTGTTGCAACAAGCCTGGCTCTCCTGATGAGAGTCATAAAGGTCGTACTCGGTCAGATTTTGCTCGTTTAAACAAAAGCTGCTTGCTAATGTTGATCCGGAGAGCTAATACATGGGTTGACGGCCTGCATTTTCATGGTTATTATTTATTCGGGGATAAATGTAATAGTTAAGTTATATTAGGATAGACAGAATTGATCAAATTCATTTGCAATTGTGATTTGTCACTTTCATCCTTAACCACGTATCCATAGTTCAATTTTGAACGTGGAATTTTTTGAGGCACTCTGTGCGTTGTCTTGGTGTGGTCTGCAACTGTTCTTGCTATTGTTTAGCTGCCTCGCCCAAGCTTGGGAATTGGTGTCCTTATGCAATTTGGACTTATATACTTGAAATATTTTACATATTTTTTTCCAGTGATTTGTTTTCCTTTCCTATTGTGTGGTTGTTGTACGATCTTCACAGCTCATCGTATTTCTCCAGCATAATACAAATTCCGTTCCTGGATGTATATCTCGTGCCTGGCTTAACACGACAGAGGCTCCCTTGTTTGTTGCGCTGGCTCGCCAGCTTGCTTTGTCGTCGGCGCGTGATCGCGAGGAAACAGCAGAATGTGGAAGCTCCCCTGGGGGTAAATTGCGGCACTCTCCCGCGTCTCTCTCTCTCTGTTGCGCGCGAGTCGCGGCGATTATTTCGCTCGGATGAGCGCGGGCGATAAACGCCTTCGGAGATCGCCCTCGATCCAAGTAAATTGCTCCCTCCGCTCAGTAAGCACACGCACGAGGGGCGGCTCGTCTCGAGTCCCCCACGAGCAGCGCCGCTAATTAACGCGTAATTACGGGTATCGATGACTTGACTTGTGGATACGGGAGGGGAGTTGGGGGGGGAGATGGCAGATGCCGGGTGGAGGTGGAGGGGAGGGGGTGGTGGTGGTGATGGTGGGGTCCCCCCTCCACCCACCACCCCCCCTCCTGGTCCCGTGCCCCCACCACCCCTCTGCTTCCCCCGGTGACCACTGCCCGCTTCTGCCCCAGTTCCTGTGCCCCGTCCCAGGGGCGTCCCGTCCAGAGGATGAATTTGATGAAAACGATGGTGATGGTGATTGTGGTGGTTGGTGGTGGTGTTTGGTGGTGTTGAGGAAAGCGGTAGTAAACCTGTCCTGGACCTCCCCTAGGTCGACTCAACCTCAAACTAGTACTTGGCGCGGTGTGTAAACATCGCCACTAGGGAGACAAAGGCGGCCGGGTGTGGTGCTGGCCATCCATCGCCTCGTGCGCCGTGTCGGCAGAGTCGAATTAAGATTTTGTAGGCCCCCTGGACTACAGGCTACTGTGAGGCCCCCAGTAATATTTTAAAAGGAAAACAAAGTTAAAGAAAAATAAAATGGTATTTTTACAAGGCTAACAACAATTGAGCATTCACAAATGAAATAACTTTTCACTTTTAATCTCTGGAGGCCTTCCAGCTAGCGGAGGCCCCTGGGCTTGCAGCCCCTAAAGCCCCGTTCCTCTATCCGGCCCCGCGTGTCGGCCTTCATGTGTGTGTGTCTCGCTAACAACACTTGCCCCAACAGCCTGCTAAGGCTTTGTTGTTGATGGTGGTATGGATGGTAGTGATTGTGGTGGTAGTTTATTTGTCACGTCAATTCTCCTGATAGCTGTTATTGTTGTGTTGGTGTGATGTTGATGATGGGTGTGTGTAGTTTTCTGGTGATGGTGGTGTTGGTGCTGGTAATGTCGTGGCCTCAAAGTGCACCTAGCCTGGCACATGCGCCGGGTATTGGTGTTAGTACGGTCGCGTGGTTGTGCGGTGTTTGTGGTTGTAGTGGTGGTAGGGTGCTGCTGGGCAGTTGGAGGCAGTCGCCCTCCAGCAACAACGGAGGGCAGAGGAGCGACGCTCACAACAACGGGCGGAGCGCCGGGTGGATAAAATAAAGCAAGTTGGCACAGTAGGGGATACAGCTTGGTGCATCCACCGGTCATCTCAGTCAGCCAACCCATGGAACCCGTTTGGTCTGTCCCGAGAGCTCTTGTTAGCGAGCTCTTCATGTGGCAGCCTCAAAGTGCACCTGGCCTGGCACAGGCGCCGTAGTGACGTCACCGTCACTTCGTGGCGAATGACGGAGGCGCGGTAGCGTAACGTCCAGCGCACTGCGCTTCGAACCTGGTGAGCTGAGTTCGATTCCCGCTCACGGCCAACCACCAGTGATAATTATTTGAACCGGTCCTGGGCCTCCCCCTAGGTTGAATGAGTACCTGGTGCGGTGTGTAAACATCGCCACTGGGGAGACAAAGGCGGTCGGGCGTGATGCTCGCCACCTACCCCTCGTGTGCGTGTCGACCTTCATATGTGCTCCTTAACAGCACTTGCTGTTACGGCCTTAACATTCTGTTAAGGCCATACGGGGGGATCTTTGTCTTTGGTAGTGTGTGGTATTGCGATGGTGGGGTGTGGTTTGGTGGTGGTGTGCGTTATGGCGATTGTGAGTATTCTTTGAACCAGGCTACAGTCTGCATTATAGACTGCCAGTACGCTTACTCCGATTAAGAACTAGGCTACAGTCTACATTAGTGGTTTATTATTATTTTATTTGTATTTTTCTACTTTAATTCACTTTTTTAATTATTATTATATTGACGTGACTTTACCGAAAGAACCCAAAAATATTCATTCCAGCAGTCACGAAAGTTTTAAGTCAAGATAGTGAGTATGTTGATGAGGTAGTTGTATTTACACATCATCATTATATGAATGCACAATTCCCAATAAACACATATTCACACTTACTACCCGAGATACAGCTGTGTAGACAAAGACAACATGCTCTGGTGATCGTCTTGATGTATTGAAGGCTTTGTTTAAAACCAGGTGAGATCCTATTGAGACTAAACAAGGCGCCTTGAGACATGAGTGGAAAGCACCTTACTGATAAATGTAAATTATTATTATTAAACGCTTCTTTTGTAAGGGAGACCTCGGTCTCGAACCACAACAAATACAGGAACAGGGACAGGTTTAATGCCAGCAATATCACGTTTAAAGCACTACGTTCACCGCCATCGAGAGTAGTTAAACAGGACTTGCGTATTAAAATGCACACGGAAGACTACGATAAAACAGCGCTCGGGTACAACGCGTGAAAATTTTGAGGATTAAAAGTTCTGAAATTTGTTTTGACACAGAGCAGTAGGCGTAGCGTGGTTTGGCATGGGCTCTGGTACAAATAATTAAATATCCTTCCCTCCCTCCCATTCCCTCCCTCCTATTCCCTCCGCTCCCTCCCCTCTATTCGTAGTCCGGCATCTGGGACCCTCCAGAAACTGCGGGGCCCAATTGCAGTTTCACAACCACTGGAGGGCACCACGCAGATTGTGCCCGAATCTTCACAGATGGACACGCTCGATCCTCTGCCCTTTGTTTCGGAGGAATTGAAGTCGCCAGATTTCCCATCTCCAGGGAAGGAGATTGATTGGGTCTCTGGGTCCGCCCCCCCCTCCTTCACCAGACCGGGCAGGCATTTTTTTCAGATGCCAGAGGAGTCGAGGAGTGGAACATTAAACATCGCATTCCTCTCCGCGCGTCGTCATAATCACAACCACCGGCACCATCATCACAACCACCAACCCCATCGCGTCTCCCTCTGCTCCACCCCCTAGCGCGCGTATAAAGGCACGAGGTGCTTGTCTCCTGCCCAGCACCCAGTGTTTGTCCCCTGCTATCTCCTGGTGAATCTGCTGCGCAGCCGTCCCTCCCTTTGGCCGCCGCATCTCTCAGTGACGAACCTCCCCGTGGATTCTCTGCGCGCGCGTCTCCGCTTCGCCATGGCTCTCCGAGGCTACCTGCTCCTGCTGCTGGTTATGCTGTCCGTGTGCCTGGGTACGTACACAGACTTTGTTTACACCCCCACCCCCAACACCACTCGGACACAACGCAGCCAGAGTGTAACACACGACCTGTACTAATGTTCACGTGCCTGCCTTAATGGGCGCTCGCTAACACAGCGCTTGCCCGAGGCAATAAGTGTGTGTGTTGACTTGGAGGTCGAAACGAGACAGGCGTGTGACTTATGTCTGATTTATGTAATAAGCACGTGTTTCCTTCTGCCGGGACAAGTTCGTGCTGGTTGATGTGGATCGTGATGTGTAGTCACACTTACGTCACACCCAGTGCTACGGTGCGTCTCTGCCCGACTGTGTCGCCATCAGCAGGCATGGTCCATCCACTGCTGGATGGAGGCGTCCTTCCCCAAGCCACCAGCCGCCACCACATCTCACAATCCTTGCGATGTGATAATCCACCTCGCGGTGTGGCCGCGTGTGCCGTGAATGTGTGTTGTTCGAGGTGGTGTTTCTACAATTCATGTTTTGTATTGTACGCTCTCGCGTGCTTGTGTGTGTGTCTGGGGAGCGGTAGTGCAGTGGTTAGCGCACCGCACTACGTACTCGAGTTTACACACCGCAACATGTACTAATTTGAGGCTGAGTCGACCTAGGACCGGTTCAGATGATCGTCACTGGTGTTGGCCATGAGCGGGAATCGAACTCGGCACGCTGGTTTCGTAGCGCGGCTTAGCGCTAACCACTACACCTACCGCTCCCCACACACACGAACACAACAACCGCCATTCGCCACTCAGTGGCAGAGACGTCACGTTGAGTCCCCTCGATCCGGCTCAACAAAAGCTGTTTCGGCATGCGGTGTCTGGGCATGCGGGCTACATGACCCAGCCAACGCAGACTTGCCTGCCGGAGGAGCTCACCGATTGGACTTTCTTTCAGATCTTTCAAGGATTTGTGAGCTTCTCACACAATCCAGCCTGGTTAAACTCAGGATGGATGTTTCTATCTGGCGAAGATGTAGCATTAGGGGGTCCACGTTTTGGAAGCATAGAGAGGGGAGAAGGGAGGGCATGACCGTGGACGAAAAGACCCGAAGCTTCGTGTGTGTTACGCAGTCGCTCGACTGATTCAGAGCGATACCTCTGCTGTCAAACCCGAGCCGGTCATGAGCACACTGCCCAGGTATGGAAAACTCTCCACTCTCTATATAACTGCCCCATCACCAATTGGGAGTTGTGGGGGTGGAATGTTTGATGGCACAAAATACCCAGGCAGGTGCTTAGTTTTCGCGGAGCTGATGGTAAGGCCCCACCTCTTGGTGGCCCGCTCCAGGTTCAGCAGCAGCAGCACCTCCAACTCCTCCTCTGAGTGAGCAGCAATCACCAGATCATCAGCATACATAACGTGGTTGACCAACAGGGAGCAATCCCTTGACGGCACCCGGGCCGGAGAGGGGAGGCCCAGGACCGATTCAGATATTCGTCACTGGTGTTTGCCGTGAGCGACAATCGAACCCGAGTCGCCAGGTTGGTGGCGCAGCGCGCTAACCGCTACACGACCGCTCCCCACACACCCACACAAACACAAAGATCCCCCATATAGCCAAAACAGACTGTAGGGGCAAGTGCTGTTAGCGAGCACCTATGAAGGCCGGAACGGTACACGAGGGGGTGGGTGGCCAGGACCACGCCCGATCGCCTTTGTCTCCCAGTGGCGATGTTTACACACCGCACCGGGTACTCATTTCAGGCTGAGTCGACCTAGGGGAGGCCCAGGACCGGTTCAGATAATCGTCACCGGTGTTGGCCGTGAGCGGGAATCGAACCCGGGTCGCCGGGTTCATAGCGCAGCGTGCTAACCTCTACACTACCGCTCCCCACACACACCCATACATACACACTTACATACACACACATACATACACACTTACATACACACACATACATACACACTTACATACACACCCATACATACACACTTACATACACACACATACATACACACTTACATACACACACATACATACACACTTACATACACACACATACACACACATACATACACACTTACATACACACACATACATACACACTTACATACACACACATACATACACACTTACATACACACACATACATACACACTTACATACACACACATACATACACACTTACATACACACACATACATACACACTTACATACACACACATACATACGTACATAGATTATGTCACGAAACACTCCGGAGCCGCAGGTCGCCGACCCCTGCGCGAGACACTTGAAGTGTTCTTCACAACTGTGCGTGTGGGATTACATGCGAACCAACAAATATCATGTTTGTATAATCTGTTATGGTGACTGGCTCTTTCAAGTATTAGTTTGATTTATCTCTCCAGTTTTAACAACCCGCATACAACAAGACAAGATTGGGTTGTGGGGGGAGAGGAAGGGGACTTGGGCCAGACCAATGCGACAGGATGAAGTAAGAGTGTGTTTAGACTGCCGTTTATTATAAATCCCTGCTGTTAGAGAGCACCTATTGAAGAACGGTACAGCACACGAGGGGGTGGTGTGGACAGCACCAAGCCTGACCGCCTTTGTCTTCCCTATGCTAACGTTTACACACCGCACCAGGCATTCATTAGAGGCTGAGTTGACTCGGGGAGAAGTCCAGGACCAGTTAACCGCTGTGCCTAGCGTGCCTAAATGTAACATTCTGACCCCGTGCCCCAACTGGGACATCTGTGAATACGAGCTTCATGGCTCACCGGATTCCTCCAGTCTAAATACAGATTCTGACGAGTATTCTGATTCTAAGCGTGTATGTCTTTGTCATCACTGTGCGTATATCATGCCCGCCTTATTTGTGCAATTCCTGTCTATGCATCTATGTAATGCCTCTGTGTGTGTGTCTGTAGGTCATGCGTGCCTGTCTGTCTGTCTGCTTGACTCTCTTGTTGTGCCCGTGTGACATGTCTGTTCGTCTGACTACAGAATTCGCTGCCTCCCAGAACGAGGTTCCAGGAACGACGCAGGAGGTATGGGCTCCTGCCAAATCTGCCCACCACCGTCGGTCATAATAATCAACTCCGACGTTATCCTTCAGGATCACCACCGACGTCGTCGTCACTGCGATTAATCACCATCATATAATCGTCAAAAATATCCGGCCGGGTAGAGAGATCGGCTCGCGTCAGAAGGTTGTGAGTTTCAAATCCTGTTTGGGGCGGTGGGGGATTAATCATTCAGTCCATCATCCACCCAGGGTCGATAAACTTGGTATTAATTTGAGGTACAGACACCTGGCAAAGGAATGTGGAGATTTCCACCAATGGCTCAGGGCTGTAGACACGAGGTGAACACCAGCCCTCAGTGCTCATTTGAGCTGAAGATCCCTAGGACACCATCATTATTACTGCCATCATCAACCACCATCATAACGTCATAACATCATCATGTATAATGCCTAATGGTTGCTGTGTTCGCCCTTCTCCACGCTCATCGTCGTGCCACGAGTCGTTGCTGCCGTCGGTGTGACTGTCGCGTTCATCGTCGTCGGTGTTGCTGTTGTCTTCCTCGGGTGCTCAGTTGGACTGCGAGCGTTACTCACGACGCTGCACGCGGAACTACCTCCCCGTGTGCGGCACGGACGGGAAGACCTACCCCAACAGCTGCATGCTCTGCTACATGAACTGGTGCGCACGGGGCTCGCGGGCCAGATGGGGGGAGGCGTGGGGGAAGGGGGGCAGCGACGTGGACATTTTTCGGTCCCACCATAAATATTGACCGAACGCAGAGCCCAGGGCGTGTCACTCAGACAGGTGGAGAACCACGGGCAGCGATGGAGAGCATCGAACGCAGAGATCTGGGGGCAGGTGGAGCGAGGCAAACCCAGTGGGATGGAGACGGGCAGAGAAGGCCACAAAAGGAAGACTGAGAGACGTTGCTGGTTTACAGATCGTTTTCTGGGCCCCAAATAAGCGGGGGTTGGGGCGGGCTCCCTGTGTACATACACACGCAGCACAGCGTAAACATGGTACTGGTTTAACATTCTGGTGGGCTGGGGTTATAAGAGTGCCTGCGGTAACGAGATGTTAACTACCTCGCCTGGTATACAGGAGGGCATGGGTTCGATCCTGACGCCTGTATATTTGGAGCTTCCATGTTTTCCCCATGGTCGCGTGGATTTTTCTCCGGGTCCTCCGATTTTTATCTCCACATTTATAAACACACGTTTAGAGTATTTGGCTGCTTTCAATACCCATATGATAAGCCACCTCATTTGCTATCATTTGTGGGCCAGGTCGCTTCTGAAAAAGAGCTGTATAGCTCCGTGCATCTTACCTGCTAAAATAAAAAAATATATAGTTTGATCATTTAGCTTAATAATTTGCCCTTGGTGGATGCGATAGACGCAGACGTCTTGACACCCCAAGGCGTTCCTGACCTCGTGACCTCTCTCTCTATCTGCGCAGGCTGTACTCTACGAAGGTGAGCATGGCACACGAGGGGCTGTGTTGAACGCAGCGACCCGGATTCAAACCCTAATCCTGGCAAGATCCGGGGTCGGAGGAGCCATCGTGGAGATCAGCGTCCTGCATCGGCCGAAACCGCCTTCTGCCAGAGCCGATCGTCGTCGTTATATTTGTCTAATTATAGTTGACATTATTACGTGAATGTAACCTCACAATAGATCCATGTGTGTGCATCTGACGATTGTGGATATAGTTTAAAACAAAATAATCACTCGGGGCGTTGTGGAGAATATAACAAAAACAAATAAGCAGACAATATGCCCTTAGCTGTGTCTCCACATAAACAAATAAAAATGTTTTACACATCACGTCGGCCATGCGGCTCTTCCTTCTGGGAGCGCAACATTTCAACAGCATTGGTTCAACACAAGCAAAACTCTGGACCGGTTTCGACATTTAATCAGCAGTCAGGCTTGGTTTGAACCATTGCCGGTGAACTGGCAGATGCTTCTAGGTACTGACCCCCACACACCCAACTCACCCTCTGTTAGATGTTTGACGCAAAGTTATATCACGCATTATGCACATTATTTGCGTATTTATTTTATTATTTAAAATAAATGCATTCATTAACGAAGACATGGACCCAAAGCAAACGGCTCTTATCTTGGAGCTACATACCTCGGCTGTGTGTACGAGGCTGTCCAACCTCCACTTAGCTTAATAATAAGAAAAAAAATAATGAATTTAAAGTTAGCGCCAGGCATGCCGCTATTGCGCTCTGGTAGCATTACCGTGACGTTGCTCGTACATAAACGCATTTCATCCTTCGTACGTTGGGAAGTCGGATGGGCAACGTTGATGCGCTCATGTTAAAGTTGGTGAGTGAACCTGGTGAATATCTGAAACACCGCTGCCAGTGAATGCTCGATGCGGGCAGTAGCATTGTTGTGCGTGCCACAGTTGAGGTTGTCGACTCGCAAGGAGAGTGATAGACCCGCAATGATGCCCACGGACCGGCACACAAACCCCCCCCGTGACTCTCCGAGTAATGGAAGCGGGCAGTGATGTTTCCGTGCTCCAGCGTTTGAGATCGGTGACCGCAGTCAAAGTGTGCTGTTGTTGTCCTTTCGCGTCGGGGATGTGATGTTTACGGGCGGCATCATTGAAAATAAATTGAAAGTATTTCCTTTTTGTCAGTGACAAAGCTTAATTCACGTGGAATCGCCCGAGATGCACAGATTATGTTGGTGTGTAGCTGAAACTAAACTAAAACTTTTTTTTTATTTTACCAGGTAAGGGGCCCACTGTGCTATACAGCTCTTTTTCAGGAGCGACCTGGCGACAAATGATAGCTCAATGAGATATGTGTCTAAGATTCCGTCTTACTTTACACTTATACTCCATCGGGAAACTATGCAACCAACTTTCCAGCGTTTGTATAAGCTGGTGATTGTTCCTATTATTGTTTATTCGTACTGATTTATTTGCAATAATCTAAGTTTACTGTTTAATTCACTGAGCACATACCTCCACTTGTCGACATTTAAAACGCACTGCACATCATTGAGGGGTGAGAGGCGACTCAACTCATCATCTTATCAAGGGTGGATAAAATAGATACCACGTTGTGGGGAATCAAAAGTGGTCGTTCGGTCGAGAGGCTAGCCTCTGCCATAGGATTGTGGAATTTCCTCCACTGGCTGAGGGCAATGGAGACGAGTGTCGTCGGGAGACGCTTTAGGTTTTTTCACAATACTGATCGTAGCAGTGGCGGCTCGTCAATAGAGGGCGCAGGGGCGCCGCCCCCATCAATATTCCAGAAATATACATATACAAAATTTATATAAAAATACATAAATAAAATATTTTTTTCATACGATGTGCCGGCTGGTAGTAAGAAAAGCATCAGCATTTAATAAAAACTGGCTTTAATCGGTCAACTATTTTCTATGTTTTTCAATGTGTTTTATGCTGGGCGCCGGACAAATGGATGTCTATGTGAGACTTTACATTTTCGGACAGCATGTGACCTGAAGCTGGTCTCTAATTGGTTTCTTAAAGATTATCCTCGGGGCGCAAGTCGTTGCGTCCCTGGCCAATCAGAATTGGATACATGTTATTTTATCCAATCTGATTGGTTCTCGTCACCTGTCATTCAAATTTACGCTGTAGGCCACTACTGCGAGTGCGAAGGCGACACCACTTTGACACTTGCTAGGCTGATCAAATTTTTTGTGTAAACAATGGCAGCAGTTCATCCAAATTCTGTAATTTATTTACAAAAAAACCCTTTCACAAGGCTTTCGCTGGAAGAAATAAAAAAGATAAAGGATCTCGGACCGGACCAACCCGATTTACAAATCCAGCAGCAGGCCAGTGACAGAGGACGAAGCTACACACGAAGCTTCACCCGCGCTTGTTATGAGAAACGGAGGTGGCTGGCTGGATGTGATGTTAGCAATTCTCTTTTTTGTTTTCCCTGTCTTTTATTTCAAAGTGTCGGCACTGAAGTTTTGTGGACAACGACGGGGGTAAGAGACCTCAAACATCTCTCTGACAAATGCAAACGTCATGAAAGTAGCCGCAGCCATATTGATAATAGCATGAAACTAACGTTTTTATGTTCAAGTAGGAAACATGCTTTTTGGTACTTTGGTCTGAAATGTATATAAAAGAGAAACATTTATGTTCAAGTAGGAAACATGCTTTTTGGTACTTCTTTTGGTCTGAAATGTAAATAAAGATCATCAAAATTTATATTCAAGTAGTCAAAATGGCTTTTGGTACTGCTTTATATTTATTTGCCCCCCTCAATAAAATTTAAAAAATGCGCCCCCCCAAAAATAAATATCACCAGCCGCCACTGGATCGTAGGTATACAATTTAATAAACCACGACGTTTCGATAGCAACACAAGCGATCATCATCAGGTGGGAAAACCACAGCAAAAAAATGTATTGCTGTGGTTTTCCCACCTGATGATGATTGCTTGTGTTGCTATCGAAACGTCGTGATTTAATTTATTTTATTTTATACCCACGTGACTTTACCGAAATAACCAAAGAGTATGGATCCCTGCAGTCACGAAAACTTCAAATCTAGATTGAATACACTGATCATAGACCGTGAATGTAGATTCAGCAGTGGATAGATCATGGCCGATGATATAGTTGCAGAAACTAATTTTCCACTGAGTGGAGTGGTGAACCCATCTCAATCGTGTCCTTGGCCCCGACAATCCAACATCTGGGGCGCGTACTGCACATGGGCTGTGTTACATTTGGGTTACACAACTGCCACCATCCCTACCACCTCAACCATCGTCGCAGCCATCTCGACTAACACTGTCTCCACAACCGCCGTTGACTACCACCACCACCAGGGTCAGCTCCACCCCATTGCCACCACCAGTATGGGTCCTCGCCAACATCACCTCGTCAACGCTGGCAACTTCCCACTGCACTGCCATACCAACAGCAGTCAACAGGCACCCGATTTTCCTGACACGACACAAACTGCCATGACATCTACACAAGTATTACGAATGTTTGATGCTTACGTAATAACATAAATATGACGGAAATATGTTTGATTAAAGTTGATACACCTATCGTGCTGTTACGGTTCCACCTGTGTTGCTTCCGAAACGTCGTGATTTTATTAAATTTTTTATTTTACTTTTATTAATTTGAATTTTTTACCTACGTGACTTTACCGAAAAAACCTAAGAATATGATGTTCGGTGTGAGGATTTTCTATCATTAGGCGCTTAAACGCAGCTGCATCTCAAAGCGATCACTGACGACGAGTATACAATGTTAGCAATTGCACCGGGTGCTCAGCGAGCGGCGTTTGGGAAAATCCGGTGAGTGCCATTTTCTTGCCGTGGGCTTTTAGGACGTTGACCTTCCTCGCTTGACCCTGCCAGAAGCCCCGCGAGTGCGTTGCTCTCGGTGCGAAACGCGAGGGCATTGAACGCAGAGCATGCTCATAGCCCCAGAGCCCAGGGCCAGATATTTCACTTGCGGCTACCACCTGGGGTGGCGGAGACTTTTCGCAGTTCCGTTTTATAAACGTGGCTGACAGCATTGACTTGTGATAACCACTTGGAATGAGTGGGGCTCTCAATTAATTCACTCTCATTGACCGTATACATGAATCGGTGTGACTAAAGTTTTGCAACCTTAGGTGGTACTTAATGTTTTATTTTAGCAGGTAAAACCCACTGAGCTGAAGCTCTTTTTCAGAAGCGACCTGGCCACAAATAGCTCAACGAAGTCGCTAATCATATGGACATTTACAACAGCCAAATACTCTAAATGTGGAGGGGAAAAAACCGGAGAACCCAGAGAAAAATCCACGTGACCACGGAGAGAACACGCAAACTCCAAATATACAGGCGTCAGGGTCGTGATCGAAGACAACTTCCTTTATGCAAGTTGAGATATTTAACATCTCGACACCGTGGTGCCCGTGGTGCTGATTTATGTTCTGGCCCCTGGATTATATAACGCATGCCATCCTCACGTGACTTTCACTTCCTTGCACCCGATTTCCTTCACATATAATAGGTGACGTTTCGGGCAATGGCCCTTCACTTGCAGCCACGTTTTTCATTTTCAGATTTACCACAATAATGTGATAACCAGCTGGTTAGTGGTAGTGTGTGCCAATCACAATTAGTTCCCAAGTCAAAAACCTTGATTTGGGGCCCATCATCTCTCGGGTGCTGATACCATAAATCAAGTACCACTTCGTGTTGAATTCAATGGCGGTGGGACTGGTCTCTGCCAATGGAAAATTCCCATCACTAACTCGGGGCCTCCCAACAAAAATGAGTGGGGGGAGATGCTTATTGTTCTTGAAAACATCAGAGTCCGCCGCCTCCTGAGTTATAAACGTGTTTATTCAACACAGACGGCGCGGCAGTTATGGCACAAACATCCATGAAGCCCTCGCCATACACAAGAATGCTGGTAAATGAGAACATGCATCTGTTTCACGTCAGCATATTTACACGTTTTTACTTTGGCCACGCGTGCAAATCACTTGCATAACGTGCTGCTTTGGCAGGGAGCGATGGTGTTGTTGCTGGGGCAGATCTGGCCCGGGCCTTACTTGGGCAACCAAACCTGTCTCGTCGCGCGCGTGCCAACCAAGCACCCTGCGTCTGGTGTATTGAAGCACTGCGTGAAGTATGGTTTTATTCTAATTCTGTGTATTCCAGCGCCAAAGATTTACAAATGTTGCCATGCGGCAGATACTTTCGAGCGTATAAGGTAGTGCCGTCTCAAAGACGGAGGGTGAAAAATAATCTTTTTTGGATGGCAGAATAAACATTTTTAGGGGGTAAATAAATAAATTACATTTTTGCCCAAAAACGACAGCAAGGTTGGCACGAGTAGAGCACGTGGGAAACTGACCCGCCTGGGGGCCAGGGGTTCGTCAATTGCGTCAGTCTACCGCATTCCCCGCTAGTCGGGAGCTGATGCTCTCTCGTTGTGTCCGGCCACAAGAAGTATTGCTGTGACAGCAGTGTTTGAATAACTGAAGCTGGTAAAGAGGTTTGATGAGGCTAAGCCCTATTCACCCTAGCATAGGCCTACTAGTCTAGAGGGTGCCACGGTGGCAAGACGTTAACTCCCTCGCCTGGTATACAGGAGGTCAAGAGTTGGATCCCGAACCTGATGCCAGTATACTTGGAGTTTGTATGTTGTTCCCATGGTCGTGTGGATTTTTCTCCAGGTCCTTCGGTTTTTCCATCCACATTTAGAATCAACATCCGTTTAGAGCATTTGGCTGCTATAAATTTTCACATAAGCCACTTCTTTGAGATATCATTTGTGGCCAGGTTGTGACTGAAAAATAGCAATAAAGCTAAGTGGGCCTTACCTGGTATAATACGTTTTTTTAGTTCAGATTACTAGCCTAGCCTGACTGGAGTGAAACCAGAAGCACAACCGATCCGTGTCCACATCTTGCCTCAGCATTCCTGTACACGATGCGACGTCGCGCCACTCAATGCGAGAATTCCGACTGGAAGTTGATTTACTTCGTGACAAGACACGAAGCCAGTCACTGCCACCAGCACCGCGCACGGTGGCCTAACCACACTACGCTACGAACCCAGTAACCCGAGTTCGATTCCCACTCACGGTCAAAAGCAGAAGACAATTATTTGAACCGGTCCTGAACCTCCCCTAGGTTGATTCAGCCTCAAATGAGTACCTGGTGTGGTATGTAAATATCACCACTAGCGAGACAAAAGGTAGGTCGGGCGTGGTGTTGGCCACCCACCCCCTCGTGTACGCGCCGGCCTTCATAGGTGCTCGCTAACAGCACTTGCCCCCAACAGTCTGGTAAGGCTACACGGGGGATCTTTGTCTTTGTTATAGGCAAGGATGGGCGGATTACTTAGAGATTTGTGGAACTCCCAAACCCACAGGCCTACGAGGCAGCCAGGAGCTGGCTGTTAAGCAAGTAGGTTTGTGAACCCATGCATATGGATGTTTGCGTGTTAGACCCCTGTACACGTGAACCATGTTCTGTGTTTATTCCCGATTTCCTCCCACATGAACCAAAACGCTCTCCTTAATAATATTTGGCCAAACATTCCAGTGTAGAGGACCCTCCTTAAAACGAGTCTTGAAAGTCAGTGAGGCTTTCCTTGATAAGTTCATGAAATGGGAACAAAAATATTTTACGAGTTTATTTTTTTAAGACAGTCTTCGCGAAGCCTTCATCTGGCAATGACTTTCTCATGGTTAATAACGACAATGACGATAACGTTTGTTTAATTTTGTTTTACCCTCCCATCTCGTTGTCGGCGTTGAAATCAATCAGCGAAGCCTACGGCGGGGCTGCCCCGCCCGTCACGCCTCTGCTTCACGTTCTCCACGAGCGGCTCGGGACGCCTGAGTTTGTACCGCGAGGAGCGGCGCAGGCGTGCGCCACGCACGCCCACGATGGCCGGCAGCAGCGGCGGCGACCGCAGGGTGCAGCTCGTGCCCGCCGGCGTGTAGGCCCGCAGTGAGACGCTCGCGCCCGGCATTGGCGTCACCGCCACCCAGCCTGGCGTGCCGGAGAGACGGGCGCGGGGGTGCACGGGGGTGCGCACCAGTGGTGACGGTGGTGGCGGTGAGGTGTGACGAGAGGGGAAGGGAAAAGGTGGAGTGTGTATTGAGTGGGGTGGGAGCGAGGGAGTGGGAGGGAGCACAAATGAGCACAGGCATTAATAAAGCGACTCCTCGGTTTGTGTTAACTTTTAACAGGCCGTAATGTGCCATTGCAATCGTTGGCAGCAATTGTCATCGGTAACACCTTTACTTGAGACATGAGTGGAAGAGGCGTTACAAATAAATGTAAATTATTATTATTAGTGAGCAACGGGGGAAACTTGGTACGGCAATGGCGTAGTGTTAGAGTTTGATCTACCGAATGAAAAACAGGTTTTGTTTGAGAGGGTGTTTTGTGAGCAATGATTGGTTTACAGAGCAAACAACCACGGGTGGTGATATGACCTCTATCTGTGATCTGATTGGATCCTGTCATCCCAGCTGTCCACTCGGGAGCCGCAATCAGATTTGTTTAGAAATTCGTGCAACTAAACTTTTTTACACTAGAAAATAGTGCAGCAACTAATTGCTGGTAACAGCTACTGGCAGTGACCGCGTTGATTAGTTCAATCAATCCTGCAGCAGCTCGAGGTTTGATGTTAGCCACGGTGGTAAAAAGAAAATTCAAAAATAAACCATGTGGGAGGTGAATCGCTACTGTGGCAAATTTCTATTACATTTGATGTTTTTTCTGCATTAATATAAATAGCCGTTCCAGTACGTCTATTCATATTTATAGTATTAAAATGTAACAAATACAAACTATCATTATTACGTGCCTATCACATGGTCCCCCTAATCTGGATATAAAATGAATTCCTGTCAAGTCAAAGCTTTCCTTTGCAATGCAACCCTGGGAATTTTGGCTGCCTTTCAATCATCAAAAATGTTGCTTAATTAACATACTTCCAGTAATTCCTAGGCCGTGGAAATTATGCCATAGTACCGCTCGCTCGAATATTGGGCTCAGAGCCTCTGTAGTGGATCCAGATTGGTGTGACAGTCAGCCCCAGAAACTGCCAACAAACTGCAATGCTGCTGCCTTGCTTCATCACACGTCTCCATTGCTTAAACACAGCGGAAGTTGGGTGCAAAGGTTAAAGTAAACTAAAACTATTTTTATTTTACCAGGTAAGGCCCACCTGAGCTATATAGCTCTTTTTCAGAAGCGACCTAACCACTAATGATAGCTCAATGAAGCGGCTTATTATGTGGAAATTTATAGCAGCCAAATACTCGAAACGCATGCTTCTAAATTTGGAGCGGAAAACCGGAGGACCCAGAGAAAAATCCACGCGACCGAGGGGAGAGAGACATGCAAACTCCTAATATGCAGGCGTCATCAGGGTCGGGATCGAACCCACAACCTCCTGTATACCAGGTGAGGTAGTTAACATCTCGCCACCATGGCGCCCAGGTAGTTGGAAGGGCGTCTGCTAGAAGAAGCTCTAGATAGGCCCTCTAGGGAGTATTTTTTTGGCCTACTCATCCACGTTGGCCAGGGCTCTTGGAAGAGGATGGAGTACCCTCGCTTTACCGTACCACATGCATTGTGCCGATCCATCAACTCACTGTGGTATACCAGCATTCTCCCGTTTGGTGAACGGACGTGTGGGGAGTCGGGAAGCAATGCACACTTATTATTCCATTGCAGCCTGCACACACTCGTCTTCTCTGACGAGACGAAAATGAAGAGGTTTCTCTTCACGAATGGAAAGCATTAGGAATGGTGCTGAGAAAGGCGACTGGCCTGCTGGAGAATGGTCGCTGCAGCGGGGAGGGCGATGATTATCGGGCAGGCAGTCTTGGCCACTGACCAACAGAGCGCTGTGCCATTAAGGGCCGAATAATGAACAAAGTTTTCGTATTAAAGTTGTGTTGTGCGATTATAAAGTCTTTTCTCGCATTAGCAATCCAAAACTCGTGTCGGACATCTCTGAGCGCACCTCAGGGTGATTTACACAACAAGTGGCTGATCTTTAACACGAACCTTAAGCATGGGCCATACCGGGCACAAAAAAATAAAAACGTTTATTTGGTTTCGTAATGTTCTGGTGTCGTGTGGGTGTGGTGTGGGTGAGAATGTGGGCATTGCGAGGATGGCGTGGGTATGGCGTGGGTGTGAATGATTGCATGAGGTTCGAGTGATAGTATGGGTTGTGGTCCAGAGTAATCCACATGTGGTGGATGAGGTGAGCATGCTGATTGTGGTGCAAGTGCGAGGGTGGTGTGTGGTACATTGAGTGGTATGAACGTGGGGAGTCGTTGCGAGGGAGCTGCGAGGGAGCTGCGAGGGAGCTGCGAGGGAGCTGCGAGGGAGCTGCGAGAAGCAGCAATTGAGGTGCGAGCGAGCTGTGAGGGTGGACCGCTCACCGGCGGACGAGAGTTTGATGTCGGCCACCGCCTCTGTGACGGTGATGCCCGTGAGCTCCACGTCCATGGGCACGAGCGGTGGGAAGCGCTGCACCCTCTCTTCGTTGCCTCTGGGCACCTGAATGATGGCGCTCGTATGTCATATGGGCCTTGTCAATCCATTGCTGGATGAAGGCCTCAAAACCGCTGTGCCGGTCGCGGAGGGGGGGGGGGTTGTGTGACCATACTTCACCGCACCGCTCTGTACGAGTGGGTGAAGGCAAGGTGCACGATGCCGGTTCAGATATCGCTCTTGACCACTGATATTAGCCGTGGCTGAGAATCTAACTTGGAGTCATCGCGTTCACAGCGCGGCGCACCAAGAATTGCGCAACGGCTCCTTCCCACTTGTTCTTGGTTATTCAACATGAATACAATCATCATCTTATGAATGATTTATTGGTAGTGGCTCGGCAAGCACCATTTTGGCATCGCCTCGGCACCACAGCTGTGTACACACGAGCCCATCCTTGTGCCAATTTTGCCATTTAAGTTTGAATGCAGAGTAACGGTCACTCCCCCACCCCACCAGTGCGTCGGGCAGGCATTCGTAGCAGGCGGAGCTCTGGGTGGAGGGAAACGCGCCAAAGGCCATTGCAGTCCTCTCGTCAACGTCTGCGTAGGGGGTGAAGTGATGCTCACGGCATACATTATCCCCCCGCGTCCACCCCCCCGTGTTCTGCTGTGTTCCCCCTTATTCACTGCGTACACCACTGCGGGCTAGTGGCCAAATTGTAGCAAGATTGAATACTTGGCTCCCCGATGACCCCTCATGGCGAAAAAACGTAAACTCTCTCATGCCCTGACGTTGGTCTACAGTGACACGGGAGAAAGTTTGTGTCCATTCTGCAGGTCGCAGGCCATGCATGCCCTCTCAAAAATCAAACGTGCATTTTGAAAAAGGGGAATTATGCAAACTCCGGGGGTTGTCCTAACACAGGGTGGTGCAGTGTAGCTGAAGGCCAACATGGAATGAGGCCAATAATACGATGGTAATTGCAGAGCAAAACAAATTCTACAAAAAAGCAGTGATCAAATGAACAGAGAGAGCCAGGGCCCCAACCAATTCAGTGTTCTCTTCCCCCAGCACGGTATAAAACTAAAACTATCTTTATTGTACCAGGTAAGGCCCGCCGAGCTATCTAGCGCTTTTTCAGAAGCGACCTGGCTATCACAAACGGTAGCCCAATGAAGCGGCTTATCATTTGGAAATGTATAGCAGCCAAGTACTGTGAACGCATGTTGATTCTAAATGTGGAGGGAAAAACCAGAGGACCCGGAGAAAAATCCACGTGACCACGGGGAGAACATGCAAACTCCAAATATACAGGC
The DNA here is from genome assembly GCF_015708825.2 of Lethenteron reissneri. NCBI lineage: Eukaryota > Metazoa > Chordata > Hyperoartia > Petromyzontiformes > Petromyzontidae > Lethenteron > Lethenteron reissneri. The sequence goes on along the minus strand of NC_083795.1, from coordinate 13,096,060 downwards.
ATGAGGGTCGGGATCAAACCCATGACCTCCTGTAAACCAGACAAAGGAGTTAACATCTCGCCAACGTGGCATAGATTGCCCCCCATCCCCAAACACGAGTGACCCCACTCCCCCCACTGCCCTCCTCGGCACCCCGCACCTGCAGCAGCTGCCCTCCGAGGTGCTTGCTGTAGACCTCGTCCGCTCGCTCCAGCGCCGTGAGGTGCACCGGCAGGAGGTTGGAGGCCACCACGGTGAACCAGGCGGACTTCTCTCCCTGCCGGACAGGGGGCAGCCAGGGCAGCGAGTGGTTTCACGCGCATCGACACTCACACTCAATATCATCGTTATTTCAAGGCGTGGTCTATCCACTGCCGGACGAAGGCTTCCACATGCCGCCACCGACTAATTTGCAGCGACAGCGCTGAGCGTCGTCTGAGCATGGGGGTCGCTTTAACTCGTCACTTTGGGATTCCAGTTTTGTCAGGGCACTTTTAAATTCACTCATGCAGTGTAAGTTAAAAACACGGTTCACGGTTGATCACAATCACCACAGTCGCGTCGACAAAAAAAGTATCAACAGCTTGAGACGAGGCTGCCTGCATCAACCCCATGACTCTGACCCCCCCCCACCTGCAGGAAGTCGATGCGGCCCAAGCCACCCAGGAAGAGGGTGGTGCCGGGCTTGAGTAGGAACGTGCGCGGGATGATGGCACGCATCGGCACCACGATCTTCAGCTCCTCCTCCGTCAAAAGGTTCAGCACCTGCACACGAGCAAGCACAACACGCTAGTCCCGCTCGCAGCAGAAGCGCAATCAATTCCAACCAACGATATCAAGTGCTTCCACTTAGCCACCATGAAACCCCTATTAGAAAGCCACTAGAGCTATGCACTTTTAAATTTAGACTGAACACTCATTTATTTAAAAATGCATCTGGTGTTTAGTCTGTTGTCCTTCTCCCGCACGGTTGACTATGTACGGTGCGAAACAAGTTCAACATACATACATACAGAAAGAGGCCGAATGTTAAACCGAGTCATTAGGCTTAAACCCTCGATTTCAGTGGTACCAGCCGGAGCCTCCGACACAGCCGTTATTTACCCTCGAGAGAGAAAGAGCCACCCGGCCATAGGGCTTGAACCCAGGATATCAGCAGGGCCAGCACGGCGATCACGAGAACCCCCACTCCGAGCCACCTGACTCACGCAGTCTCGCTTGATGAGTCCTGGCGTGTCATAGAACCAGTGAGCGTCTTTCAGCTCCAAGTAGGTGAACTCCTCGTGCTGCTCGTTAATGAAGTTTGTGGTAACCGAGGCGGCTCCCCTCCTGGTGCCGCTGCCACCACCGCCGTCGCCACCCCCGTGATGCTCGCTTGAGACGTCGTCCATCGACAGCGCCAGATCGTCGGGATTCCACTCGAGAGTCTGCCCCTGCTGCTGGCGCTCTCGCTGGCCAGGGGTTAAGAACGTGCGACCCACGCGACCTGTTCCAAGCGGCATGAGCCACGCGGGAGGGAAGGGCGCAATCGTTAATTGGGAGGTGTCCGCGTTTTCGAAAATTTGAAGAGTCCATGTCATGGCTGTGCGAGTTTTTATTAAAAGTGTTTTATTTTACCATGTAAGGCCCACTGAGCTATGTAGCTCTTTTTCAGAAGCGACCTGGCCACAAATGATAACCCAATGAAGTGGCTTATCATGTGGAAATTTATAGCAGCCAAATACTCTTAAAGCATGTATCTAAATGTGGAGGGAAAAACCGGAGGACCCATAGAAAATTCCTCGCGAGTACAGAGTGAAAATGCAAACTCAAAATATACAGGTGTCAAGGTCTAGATGGCACCCACGACCTCCTGTATACCTGTATACCAGGCGAGGTAGTTACCATCTCACCACCATGGACGTGCCCTAGAGCAGAGAACAATTTCATTTCTAAACACAGAAATACTCCAAAAGGAATTGGTCAAATGTACCCAAGCAGGAATCTCTTGAAATTTCGAAAGTCTTCAAAGTTTTCTTCATAAAGGAAACATTTTGCATATTATAGTATGACATTGCTCCCGAATAGATGAGTATAACTCAAATATTTTTCAAGAACAGACGCACCAACGAGGTACCCCTGGCGTTTGAGCTGCTCAAGCGAGGCTTGCTCGTTTTCCTGGAGGTCATTCAGGCTCTTCTCTCTGTCCGCTTTGAGCCTCTGCAGTCGCCTGAACATGCGCTCCGGCAGGGGGTTGATGACGGGAAACTTGAGCAAGTTCAAGGTGGTGCCTGAAAAAGGAGAGCCATGCGAAACGTCAACAATTTTCACCACCATCGTCTCGGGCTGCTGTGCAGCTGAGAATATTGGCAAAGGGTGGAGTGGTGCCGTAGCAGTTTGCGAACTGCGCGCAACTCCACCGTTTGCAGTTTTTTACTTATCTTTACATGACACTTACATTGTTATATTTTGGTGAGCCCAGGTATCCCTTAAATAGCAAAGCGACTTTTGTCTCAACGGGTTCCCACCTGATTGAAGCACAGGGCCTGTCTGTATAGGGTGAGGTGTTAAGTGATGGAGCAAGGACCAGGGCTGCTTGTTCGGGTTTGGTGATAATGGTTAGGATTAATTGTGGTCAGGTTATGGAGTTCGAATGAGCGGTTACGGTTAGCGGTTAAGTTTGGTTGAGGATAAGGGTTAGGAATTAGAGATAGTTGAGTTAATGTTGGGCTTAGGGCTGTCCCCTCTCTCGTCACTGCCCCACGAAATGTGACCACAGCAGCAGCAGCAGCAACAATTCCTCCACCCAACACGAGCTCGAGCTAGGAGGGGTCGTACCGGGCCACGGCGAGATGGTCGCTCTCTGGATCACGTCCGGGGTCTTCGCTTTGCACAGATCCGACTCCATGAGGGTATTGAAGAGCGTCGACTTGCCCACGTTGGTGGTGCCAGATCAGGTAGATGTCGCCCTTGTGTTTCCACGAGCTCTGGATTTTGCTGATGAGCCCCTCCACGCCGTAGCCGGTCTTGGCGCTGATGAGGTGCACGCCCTTGATGTTGCGTCCGGGACACATCCCGACCTGCGCGCACATCTCCACCAGGCGCTCCCGCAGCCGTTTCAAGTATCCCCTCGAGTCGGGCGGCACGAGGTCAATCTTGTTGCCGAGGACGAAGATGGACTTGTTGTCGCCGACGAGGTCGACCAGGTCCGGGATGATGGTGTTGGGCAGGTCCAGCACGTCCACCATGCACAGCACGAGCACGCCCCGGTGCCGCACCTGAGCGATGATCCTCTTGAACTCGTCCTCCTCCACGCGCACACGCAGCGCCATCGAGTGGTGCACGAGCAGGTGGCAGCGTTGGCAGACGCCGTCGCTCAGGGCTCCGACCACCTCCTTGAACTTCTCGCTGGGCACGAATCCGGCCCTCTCGGGGTCCAAGCAGTGGAGCAGCGCCCCGCAGCCCGCGCACGGCGTGTCGCTTGCGGCCACGCTCGCGTCCGTCGTGCCCACCACCTTGTGCTCGTGCACCTTCCTGGGCTGCTTCTTCTTCTTCTTCGACGGCAGCGTGGGCAATGGGAAGTCCACGTCCGTCACCACAGGATCCGAGACCCACCGCTGCTGCTGCCGGGTGTCGCGACCCTCGCCCGCGGCCTCCGCCAGCTGCTGCTGCTGCTGCAGCTGCTGCTTCTGCAGGGCCCTGCGCAGCAATTCGCCCTCCGTGGGGTTCTTCTTGGAGGCGGCATCCATCGTCTGCTCCCGGTCGCGCCGCACATACTCGGCCGTCAGCTCCGCGATCAGCGCCTCCGGGTCCAAGGAGTGCGGCTTCTCGAACGACTCCTGCGAGAATTCGTCGATCACCGGCGTGAGGGTTTGGCCACCGCGGAGGCTCCGCGCCCGCCGTCGCGCCGCCGTCGTTGGTGCTCCTGCCGCCGAAGCAGCCGTGGCCTCATCCTTCTGCCCCGTCTCGCTGCAGTGCCCTCGCCCTTGCCCGGGGCAGCCGAAGCGGGGTTCGCAGAGGCCGGGCCTCGGGGTCGGCGAAGCGGCGGCTCCGAGAGGCCGCGACGCCAGACGGCCCAGCCGAGCGAGGCGGCAGGAGCCGCGTAACATGGCCTTGGGGCAGCAATTAACCTCTGGCTGTATCCGAGATAAATTTGCTGCAACACGCTGTCGTTTTTAGTTCCCTGGCGCAATCATTGGTTGGTTGACTCCCGGGTTGACAACTCTGGTCAACTGACTCACCGATTAACTGACGCCACGTTTAACTAAATCTGCGTTTTCAATAACTCCCGGGTCTGTGGTCTGTCCTGACAGCCTCGGCCCCGACGACGCGTGCGTGAGGGACGCACGCCGGATTCAAACAAACACGCGAGCACGTGGTCCCGTCAAAGCTGGTTCTGCTCGAGCGAGACACAGTGAGCGGCCATCTTAGTAGGGGAAACCCCTCCAACTCCCCCCCCCCCTCCAACTCCCCCCCCCCCCTCCAACTCCCCCCCCCTCCAACTCCCCCCCCCTCCAACTCCCCCCCCTCCAACTCCCCCCCCCTCCAACTCCCCCCCCCCTCCAACTCCCCCCCCCCCTCCAACTCCCCCCCCCCTCCAACTCCTCCCCCCCCTCCAACTCCCCCCCCCCCTCCAACTCCCCCCCCCTCCAACTCCCCCCCCTCCAACTCCCCCCCCCCTCCAACTCCCCCCCCCCTCCAACTCCCCCCCCCCCTCCAACTCCCCCCCCCCTCCAACTCCCCCCCCCTCCAACTCCCCCCTCCAACTCCCCCCCCCTCCAACTCCCCCCCCCCCTCCAACTCCCCCCCCCCTCCAACTCCCCCCCCCCTCCAACTCCCCCCCCCCTCCAACTCCCCCCCCCCTCCAACTCCCCCCCCCTCCAACTCCCCTCCAACTCCCCCCCCCTCCAACTCCCCCCTCCAACTCCCCCCCCCTCCAACTCCCCCCCCCCTCCAACTCCCCCCCCCCTCCAACTCCCCCCCCCCTCCAACTCCCCCCCCCCCTCCAACTCCCCCCCCCCTCCAACTCCCCCCCCCTCCAACTCCCCCCCCCCTCCAACTCCCCCCCCCCCTCCAACTCCCCCCCCCCCCTCCAACTCCCCCCCCCCCCTCCAACTCCCCCCCCCCCTCCAACTCCCCCCCCCTCCAACTCCCCCCCCCCCTCCAACTCCCCCCCCCCTCCAACTCTCCCCCCCCCTCCAACTCCCCCCCAACTCCTGGGTGAGCTGGTCATAACGTCATCAACAGCGGACGCTGCCACCGTGGGCCACAGTTACCAATGACCCCCCCCCACCACACCCAATATGGCCGAATTAATTCGCCGCCAATTCTAAATGACGCGTGGACCCCCCCCCCCCCCCTTCACGCGCCCCCGACCGCCCCGGTGACGTCACGCAACAACTTCCGGTCGTGGCTGTCTATATAAACGTGGCCGCTCGTCGTCGGCCGCTGCACGGCGCCGGAGGTGGAAGGCGCCGTTGTTGTAACGAAGTAAAATTTGCGATTAAAGAATCCACCGACATCCTGGCACAGATCGCGCTCCAATTAAGCGCGACGTTATCTTCGCACGCGTAGGGCACGCTACTACGCCAATATGTACGACCCCGACGAGGGTGAGTTGACGATTTTGTTGGCTTTTAACGCCTTTAAAAGAGTCGAGGCCTGTAAGCGGCAAACCCGGCTGCTGACGCTTAACTAGAGGCAACTCCACAACTCATTGTACTCTACTGTAATACTACGTGTTGTTGGCTGTCATTACAATGTTACTTAAAGTGTTGGTATTGTTATAAAGTACAAATTAAAGTGATGTGTAAGCTGGTCGCACTTAATGTCTGAATGATAATGAGGTACTGCGTAGCGCTTTTGTCACTCCACTGCTGGATGATGCCCCCCTCCAGCCCGTGCCAGGACGATTCTGATATCGTGCGCCCACTGATGCTTATCGCCTTGGCCGGGAATCGAACTGGTTGTCGGGTTCATGCAGCCGTGTGCTAACCACTGAGCCACCGCTCCCTGTACCCCCACGTCTCCGTCGTCTGCTGTGTGTGTGTTATAAAATACCGTAGCGGTTTGTGCTGCTGTGACTGCCACAGGCGATGATGATGTGATGCGTATTATTATTGTTAATCGTGGCTTTGCACCTCTCAAGCCTTGATTGTGTTCTTGATATTAAATGCATAGCAGGTGTTATAGGCTACTACATTGCTACGTTTTGGCAGTGAGGATCCTCATGTAAAATAGCTTGCGGTTGAGTTTCATATCCGCGTCGACGAACAATTAAATTGCAGATAATTAATCTGACTGCGATCCAAATTATAGGCTCCCTCTCTGCCTTCAACCCGCACTAACCAGCATGGTGAAGTGTGGTCAAATAACCCCCACGAACTGCATGGCATGGGGAGACCTCAACCCCTTATCCAGCAAGTAGATTGACAAACACGCTGTACATCAATCTTGAGTTGAAGCTCTCGTGACTTTACCGAAAGAACCAAAGAGTACGCTCTACACCCTTATGCAGTCTATATCAATGCAGTCTATAAATGCACTTCCATACACTGCAACCCTTAAACAGATGTGCAGTACGACGAAGATGACGACGAGAATGAGATCACACCGGACTTGTGGCAAGAGGCATGCTGGATCGTCATCAGGTAAAGTGAACCAGTTTGGCCTGTGGTCCCATCTGCGGCACTAAAGGTCTGCAGCCGTCTGCTCCATGTATTTGATTCTAAGCTTTAATTACCTTAACCCTTTCCCGTTCCGATGACGTGTACGTCATTGGAATGGAATCGGAAGTAAAACGCCATGTGGGAGGGCGTGTGGCACAGTTTGACCGTCAGCTATCAGTGTCGCAACAGTTCTCTGCGGTGAGTACAATGTCTTTAAAGACAGGGTGCTATGCCTCTCTAAATCAAATTAATGCCAACCACTTGCACGTTCCGAGATTCAGCGGTGAACGGGACACCCTGTGACTTGTAGACGTCACGGAACGGGAAAGGATTTAAATAAACAGGGAAGTGTACCCTCAGGCCATGCATCCTTTCTCTATGCCCGACCCACTTACTCTTTCGGCCCCATCACTGCTTGATTAGGCCATCGTATTCTTCAAGCTCTGCGCCTTTCCTATTTAGACCCTGCCCCTTCTTCTTTAGGCTACGCCTCTTTCTGTTTAGGCCCCGACCTTCCTCTGGACACAGGGTTGGCCTTGTTTGGGTAGGGGTCGGAGGAAGGGGCGGGGTGTGCACACAGCAGGAACAGTGGTGGGTGGGGACCAGAATCCCTCTTAGAACAACATTAAATCAATATAATAATAGATGGCTCATTGAGTCGCTCAGACTTTCAACAGCACTCTGCAGTAAGATGTTTGGCACATTGCTTTTAAATGAAGATGTGGATCGATTACAGAAAACATCCGAGTAATGGTCATTTTTAATATGTTGGTCTTTCATGAGTTGTCCCCCGGCCCACAGTTCGGATTGGAGAATCGTTTACTTAATAAATCTCATTTGCATTTTTGTGTCGCATCTTGTTGCTTGTTCAGTCTCTGTCTGTTAGCCTCAAGATAACATTGGCATCTATAATCGAAATTTACACACTTTATTTGTATTAAAGCATGAACCTTTATTTAAATTAATGCATTAATCATTGCATACCTAAAAAGTTCAATTCCTCATTACTTCCCAGTCAGTTCTGTAAATTCATCCCTTTGCATGTCGCAGTTTAGCAGTGTAGTAGCAAGCAACAATGATAAACTTGTTGGAGATTCCTCACCTCCCACACCTCACCTTCTCGCCTGCTGATCCCCAGCTCGTACTTTGATGAGAAGGGGCTGGTGCGGCAGCAGCTGGACTCCTTCGATGAATTCATTCAGATGTCGGTGCAGCGCATCGTGGAGGACGCGCCGCCAATCGACCTGCAGGCTGAGGCTCAGCACGCCACCGGGGTGGTAGAGGTTCCGGTACGTGGACCCTGCTCAAATCTCACCTCAGTTATTATTCATCCCCCCATTATCCACCCCTACGGCCCAGAGGAGAATAAGTGACTATCCAATGACCGAAGAGCAGACTGGGGACTTTAATAGAAAGCCCCGGTTGTTGAAGCGGGTAGATAGAGAGGAGAGCAGAACAGGATGAGAGAAGAGAGATGTATGTAGGGTTGAGTTTTTGAAGGATGTTTGCGATGATGAGTGCGATCTTGAATTAGTCTGGCATTCGATTTGGGAAGCAGTTAAAGAGATTGGAGTTTTGGAGTGATGTGGTCTCATCCGTGCTGGTAAGAAGTCTTAGCTTGATTAAGTCATAAATATCATGGCAGTGCGTGCACGCGAGTAATTTTTTAGAGGTATCTGTGTGGCGTGCGGCAATGACTCCCTGTATTGCCGCACGCCACACAGATACCTCGAAAATATTATATCGCATGGTGCTGTGTGATATGTGTGTGTACTCCTCAAAGTGGCCTCAAAGTGCACTTTGCATGTGTAGTGAGTTCAACTGAGTCGCAGACGTACTCTTGGAGGCAACACATTTATTTAACACCAACACACGGGGTAACTGCCCCTTAACATAATAACAACCTGTGGGGGTGACCACCAGGCTAGCTACACTAATTACAACGTAACTGCTACTACGGACCAGACCACAGCTCGATTCCAGGTCCACGTGTTGGAGACTCGGTAGAACGTAGACGTCGACGAAGGTTTCTTCAGGATGAACAACAACGCCGGTCCCTCTGGGGAACCCGGCTTCGATTCTCTGCGGCGTGGCTGGCTCCGCTCTTGGCCACGACCACCTTCCAGAATCCTCGAGCAGGATCTGGACCCGACCACGTGACCACCCCTAGCCCCTTCGTAGACTTAACTAGTCACGTGTCATATCCGGTCAACCAGAGTGCCATGGCCTTTAGTAACCCTATTCCTACGGCCGGCACTCCCACACCCTATCCTGTAGGGGCGGCACTGCACGCCAAGCGTGGTGCCATCCAGCGCTATCAATCAGTGCTGACCGATCATCTCTAGGGCCGGTACTACATTCAAACCATAGTGGGATCCGCGATGTCGATACACCGCACGCCGTGCCTCTCTAGGGCCGTCACTACACAGTGACATCCCGCGATGTCACTCCACATGGACTAAGTACTGTGGTAACATCCCTGCCACTTAGTGGCAAGCAGTAGCAGTTAAACGTCTGTTGTATTGGTATTGATGCCGTTGTTTTGCATGCACGCACAAATGGTTGCGTGGTAATTGTCAATGGTGAATGGTAACGTGGTCGCATTCTCCTTCAGCCGCGGTACATGCTCAAGTTCGAGCAGATCTACCTGTCGAAGCCGACACATTGGGAGAGAGACGGAGCGCCATCACCCATGATGCCCAACGAGGCCAGGCTCCGCAACCTCACGTAAGCTCCGTAAAACAATAGCAAATATTGGGGACTGAAAACACCTCATTGGTCGTCATTTTTATGCACGGAACAAAACACCATCTTGTATACCGAATAATAGTTGCAAGGTGAAGCTTGAATTCACATTGAATGGCGGCACTGAGATGGCACCGCTGAGAATGGTGGGTTCCGATCAAGGAAAACGACTGATTATACCGGGTTCTCAAGTGCGCCGAGTTGATGGTCTCAGCCCAGTCAACAGTCACTTGCGCAAACATACCAATGAATTACATTTGGTTCTGTACTTATTTAACTTGTTTATGGCTCTTGACAACTTAAAGATTATCAGCTTGTCATGCTTCTAACATTACTCTCTGTAACAAGGTGTGTGGCAAAGTGCAGCCCCCCTACTACTATGTTGAACAGAGTTCACTTGAAGTGATCTCAGAGATAGCTTTCTTATACAACTCCTTCAGCCCGTACTCTGAACACGAAGGGGTCACGCTGCTCAGCGAGATATTACAAGGAACGCTCCATCTCATGACATGGCTTGTGTACTCGGTATAACATTGTTTTTATGAATTACCATAGCATAACAGTCGCCACGCAGCTCACGTTGACGATGAACCAACTTTCCGCGCAGTTACTCGGCCCCGCTGTACGTGGACATCACGAAGACGGTGATCCGGGAAGGGGATGACCCCATCGAGACGCAGCACCAGAAGACATTCATCGGCAAGATCCCCATCATGTTGCGCTCCACATACTGCCTGCTGAGCGGCCTCACCGACAGAGATCTCTGCGAGCTCAATGAGTGCCCCCTTGACCCCGGAGGGTACTTCATCATCAACGGCTCCGAGAAGGTGTGCAGCTGGACAATGTCGACCTGGCTGTGAAGGCAGTAGCAGACTAAACCTCTTGGGGGGAGGGGGGGTGGAGGGTGCGATACGATAAAAACTAAACTTTAAACAAATATTATAGGCGAACCTATGACTCCTTATCGTTGCCATGATTTATTGATAAATCTGTGCCTCCTTTGTCGTACGTCTCGAGGCACTAGAACAAATCAGTGTATGAGATTATCTCATGGGAACCATCACTCGGTAAGGAAGTGACTGCAAACTAAATACAATGTGGAATAACAGTACAGGATAGGCAATATACATGGGCGCGCAAGAATAAACGAGTGCGTGCCGATTCACTAAACCAAGGCAGACGTGTTTGCGCACGTTTTCTTTTTCTGGTCATGGTTGTTGTTCGCCAAAAAAAATCACTACCGTCTCAAGACTGCCCTGAAATTTTTTTGAATTATTGTACCCAGGTGCTGATCGCACAGGAGAAGATGGCCACTAACACGGTGTACGTGTTCGCCAAGAAGGACTCGAAGTACGCGTACACGGCGGAGTGCCGCTCGTGTCTGGAAAACTCGTCCCGGCCCACCAGCACCATCTGGGTCAGCATGCTCGCCAGGGGAGGACAGGTTAGTGCGGGTTTGCTCGTGGTACAAATGCATGCACTTGCTCAGCAGCACTGGTGGCAGAAGTTGATGGCGAGGACACGCAACGGCATTTGCCACGTGTATACAGGTCTTATGACGTCGCACAGCATCGTTACGTCCACACGCCCGTACGTGTGACCCACTACTCTGTAGCATGTTTCAAGGTCTCTCATCTCTTTGTTTATTTCGTTTCCAACTCCTGACCTCAGGCGAACGAGGACAGTCGTTGTAATTGCCAGTTTGTCTTGTTTTGTTTTCCATCCATGTTTTTCTTCCAGTTGCTTATCATAGACTCTGCTAAGCACTCGTTCGTTTGTTGATGATACGCTGGGCCGTTGTGGCGTCCGTCCGTGCAGGGTGTGCGAAAGAGCGCGATTGGGCAGCGCATCGTGGCCACGTTGCCGTACATCCGCCAGGAGGTGCCGATCATCATCGTGTTTCGCGCGCTGGGCTTCGTGTCCGACCGCGACATCCTCGAGCACATCATCTACGACTTTGACGACCCCGAGATGATGGAAATGGTACAGTTTCGCCCCACCCCCACCCCCCAGCTACTAACCGACGGCGATGGTGGTAGCCCCATTGGTCAGTGTGGTTTACAAAGTAGCATTTGTAGCGGATATGTTAAAACATCCTCAAGAAATTAGCAACTAAAAAAAAAGGATGTAAAATCAGTCGGACCAGCCCCTGTGGCATCACAACAGTGCCGTATTAAAGAGTTCTGCAGTGATGTCACGGAGATGTAACGAGGACACTGACGGAGTACCTAAACGTATGTTAAAAGCCCTTTTCTCTCTCTTCATTAAGCATGTTTGTAACTGCAAGAAAAGAGCAGTCTAGTTTCTAAGGTGCAGCTGTTGTACCTTCCACATTAGCTTCGAGCATGGGAGAGTCGGCTTAATGTCACGTCAACACATTTCATTGCAACTTCAAAGCAGTAATGTCACAAATACTCTGTACGAGAACCAACCATGTTACTAAAACACTTTCTCTCATTAATAATGCTTCAAACTCATTCTGCACAGCCAAAGACACACATAGCAGCCTTGGTAAATATTATCTACAAGATTGGAAGCATTAAGTCTTTCGGTTACATCTTATCTTAATCGCTCCCTTGTGCAGGTGAAACCGTCTCTGGACGAAGCCTTCGTCATCCAGGAGCAGAATGTGGCGCTCAACTTCATCGGCTCTCGTGGTGCGAAGCCCGGCGTCACCAAGGAGAAGCGAATCAAGTACGCCAAGGAGATCCTGCAGAAGGAGGTGTTGCCCCACGTGGGTGTCAGCGACTTCTGCGAAACCAAGAAGGCGTACTTCCTCGGGTGAGCATTTGCCCACCAGGCGATGTGTAGACGCAACGGACAAAAAAAATCCGACAACGCTTTGTTGCTTTGTGCCTTTTGCGCTGACTCGAGCTCCTCTTCTCTTCATTTGGCATTCTCCCCAGCCGATGAAAATCATATTTCGTGTGCATTGCATCGTAGGAAAAACACTACCCTTTGCTCGCTTGATGGATGCTATAATGAATTCAATTTACTTCAACCTGATCCCAGCTGCCAGCTTAAAAATATTGAGCGTGGCTTGTATGTATTTAAATGTTCAAAAGCTGGGTGTTAATGTGTGCTGCCCCCACGCTATGTTGGCACCTGTGCGTGCATCTAGGTACATGGTCCACAGGCTGCTCCTCGCCGCGCTGGGTCGCCGGGAGGTGGACGATCGAGATCACTATGGCAACAAGAGGCTGGACCTGGCTGGGCCCCTGTTGGCGTTCCTGTTCCGCGGGTACGTATCATCCTCGTCATCGCCGTCATCAACCTCTCGCCATGATCGCCATTGTCACCATGGTCACCATCATCGATCAGATGACTGATTTTATTTTTGAAAGGGCATCGCTGTTGTCATTCTGTCTCCTTAAATTTCAAAATAACGCATAATTACTGTGGCTCGCTTTTGTTGCAGGATGTTTAAAAACTTGCTGAAGGAGGTGCGCATGTACGCACAAAAGTTCATCGACCGGGGAAAGGACTTCAACTTGGAGCTGGCAATCAAGACGCGCATTGTGACCGACGGACTCAAGTACTCGCTTGCCACCGGCAACTGGGGTGACCAGAAGAAGGCCCACCAGGCTCGCGCCGGCGTGTCTCAGGTAAAGCACCACCCCATCTTCCTCGTTATCATTATCATGTTTAGTGTCAACCCATCCGTTATTTTTGTAATAACCACCTTGGTCATCGTTGTCCATTGCCAGCAACGTAATCGGCATCATGATCATCTACATCGCTATGTTTGCTGTCACCATCCTCGTCATTGTATTTGTAAAACTCAATCCGCACCTCTAATTAGAACGTTCGGTGCAAAAAAATTCAACATACAACACAGGTCAAAATGCAAACCCTCCAAAGGTAAGTTTGCATGATGTATTTGTTGATAAACGAGTAATATGATTAACAAGAGAAAGACGTGTTGGTTCAAACCACCGAAATCTATTTTATTTCATCATTTAGTTAATCCAGTTCTGAATAAAGGTCTTCTATACACCTTGTAGGTAATGGGGGCTGTTTTGACCACACATCATCACTGGTCAGTGGGATTGAGTCATCCTTGGAGAGGACAGCTTCAAATATATCACATCACTGTTGTTAGCTGTGTCCAAGAATCAAATCTAGGTCACCAGGTTCATAGCACAGTATGCAGAATCAATTACATTAGAGAAAATGTACTAAAGAAATGTCAACAATTAGTTTGGACAATGCATTTTGAAACAGCAGAGCTGTGAGACTAAAACGTTCTGGTGATTGACAGGTGTTGAACCGCTTGACGTTCGCATCCACCTTGTCCCATCTGCGGCGGCTGAACTCCCCCATCGGCCGTGATGGGAAACTCGCCAAGCCTCGTCAGCTGCACAACACACTGTGGGGCATGGTGTGCCCCGCTGAGACCCCAGAGGTAAGCACAAACTTGCACAACAATAACAACAGCCGCTGTTCACCGCTAAGGGACAGTGATGCCACCACTGCGCTCGTGCCTGGCCCAGATGCACTTTGAGGACGTCGCAGGACAGACCCCCAGGTGTTATATGTTGACTGACTCAGGTGACTGCAAATGTGCACCACCCATGCTTCCCACTGCCACCTTTTGCTGTGGTAGGGCCGCCCAATTATCCGCTCGTTGTTGTGTGCGATGCTCAGATGGACACACACACCGATAAAAATACAATGCGTGCGCAGGTTTGCTTTGAATTTTGTTTGCATCATGCAGGTTCTTTTTCAAGATTCAAGTAAGATTGAAAACCCACTATCGACGCTTCCATTTTGTTTTAGAGATTTCTTATGTGTTTATTGGAAGGATGTTTTGATTGTGTGACATTGTGGTGTGCCAATAGTAATATTAAAATCAGAATATTGTACTGCTGAGATCCTGGGTTCGAATGCAGGCAGTTGCTTGTGATTAAAATGGGTTCTCAAGTGTGGCGAGTTGGCAGTCTCAGTCCCGGCATCATTGACCGTACAACAACTTCATTGGGGATAAATTCCAGCTTTTTTAATTAAAAATAACGGTTTAACTGTCATGTGACGAACATTGGTGTCTCCTAGAGTAGGGCAGATGGGAAAGTGTTACCCCTCCTGTATGGACCAGAAATCACTCACCAGTAGTTCTGTGATGTCTGCATCCGGGGGCTGTTCTCCGACGAGAGAGATCCACATGGTTCTTTGTTTCATAACATGACAACGAAAGAACATTTAGGATAACATTGTGGGTCGGATATTGTTTGCGATCGGCTCGGAAAGAGGGGTGGATGAGACGACCGGAGTTTGGCGTTGATGTGAGAGCTGTGTTTTTCGTCTTTGTCAGGGCCACGCCGTGGGGCTGGTGAAGAACCTGGCACTCATGGCGTACATCTCGGTGGGCTCGCAGCCCTCGCCCATCCTCGAGTTCTTGGAGGAGTGGAGCATGGAGAACCTGGAGGAGATTTCCCCCGCCGCCATCGCCGAGTACGAACACTCGTCACGCGTTGGCGCGTCTGCTCTTTCACCCGCTCGCACCTGCTCGCGCACCTAATCAAGCATCCACTTATTGGCAGAACCACTCACAGGCTCACCATCTCAACCACCTTTCGCCCACCCCCTCGCTCACCTGCATTATCACCGACTCGCTAACCTGCTAGTTCAGCTACTCACTCGCCCGCCCACTTGCCTTATCACTTGTTCGCTTTACCCATGCACTCGCCTACTCATGCATCGGCTTATTCGCCCAACCACTCACAGGCTCGCTAACTCGCTCATCCACCTGTTTACCTATCTACTCACCAGCTTGCCCACTCTATCACTCACCTGTCTTATCACCCACTCACTCGCCAGTGTGCGTAAATATATATACCAGTTTGAACGAAGCCTCATTATGGATTGAGCTGTAGTGCTGCATTTGTACCGAGTGGGGGCAGCAGAGGTCAATTAATCTGGTAATAATTAAACTGTTACGGTCTAAACCAGGGGTGGGGAACCTTTTTTCTGCCAAGGGCCATTTGGATATTTATAACATAATTCGCGGGCCATACAAAATTATCAACTTAAAAATTAGCCTGTTATATTTGGTCAAACATTTAATTAACTCACCCCCTAATGTGATGGCTGGAACTGCTTCTCTTTGGTGAGGCGTGTGATGTTAGCTGGTATTGATGATGTTGTTACTCGCAACTGCTTTTCCAGGTTTGCTCCTAGATTTATTGAATTTCGAGTCCCGCCTACAGTTGCCTTGGCAGGGCCAGACCAAATGATTTCACGGGCCTTGTACGGCCCGCGGGCCGGACGTTCCCCACCCCTGGTCTAAACCTTACAATAAAAATACTACGGTACAGCTGGTAAATGCTCAGAAATGTAAACGCTTACTGTGATATACAACAGCAGTCATACTTTTAAGTGTGTGACTTGAGCCTTTGAGCAAGTCACCCAGGATGCACCCCATCTTGTCAGATCTAAGCAGCTAAGCATGGTTGAGCCTGGATAGTGCTTGGATCAGGGGTGGACCGCCATGCATAAAACAGCTTATTATAGGTTGCAGTGGCGCTATGTTCTGCTCGGTAGAAGGAAATTCAGAAAGATATATTCTAATACTGTAATTCAATGCCCCCATATCGAAGTATTTAACCTGTACTGACCAGCTTGGTGAATAATGGTCAAATAACATCTATGACCTGCACAGGTGGGAGGAGGCCTTCATCCAGCAGTGGATTGACAAAAACGAATTGTACATGTGCAAATATACTTTGAAAGGTATGTGGCTGTTTCCTGTCCGTTGTCGCTGATTTCGTGCCCCGTGCCTCTCAGTGCCACGAAGATCTTTGTGAACGGCTGTTGGGTGGGAATTCACAAGGACCCCGAGCAGTTGATGAACACCCTGAGGAAGCTGAGACGTCAGATGGACATCATCGTGTCTGAGGTCAGCCTCGTAACTCCTAACCCTCTTGCTCTGTCACACGGTGCCGTTTTTACCATCAACACAGCGTGCATGCATCGAGCACCCGTTTTGCGGTAACCTCTGCAAAGTGCTGAATATCAAAAACCCACCTCGTCCAGATTAAAGATTAATATTGCATTAGTGAAAATTACATTTTGTGGCCAAGTGGCTCAGAGGTCAGAGCGCTGAGCTGGCACTGCAGAGATTCTTGATTCAATTGCAGGCAGCCTGTGGTTAAACTGCATTCTCAAGTGTGGCGAATTGATGGTATCAGCGCAATTGCTAATGAGTGCATAAAAAAGCCACAGCTTTGAATTTGGTTCTGCACTTAATTTAACAAAATTCCATCTCTTGAGTGTGTGTGTGTATATATGTGCCGCGTGCGTGTGTACATGTATGTGCGTGTACTCGAGTATACATACACGTGTGTATGTACTGTAGGTGGTGTGGAGCTGTAGTGGTTGGTGGACTGCACGATGAACCCAGTGACCCGAGTTTGATTCCAGCTCATGACTAGTCCTTGGCCTCTCTTAGGTCAACTCGGTGTATAAACATCAGCACCGGGGAGACAAAGGCGGCCGGTTGTAGTGTTGGCCCTTCCATAGGTGCTCGCTAGCAGCACTTGCCCCAACAGTCTATTAAACACTCTACGGGTGATCTTTGTCTTTGTAGGTGTCCATGGTGCGCGACATCCGCGAGCGAGAGATCCGCATCTACACGGACGCTGGGCGGATCTGCCGACCGCTGCTCATTGTCGAGAAGCAGAAGTTGCTGCTCAAGAAGAGGCACATTGACCAACTGAAGGACCGCGAGTACAACAACTACACGTGCGTATATTACGATTACTATTATTTTATTTTCCCAGGTAATGCCCACTAAGCTCATATAGCTCTTTTTCAGAAGCGACCTGCCCGCGAATGATAGCTCAATGAAGTGCATTACCATGTGGGCATTTATAGCAGACAAATACTCCAAATGCATATGTATAAAAAAACACGTAAACAAAGATCCCCAGGTATCCTTAAATGGGAATGTTGGTGCAAGTGCTGTTAGCGGCTCTCACCTAATGAACGCCAGTTTGGCGCATGAGGGGGTGGTGTGGCCAGCACCACTTGCCTTTGTCTCTCCACGCCGCCACTGGTCCACCCAAAACATATTCATATTCAAGCTGTATAATAAACATGCTAAACTGTATAATAAACATCAGCCCTCTGGACGAAAGTTTTCCAGGAGCATGTGTTTAATCCGGGGACATTTGGACCGGTTTCATCTTTGTGTGTAACATGAGCAGGGTGTGGCCTCATCGTTTCGGTCCAGTTTCTTCATTTATTGTATTCAAGCGGGTCACAATTTAAAACTGGCGTGTGCTGGCAGGCCATGTGATGCTTTGACATCACTTGGCATAGTGACTTTGTAACGTCTGTACATGTGACCACTAATCTGTACCTCGTGTTTTCATGGCTCTCATTTTCTCTTGTTTTATTCTCATCTCGAGAACCTTAATCTCTTCCCTAAAGTGCTCTCATCTCTATCTCTAGTTTATCTCTTCATCTCATCAGTCTATCTCCTTGTCTTGGTGTACTATCTCACTCAGCAGGCCACTCAAAGAGCCTTTGGCCCATTGGCCACGAGTTGAAAAGCCCTGAGTTATGCAAAGCTTTCAAAAAAAGCACATCGTATTCCACTCCACGCATTAACAATGCCGCTCGCGCCGTCCAGGTGGCAGGACCTGGTGGCGAGCGGTGTGGTGGAGTACATCGACACGCTGGAGGAGGAGACCGTCATGCTCGCCATGACCCCCGATGACCTGCAGGAGAAGGGCGTGGCCTACTGCTCCACGTACACGCACTGCGAGATCCACCCCTCCATGATCCTGGGCGTGTGCGCCTCCATCATCCCATTCCCCGACCACAACCAGGTGAGGAGGACACGTCATTGGGCACGTTTCTGTTCGAGGACCCTGCACCGCCTGACATAGCCACAAGGCTGAAATTTTCGAGGCTAGAGGAGTTTTAAACATGCCAATAACATCACCGGTAAGTTGGAGAAGAATTCTCACAATGAAATCTAACATTTAGAGAAATACATTTCGCTTGAAATTACATAAGGTATTTTCAGGAACATCCACATATTCAAGATAAAATATGTATCTCTTGGTGAGCTATAGCTGGATGGGTCATTACAAAATCCTCATAGAGCCACAGTTTGAAGACCCGACCCTGCTGTGTGCATGCTGCTGTACAGGAGTGCATGCGCTCAGGGTTCACCGTGCATCGTGTGTCGCCCATCAGTCTCCCCGAAACACGTACCAGTCGGCCATGGGCAAGCAGGCGATGGGCGTGTACATCACCAACTTCCACGTGCGAATGGACACGCTGGCGCACGTGCTCTACTACCCGCAGAAGCCGCTCGTCACCACACGCTCCATGGAGTACCTACGATTCAGGGAGCTGCCTGCGGGTAACCTCCCCTGCCACAACCCCCTTTCTGGCACCCCCCCACCCCCCCCACAGTATCTGCCACCTCCCTCACCGATCCCCTGGCCACAATTGTAAGGTTCTTAATCTGAAAGTAATCAAATGTTTGAAAGGCTCAACACATGGTGAGCTGGCAGCCCCCGCTCTCTGTCAGCCCTGCCCACTCAAATCACAGTCTATCGCGCTGTCCACACACTGTGGCCTGGGCGTTAGCCTGGACGTTGTCCCTGCCCACTGCTCAGAGATCCCATTTACTCCTTTCACAACCGTGCCTACTACTTAAGTTAACCCTGCACTTTGTCATGAGTCGAGAAAGATTGGAGCTGGCACAAAATCGCCATTTTTTGTTGTTGTTGCAAATCCTTCAGGACGCCGGGACAGTCTTTCTAAACGCGTGGCTGTCAAAGCAAAATCCAGACATGTGGTAGGCTTACCTAATCCTAACCCTGACTTGGGTGCCCCAACTTCCTCTCGGCTTCCCAGCCTTTCCTGTCCCCTTGCCCACACGCTGTAACTCTGGGCTGCGTGGCTATGTTGGAAGAAGTGTATTTTCTGTGTGCGCGGTGCGGAAGAGGCGACCTGTGCGCCGCCCCCCCCCCCCCCCCCCATGTCCGGTGATCACACTGCCACAGAGGGAACGCCCTGAGAAACATTTTGCCTACTCTTTGTTGGAAGAGGGTAGGTACCTGCTGTGTATCTCATAGCTGGCTTAAAGGAAGATGCTAACCAAAAAAAACCCATTGCTCTCGCAAATAAGCACATGGGCTGTGGTTTGGGTTGTCAATATTAAGTTTAAAATTTTGGTAATGAGAAAAAACTTTAAAATCATAGTATGGTGCTCGACAAATGTTGCTGTTGTGCATGAAGTCGTTTTTCATCCCACTGCTGATTATGGACCTCTGCGGGGTTATTTATCCATACCATACTTTACACTGCTCAGTTCTGGTTGGTGACGTTAAGTAGCATAAGCCTGGTAGCATAGAAGTACAGTGACAATGGATTTAGCTGCATAGTTTAGATCATAGTTAACATTACAGAGACACTGCAGTGTTGTAACTTGGGTTTTACATTATATTAGCGAGGCTTCAAACGAATGTCAGAAACTTTCGGGCACACGGCCTCGGTACATATCTACAGATGAGAGTTCTTGGTGTTTTTGGTTCGTGTCTTCCTTCAGACTGCAGTCGTTAGCATACAGGCACATGATCGCCACTCCTGCTAACGCTTTCATCGTTTGCTGCAGGAATTAATTCCATCGTCGCCATTGCCTCCTACACGGGATACAACCAAGAGGATTCCGTCATCATGAACAGATCAGCCGTCGACCGGGGTTTCTTTAGGTGAGATTTGGTGTCGTCATTGTCTTGTGCTCTGGTTGCGGTGACCGCACACCGCCTATTGCGGTGGTTACATACGTTTACCTCGCTGTGCGTTGCGCTGCTCGTCTGGAAACGTTTGGCTGTGCCTTCACTGCCAAAATAACAATGCCCCTACTTCCCTCTGTAAATAAAGACCCACACCTCACAGTTTTTAATGCATTGCCTATGAGGCCACGTGGTATTCGACGGTTATTAAGAAAAGTGAAGGGGCTTATGCAGGACTCGTCACTCGAAGGGAGTGTTATTTGTGTGCTGTTGTGGGTGGGGAGAAAACAAACGGATAAGTCTTCTCTCCACATGAGAAGAAAATAACATTTTAGTCCATCTGCCTCTGGGACTTTCAGGGTCTGTTTTCCAGCAGCGCGCATGTAAACAGGCAAACTGGACTGGTTTCAACTCTCTTTAAGAGCCTCACCAGCAGTGTCAGGCCTGGTAAATAATTACTACTGTGGTGGCATGTTAAAGGCATGAAGTACGCTCCACCAACACTGTGGAGTCCATTCAGCGCGACACAATAACCTGCTACACGATCTACAAAGCAGTTGGGAGACATTGCTTCTTTTGAATCCCACTCTTCCGTTTGTGCATAGCGCTTATCCACCCACGGTTGCGCAACGGGAAGGGTAAACAATGGTGTAGGAGCCTTGAGCACGGAGGTCTCCACGACCCCCGTGGGGACAAACTTCAATCGAGTCGTCAAGTGGGGGGCCCTGCGCTGGAGGTCGGGGGGGGGGGTCACGGCGGGGGGTGGTGGTGCGTGAGTGGAGCCATCACGAGGTCGGGGCCTCAAGAAGAGGGGCTCGCTGTCAATTTTTGCACAAGATTGCGTTCTCCGTGAACTGTGAACCGTGCTGCGGCTGCCTGCGCTGAGCTTGATTGATTGGATCTGATTTCATTGGCCCGCTGCTGTAAATACTTTTTTGTGGGTGGGTATTCTCTGCGTTCCTGGTCGAGCGTGGGAACAAGAGAGAGTGGGTCGCATGGAAAGCACCGTCGCCGCTTGCTGTGTTGGTGGATGTCGGCCTAGCCCTGTCCCGGAATACATTTCTTGTGCACTTGGCTCATTAATGCAGGAACAGGTTAAAAATAAATCGTCAAAATAACACTTACGATTCCCCCAAGACTTTCAGAGAGCACAGGAACATATTTGGTAGCCTGTGTTTTGGCAAAGATGAATAGAATTGGGAACTTGTTTCTTGCAGTGAGTGATAAAGTTGACAAGGAAGTGATTGTAAAGATTTCCATTTATCTTGGGCATAATTTGAAATCTCCCTCTCTCCATTATAAATGCTGCATTGTGTTCATCTCCCACCCCACAATTTGCTAGTATGGTGGAGAATGGCATGGGTGTGTGGAGGTTAGTATTCTTGTTTGTCCATGCTGCAACTAGCATTGTGCTCCAAACCCTGTGACCTAAGTTCAATTCCTGGTCACAGCCATTAATGGCGAGTCATCTCGGAACCAGTTTTGTTAAATGAGAACAGCCATATCTGGGTTTACGCCCAGGATGAGTCCCTGAAAACCAGAACATAAAGCTAAAGGACAGTATTCCCTCTTTATTTGCAAGGGATACGTTCCGGAGATGCCCGTGATTATCACATTTCGTGGATATTTTAATGAATTATCTTAAATAAACACGTAAATAAACTATTACATGCATTAAAAAATATAGTTGGTTATGATAAACAAAGTAAATAAAAATCATATTAAAGTATTAAATTATGATTCTACGCAGTAGAAGGGTGCAGTAACGATGATGACGATGATCGTTGTGATGTCGTTACTGCTCCTACATAGACACATCTCGTCACTTTCTTGCATCATATTCTCTCTCATCACTTCATCTCATCACTTTCTCGATGCAGTGGTGTGGAGTTCCAAAATTCGATTCGCGGTTAGCAAGTTCGTGAATAAATAGGCAATAGAGTACTTAAAGCGAAGCCACGAGATGGGATGGATCGTAAAATTGTCTAAACTTGTATAAAATAGTCGCCATAAGTACGGTATGTTGGGGGAAAAATATTAATGGAGTATGTGTACACGTGAAACGGACTACTGTAGTCGGGGGAGCTAGGTGCCACAATGCGTAAAACTGGATTGGGTATCAAATAAGTTGAGCAAGTTATTTTTGAAGTACGTTAAACGGAAATGTGTAAATCGGGGTATTCTTGTTACTCGGCATGTTATGTAATCGTCAGCACTAGGGAGACGAAGACGACCAGGCCTGTTGCTGGCCGCACAACCACCAATTTACGTCCCATTCCAGCCTTATTAGGTTTTTACTCGCAGCACATGTCCCAATAGTGAATGTCTGTGTGGAACATCTTTGTGTGTGTGTGTATTTGTATTAATGGCAAGCGCTAGAAACTAAAATTAAACTGTTTTATTTTACCAGGTAAGGCCCACTGAGCTATATAACTATTACGGAAGCGACCTGGCCACAAATAATAGCTCAACGAAGTGGCTTATCACGTAGAAATGTATTTTCCACCAAATACTTCTCTAAAAAACGTTGAAATCAGCATTTGCAAAATGTTTATATTGGCCACACAAACACGATCCCTATCAACGGTTGAAACGGCCTTGCTCAACAGCGGGTCGGCGTCTGCTTACAGTTTCTGACCCTTTCCTAGGTCCGTGTTCTACCGCTCGTACAAAGAACAGGAGTCGAAGAAAGGATTTGACATGGAGGAGGTGTTTGAGAGGCCAACTCGAGACACCTGCCAGGGTAAGGCCACCGACGGCGAGCCCTCGGATGGCGACCATTCCCTCGAGATGGCGCTCTTGACAGCGGTGGTAATTTCTCTTTAAATAAACATAGAGTTAATCAAAAGCATCTTAGGCACACTCAAGTATTAATTTAATTCGCCGCCTTTCTCTGAAAGAGTAATGAACAACCACAGGCAAGGTGTGTGCCCTGACCTCAATTTCCTCTGAGAAAAAAAATCCGTGAATTCAACTTGGTGCCAAGCCAACCCATCCGGAGGTGATTCATTTTAAATTTTACGTTTATTATTTTTTATCCAATTTGAATGTGATTTTTGTTTCTCATGCGTCCTCATGTTGACTTGTGTACTGGATTAATTTCGGCAGCACTCATAGTAATTACTTCCTCTGCTTCATAATTTTGTACCTTTTTTTATTTTATTGTATTTATTGTTTTTAAACTTTTGCAGATGGATTTAACTCTTTCTTTTCTATCCTGAATAGCCTCTGCTGTCTCTTAAGTCCTCTTCCCCAGCCTACATCACTGCTACTTCCCTTGGATCTTTCTCTAATTCTCAACCTCATTGTAATAATTTTTTTCCATCTTACAAAATTTTTCCAGGTTACAAAACCCCACTTTCTAACACCCCCCTCCCCCTTTATGTCAAATCAGATTCTCTTACCCAGAAGATATTGTATTTAAAAATTTCACCGTAAAAAGGTCCAATTGACCTCTTGAAAATGTTGAAATATGTCTTTGGATAAATGTGCTTGTGTCACAACAATGGGCAAATGACCAAGGTGATACGTATTGTCTGGTCGCAGTACGATGTGAATGTGGCCCAAAGTGTCTCCTTGCTCATACAGCTGTGGGCAGTGCAGGTGGTGAAACTACACTGGGGTGGGCTGGCTCCTTACGGGCCTGATCAAGAGGGGTAGAAGTTGGATAGAGGACCCCATTTTATTCCTTGCTCTAGGGCCCATGCCAATCGCTTGCTTTAGAACAGTGCTCATATTTGTTGTTCATTCGTTGTGAACGGTGAGTGTTACACATTTCTACTTTGGTGTTTTCGTGTAAATCATGTCGTTGCTTTTGTTAGTCTCACATTCCCTCCCTGTGATGTCCTGTAACTGCCCCCACTGCCGACAGTCTTGGGCTGTGGATCATCCTTGTAAAAGAGCTGCTTAGCTCAGTGGAGCCTTACCAACAAAAAAAAATACGTCTGAATCTATTACTGGCACACAGTCTCTTTTAGAACAATCGCTATTGTGACCGGACGTGTTGTCATACGTTGCCCTGTTGTGTACCGCCTGTGCCCCCTTGTGCGTGATGCTCAGGCATGCGACACGCCATCTACGAGAAGCTGGACGACGATGGCCTCATCTCGCCCGGCATCCGCGTGTCTGGCGACGACGTGATCATCGGCAAGACGGTGACACTGCCGGACAATGAGGACGAGCTGGAGGGTCAGACCAAGCGATTCACCAAGCGCGACTGCTCCACCTTCCTACGCACCAGCGAAACTGGCATTGTCGACCAGGTCATGGTCACCATCAACCAGGAGGGATACAAGTTCTGCAAGATTCGGGTAAGCCGACGACGGCCGAGGGGAGGTTGGGGGAAGGCCAAAAACCCC
The DNA here is from genome assembly GCF_015708825.2 of Lethenteron reissneri. Classification (NCBI taxonomy): domain Eukaryota; kingdom Metazoa; phylum Chordata; class Hyperoartia; order Petromyzontiformes; family Petromyzontidae; genus Lethenteron; species Lethenteron reissneri. Next base: position 13,071,577 of record NC_083795.1, on the reverse strand, counting down.
CCGTGACTTGGGGCCCCTGGGGTGTCATTGGTGGACTTGATGAGATGTGCCCACTAATCCAGCGATCCAGATTCGCAGATTGAGCAGGCTTTGTCATGCGATCCATGAAAACTATGTAGGTTAGATGATAGCAGTATGTAGGAGTGTAAAGATTCACTAGCTTCATCCAGGTACTGAACATGAACTATTTATAACCAGGTAGGAGCCCATAAAAAGGGCTATCTATGTTAGAATTTGCAGTACAACATCTCAAATGAGTGTGCTGGATTAAAACCATCTCTTATCATTGTTGTGCTTCTTGAAAATCTTCGCATATCATTGAAAACGTTGCTGGTTTTTTTTATTTAACCCGTCCCGCTCCTTTGTACAGGTGCGGTCAGTGCGGATCCCACAGATTGGAGACAAGTTCGCCAGTCGGCACGGACAGAAGGGCACATGCGGCATTCAGTACCGGCAGGAGGTGACCTCTCCAACACAGAGACCACACAACCGCATTGGAGTGAAGCGCAACAGGCAATGATCAGTGGATTTTTTGCAGCAACGAGGGAGCTTCATCCCTACCCGTGTATGTATTGCAGGACATGCCGTACACGTGCGAAGGCCTCTCGCCGGATATCATCATCAACCCGCACGCCATCCCGTCTCGAATGACAGTCGGTCACTTGATCGAGTGCCTCCAGGGCAAGGTGCGTGCATCGCCCATCTCATCCTAGTGGGTGACGGGGAGCGGGCGGATGGTGTTACACACTCTCCTGGAGTTGCCCTCTTCCATCTTCACGTATGTGTGTATATATGTGTGTGTGCGTGCGCGGGTTTCCACATCCATCTGTCCTTCCTCTCTTTTATCAACGCCTCCCACTTGTGCGGTCGTAGGTGTCGGCGAACAAAGGCGAGATCGGCGATGCCACACCGTTCAACGACACGGTCAACGTGCAGAAGATCTCCAACCTACTGCACGAGTACGGCTACCACCTGCGTGGAAACGAGGTGCGCGCTGGCCCTAGCAACTGCATTGCGATGGCGATGGGCTGGGTTGGTCACTGACTGGGTTACCCCTGGGGTTTGTCACTTGCTGGGTCAAGTCATGGGCTGCGTTTTGTTACTGGCTGACACTGGGTGGGTTAAGTCGCATGTTGATTTCGCTGCAGACCGGGAAAGTCACTGGCTCGGTTGGTTACTCGTTGGCTTGGGGTAGCCATGGGCTGGCCAGGTTCAACACGAGTTGTTAGTTACCCTTTTGAGTTTGCCAAAGGGTAGACTATTCACAAATTGTGTTAATCATCCACTGAATTAGCCACAGGATGGGTTATCCCTAGAGTTGGGTTAATCACTCATGGATTGAATAACTGGCGGGATTATCCACGGTCCAAGTTGCGGATGCCTCGTCACCAATCTGGTTTACACGCAGGTGCTGTACAATGGCTTCACGGGCCGCAAGATGACGTCGCAGATCTTCATGGGACCCACGTACTACCAGCGCCTCAAGCACATGGTGGACGACAAGATCCACTCGCGCGCCCGTGGGCCCGTGCAGATCCTCAACCGGCAGCCCATGGAGGGGCGTTCGCGGTGAGACCACGGATTATAGGAGTGTGGGGGGTGTTCCACTTGTCGCGAGTCAGCTTTGCAGAAACTCGAAATCCTCTATTTAACGCCTCCTAGAAAAAGGCGCTGTAGTGGTTGCAAGTTGTGAATCCAAATTCTGGTTGAGAGATCAACTTTTAAACCCCCCTTCCAACCTTCCAGCTTCATTGAAATAAGTGCCATATATTTTTTATTGAGGGTGGTTGTAGTAAAGATGGACTTTTACCTACAAATATGAATGCGGATTTTCAACCACTAATTCAGGGCCAGCGGCGGAACATTGGAAATAACGCACCGCCCCTCGCCGCTCGTTTTCCATCTCGACGTTTGACTCGCCGTCGTTTTTTCCCCCCGTGCACAGCGACGGTGGGCTGCGTTTTGGCGAGATGGAGCGCGATTGTCAAATCGCGCACGGCGCCGCGCAGTTCCTGCGTGAGCGGCTGTTCGAGGTGTCCGACCCCTACCAGGTGCACGTGTGCAACCTGTGCGGCCTCATGGCCATCGCCAACACGCGCACGCACACCTACGAGTGCCGCGGCTGCCGCAACAAAACTCAGGTAACCCCCCCTCCCTCGCTTCCACCCCTTCTGTTTTCCGACTGCATGCGCATTTACACGAGGGATGTAAGAGTTAAACGCGTGGTCGATTCTGTTGTTGCGCATGGCAATATGTTCAGGAGCTACTAGCTACGACGAAAGGGCTTCAGTCGAGAGAATTCGTGTGGTTTCCTATCCCTCTGCTGAAGGTGTGCAGATTATTGATTAAGGTCAGGGTTTGTACTCATTCCGAGTCATTGTGTCGGCCTGGCCTCCTTTGGCACGCGTTTCTAAGTTGTCTTTGCTCCCGTGGTTCTCTAACCTCACTCCACAGTGGCATAATATTTTATTATTTACGACACCCATGAAGGTCTACTGGCATTTAATAAAGCACAAATAGGAGCAATGCAGTCTAGAATATGTACCCTGGCTGTTTGAGTCGTACAACATTGACTATGTAAGTAGCCATGGTATCAATGCTCTCAAATGTTTACTTCGATATTAGGCACAGAGTATTTCGTACGATCATTGTGCGTCCATAGGCATGAATAATTTTTGGCACAAATAAGTTTGTTTTGCGTGTACCACTGTAGTTACTCATATTTAATTTGAGAATAAACTTCAACCACATCTGCAGAATTGGTTTGTTAATAAAATCTGACCCTGAATCGTGATGATCATACAATAGTGAATTGTTTATATCCCTAGGTGGCAAGTAAATTGTATATATTTCTTGAGTAATTGAACCTTGCAGTTGAGAGCACACAGCTTCAACTTTGCACAATGCTGCTGGAATTTATAATTTACTTACGTGTGTGCCATTCACATAAGCAAATATAACCAGAAATTACAACATTTAATGTTAGTACAAAATCCAAAGTCTTTTTTTAAAGAACTGATGCCCCTTAACAAAGTGGAGGGTAGGGGGCAGACAAAGGCAAATTATAATGCAACAGGATGTGAAGGCCAGTCCGTCACAGGGGACTAAAATTAGCTCGGACATCCTCTGCTGGAACATGTCTCGCCCTGGGCATTGTTAACAGTTTTGTTTTCACGTAGAATTTTCCTTCGTATGCAAATCAAAAACCCCTCTTCACCTCTCACTCTCGGTGGTGATGTTGTAATCATCATGGCTGGAAGGTGGTTGATAGCCTATTGTGTTATAGTCATATAATTGCCGTAAGAATGCGGAATTCCCACCACTGGCTCAGGGGGGGGGGGGGCGCCCCCAGTGTTGATGAGTGCCGCTGCATTTCTCATTTTCAGCAGGGAGCCAACTTTATCAATTTTACTTGACATTTATTTAAATTGCTCCGTGTGTCCGTAACCGTTTTGTTGTCGTTCTTGCACAGATCTCGCTGGTGCGTTTGCCATACGCCTGCAAGTTGCTTTTCCAGGAGCTCATGTCCATGAGCATCGCTCCACGGATGATGATCACATAAAATCTGGAACCTTCCTGGGGCCAGAAAAATTACTGCCGACTGTCATTGCTGCCCTCCCAACCCGCCAGACAATCACAAACATCCCCAGTGACTCCAACTTTCCGGAAGACTCTTGCCTCTGCCAAAACTCTAAATATGAGGACCAGCACATTCTAAAAAAAAAGGACCAAGTAAAATAGGATCAACATGAACATATTCCTTGATGCATTTATTTTTATTGGCAAGTATTATTCTAGCCTTCCATTGCATAACATGATTTATTTGTTGTGACGCAAACCAGCTGTGCTAACAGCCTACCAGCCTCAAAAGGGAACATACTTTGATACTACAGGGCAGTTCGTCCTACATTAATTCCATCATTCCTACATTTAATAATTTATCTCCCGGTCATGCAACGCATTCATTCTCACCCTTGAATTCCTCCCTTTACTGAATCCTGGCAATCCTATCAATCACTGATATATCCCTCATGTGCTCACTTGTTCTCGCATACATTTATTTCCTTATTCTGTCACTCACGCTTCATTAATTTACTCATTCCTCCCTCATTCAGTTACTAATTTATCTCATTCACTCTCAATCCTCTTGTCTCATTCTTTCCTCATTTACGCACTCGATTTCCCATTTTCATGTGCTGCCTACTGGCGAACAGTAGCGGAAAATTTGATTTTGCAATGTACATAGTCACTTTTAAAATGACACCTGTTAAACTTCACTGCACATAAGCAGAATGTGTAAGTGTTTGAGGTTAAAATCTCTCATTCACGGATTCCTCTCATTGTCATTTTTATCTCATATGGTCACCTGGCTACCAGATGCTCTCCGATGACTTCTGCAGAGCCAGCCGTTGCTAAGGGACGCCTGTTGCTAGGGGACGCCTGTTGCTAGGGGACGCCTGTTGCTAGGGGACGCCTGTTGCTAGGGGACGCCTGTTGCTAGGGGACGCCTGTTGCTCGGGGACGCCTGTTGCTAGGGGACGCCTGTTGCTAGGGGACGCCTGTTGCTAGGGGACGCCTGTTGCTAGGGGACGCCTGTTGCTAGGGGACGCCTGTTGCTAGGGGACGCCTGTTGCTAGGGGACGCCTGTTGCTAGGGGACGCCTGTTGCTAGGGGACGCCTGTTGCTCGGGGACGCCTGTTGCTCGGGGACGCCTGTTGCTCGGGGACGCCTGTTGCTCGGGGACGCCTGTTGCTCGGGGACGCCTGTTGCTCGGGGACGCCTGTTGCTAGGGGACGCCTGTTGCTAGGGGACGCCTGTTGCTCGGGGACGCCTGTTGCTCGGGGACGCCTGTTGCTAGGGGAGACGCCTGTTGCTAGGGGAGACGCCTGTTGCTCGGGGACGCCTGTTGCTAGGGGACGCCTGTTGCTAGGGGAGACGCCTGTTGCTAGGGGAGACGCCTGTTGCTCGGGGACGCCTGTTGCTCGACTGACGGTCTTCTCAAGCAGCAGTGACACATTTGATTATGTAGTGCAGATAAGCACATCTGCGTTCCAAGTTTTTTTTTGTATTCCACAAGCGTTTTTTTCTGTTTCATGTCTACAACTCGGCAAGGAAGGGTGAAAATGTTTTCTTGCACATTGACAGACGACGGACTTTCCATCGATACCACGTTCGTACACACAGCTTGAAAAATGTAGATTTGTGTGAGGTGTGTTAAAAGCGGCACACGTACAACGGGATATTTTTTTTTCACATGTGGAGATTAGTTAGATCTGTTGCCACGAGGAGTGGCGGCGCGAGCCGTGTTCTGTGATGTTGCGGAAGCGTGGCTGCAGAGATTGTCAGTCGCCGAGGCTTTTAAATAAAAACAAAAAAAAGAACCCGCTTTGTCATATTTCAAATAAACTCCTTCACGTGTGTGTATTTTTATAGTTTATTGCTTTTTTATTAAAGAATCACTTTGTCGTTATATTTCTTGCGTTAAACGGTTTTAAAAACGACTCGTTTGCAAAAAGATGCAAGCAAATTAAGCTTCCAAACCTGCTTTAAGACAAAATCCCCCCACCAGTGTAAGTTTAATATGAATGCGTCGAGATTATAATAGCACCAAAACGTGGCTTTTACCATCGTGCCTTGCGTACAATGGCATCTTCGGATGTCTGCTTTACATCAATAATGCCAAAACCTTGTGTGTATTGCCTCTCCGTTAACATTACACACTCTCGCAACTAGAGGTTTAAGTGCAGTAATTAATAGAAGCTGCATTTGCAAATAAAAAATATATTGCTCGTCGAACGAGTTAATGTTTAAAGTAGCACGCAGTCAGTTCTCGCGGTAACGGAACTACAGCGATGGACAATGGAGCAGATGACCCACACATTTTAAAATCGTCGTTTGGTTATGTGTAGACTGGATCAGATTCGTCTACTATGGATGTCTTTTTATTTGCGCAATAATTGTCAAACACATGCCCCGCGGCAAATCGACAAGCCGTTGTTTCATCTGCATGGTCGAGAGGTGAATGTGGCCCTAGAAACCATTCCTCCCAGGGCAGATGTGGGAAATGAACAGTGGTTCTTTGGAGAGAATGGGCTCTTATCTGTGCAATGTGGAATTTCTATCGCTGGTTTTAAGAGCTTATCGATGGAGATGAATCACTGCTCCACACTTAGTCGAGCAAGGGACTTAAAATGTGTTCGTACAGCAGGTTGGAACGATTTACAGAGTAAAAAAAAAGGAGCCCTTTGCTACTTAGGTGTCGGATCATCCTGCCTCTTGTGCTGGTAATTCAGTTACGGCAGAAATGACAGTTACATGTGCCCGTGGTGTAAATGGTTAGGGGATGGACACGGGTCGTCGCTTGACCACCGCACGCGTGCCATGAGAAGTGCTGCTCGTGGCCACGTCGTGTGGATCCCTCCCGTGGCGGCGGCGGCGGCGACGCTGCAGAGGAAGACTTAGAGTTCCTCCTCTTTCTCTGTGATGGGGGGGAAGGGAAGGGGGGGAGCATGCGGCATGAATTTTGTCGACCGAACGATGCCAGGTTGTTGAATAAGACTGACTTTCCACGATAGACATGTTTGAATTTCAACCACCGGCTCAAGGCCACCGATGTATAGCGACTTGATGCCCGATGCACAAATACGAAGGAGGCATCGTCACAGTGATGTCTTCTGCTATCCCTGACGCAATCGTCTGGCTCGAACACCTAAATGTAAATGTATAGTTGCTGCTGCATTCAAGGCCACTGGTGGCTCCTGGTGGCCTTTGGTGCGGCCCTTGACAATACACAAGTGAAAACTCCCCCATCATCGTGCTGTCCAATACAATGGTTTAAAATGTGTGGCGGCCCTCACACTGATCATGTATTTTCGGCGAAAGACCCCCCCCCCCCCCCCCCTCTGAAAATTAGTGAAGAACACTGCTGGACATCAACATCGTCCATACGAAATAGACCATTGGAGATGAGCACAAGCAAATTATTATTTGAGCTTGTGATGCACAGCAGAAGAGAGATATCCAAAGTTTTACCAAAATGTTTCATCCGATGGCTCTTAGTGCTAAGTGTTCAATGGTAGAATTGTGCTCATCGTTTAGAGGTGCGTTTGCATTTAGATTAAATCCATGTTTAGCTGTTACCTGCACTACCATCTCTGGCCGCCTGGGGTCTCGTATTGACTGGAGTTCCTACCTACAGTAAATCCACGATTCCACCACAACGTTGAGACTCCTGGCAAACAAAAACCCTTACTGCGCAGATGTGGAAAATACAAGTGAGGTGAGGGAGATAATAGTCGAGTGAATGTTGAACGAAAGATCTTCAACAATTGTCTGGAGTAGGCATTAAATAAGACGGGTTCAGAGAGACGTTGAGTGGGGATGTGTGGGGACGAGCGAGGTCGGCAAGGACGAATTGGGGTGAGGAACGGCGAATGGAGGAGAGGGGGAAATCGGGAGAAGTGTTGGGGAGGTGAGAATGGAAGAGAGATGAGAATACGTGGACGTGATGAATGGGGAATGGGAGTGAGGACAGCTGAGGGGAGGTGGGGAAGAGAGAGGGGGGGTGAGGGAAAAGCCAGAGGAAATGAGAGGTGAGAAAAGGTTAATGGAGTTGAGGTGCAGGGGATGTTAAACGGCGTGAGGAGCAGTGTCGGTGAAGATGAGGTACGAATCTCGCTTTGTGAGACGTGAGCGAGAGGAGGTGATGTGTGCGTGTGGGATGTCGGCAAAGATGTGACGAGGATGTGACGAGGGTGTCGCCCCCCTCGCCCTGTGCCACTCACGGGTGGCCGTGGAGTGCTCCCTGGGGATGAGGTCGGCGCTGGCCGCCACGTGGATCGAGCCGACGGCGGCCGCCTCCCCCTGCGAGTTCTTGGCGTGGCACTCGTACTCGCCTCCATCGCTCTCCAGCAGCGGGGAGATCTGCGGGGAGACGCGAGACAAAGACGCATCGTACACACGGCGCTCTCCCGCCCATCACGGGGAGATCTCTATGTTGCATGTGTGGTGAGCGTGGCGCGTCGTTTGAAAAGTGCGGCGTGTGTTTTTATGTTGAACTTCTTTAGAGCCATACGTAGCCAACCGTGCGAATCGGAGGTGTGGGGGAAAGACAACAAAGCAAACCCAAAGAGCAGCTCTAAACGTATGAGTGCAGTGCGAGTGGCTTGGTGTGTGTGTGTGATGTGGTGTGGTGTGAGTGGTGTGAGTGGAGTGGTGTGAGTGGTGTGGTGTCAGTGGTGCGGTGAGCACGGCTGTGGTTCGGTGAGTCTCACGTGAGTGGGGTGTTGAGGGTGGTGCGGTGAGGGTGGTGAGACGAGGGTGGTGCGGTGAGGGTGGTGTGGTGAGGGTGGTGCGGTGAGGGTGGTGTGGTGCGAGACGCACCAGAACCCATCCCGTGACCTCGTGTTTCTCGGGGCCTCCGCGCGTCTGGATGGCGAGGTTGTCCCGATCTCCGGGCAGAAGCTCCATGCGCTCCACTCCCACGGCGCTCTTCACGATCTGCGGGATCAGGCGCGGGTTCAATCACTCGTCAATTCGTGGTCAACAACAACGAGGGCCATGGTCTATCCACTGGTGGATGAAGGTCTCCCCCATAGTCCTGTGGTGGTGACAAAATCAAACTTCGGGTTTATTTTGTTGAAGCAATGTGAGATTTCAAAGAGACCCGAGGAAAGTCGTATTTGCAATGGTGATCGTCTCACTCCTGTACTTGAAACGATGTCATTGCGGTATTTAAAATATTATAGACATACATACATACACGCAGCATCATCCACATAGTCACATCTCTCCAGGTGCTGTGGCACCACAATCCAATTCACTCCTGCATAATAACATGTATTATAACCCTCTCACATTTATAACCATATTACACGCATCATCACATCCCATCACTCCTGGCATGGTTGTCTGGCTTGACCACCTGATTGTGACATTGTAGTTGTTTGCTCTGCATCGACATCAGCCGTACGCATGAAGAAGAATAAGATCTCGAGATTGAAAACTCGATTTATTTGGAACTTCGTTTGTGTTTAGTTGTCCTTCCCCCGCACTTCCAATTACCACGGTTGATTGCGTACGGTGCAAAAGAAGTTCAACAGATATACTAAACCGACTAAAATAAATTATCAGTCATCTCTCCACTGCTGGATAATTGCCCCCTCACACTGTCGCCATTCCTTACTTGGTGAAGCTGGGTTTTATATTATTTTAATGCTTTCATGATAAACTTTTCTCGAATTGTAAATGTTGTGGGTTTATTCTCCAACACGACGGGTGTGCTTAACTGGAAGCCTCACCAAAGACTTGGCAAGAGGGTCCTGCCAAGTCTTTGTTGTTTTGTGTGTGTGTGTATGGAGTGACGCTGTTGGCCGTTGAGTACGTTCGTCCCGATTCGTGCGATTCTAAAAAGGCAATTTGCTTTTTTAGAATTTCAGCAGCACTTAGTGGCGATTTCAGATTGTGGCGCCCGCCACGCTGTCGATCAAGCGGTGCTTCACCTTTCCTGCAGCCTGTACCCCCCTTTGAGTCTCAGAAAGGGCATCTCGCACCCCCCCCCCCCCCGGGGCTTGCATACACCCCAGGTGAAGAGCCACTGCTCTCGTTGTTGGCCTGGGGGGCTGATGGCATCGCTTCCCTCTGGCTTAGCGTTGATATTATTGGAGAGCAAGCAAAACAACGCCTCGTGGTTACACAACGAGTTGGAGCTCTTGGTTGCTGGCAAACTGCCATGAGGGGGTTTGGGTGAGTTTGTGGAATGCTTTGGTGTCTAGACGCAAACATTTCGGGCTTAACACACCGGCACGTGAGGAGTTCATGTCACCCACGTGTTTATTATGTGTATATACTCTTTGGTTCTTTCGGTAAAGTCACGTGATTTATTTTATTTTATACCTACGTGACTTTACCGAAAGAATCAAAAAGTATAGATTCCTGCAGTCACGAAAGTTTCAAATCAAGAATGTTTATTATGCTTTTCGATAAAAAACAAAATCTGAACTAATTACCAATTTGTCGTTTTAGATACGTCTTTATGGGAATACCGTACAGCATTATGTAGTCAGTAATTTGCTATTGCAGATTTAACAGGGTGATGGACACAATTATTGGGGCTACAATGTTAGTTAAATCTTCAGAAGCACTCTTTTTCCGCACAAGGGTTAGACACACCAGGACCTACAAACACACCAGGATCTACAGACACACACCAGGACCTACAAACACACACCAAGGCCTATAGACAGACCAGGGTCTATAAACACACAAGGGTCTATAGCAGTGTTCTTGACTAATTTTCAGAGTGGGGGGGGGGGGGGGCACCTTCGCCGATGAGACATCGGTGTGTGGGCCACCACACATTTGAAAACATTTGGTGTTTGACAGCACAATGCATGGTGAGGGGGGTGGGGGTGTTTTCACATTTGTTTATTGTCGGGGGCCGCACGTCAGGGGCCGCACTAAAGACCACCAGAGGCCACCAGTGGCCCGCGGGCCATGCAATGAAGATCCACTCTTCCATAGACACCCGCCAGGGCCTTTAGACACACACGCAGACACGCGTGGCTGGTGGAACAAAAAAAAGTGATGGTTTTTTTATAAAATTTTCTATTTAACTAAAATAATTCATGGTTATTTCTTTGAACATAAAACACGAAGGCCGTTGGGGAATGGCCCCCGCTCCCAAGGCCTATTGAGTCGTCGCTGCACCACTCCCCCGCGATATTAGCCGAGGACATTGAGATCCGAAACGGGGGGAAGGGGGGAGGGACAAAAACACGGGGACGTTTCTATTTGGGGGGAGGAGAGGGCGTTTTCAGTGGCCCCCGCTGCGAGGGGGTCCTTGGGTGGGGGGGGGTCACTTTTTAGAAGCCGCTCGACGCTCCGCCTTTGTTTTTGTCCCGATTGTGAGTGGGTTTATTCGCCTGTGAAAATCTACCCCGAAGAGGCAGGGAGACGGAGACCGAGACGACGGAGAAGAAAGAGGGCGGCCCGCGGGACCAATCTGTGGCCTTCATCGTGGAGTCTCAAGCGTGAAAAATGTGTCTTTGTGGTGGCTTTGTGGTGGCTTTGTGTTGTGTCTTTGTGTTGTGTCTTTGTGGTGGCTTTGTGTCGTGTCTTTGTGGTGGCTTTGTGTTGTGTCTTTGTGTTGTGTCTTTGTGGTGGCTTTGTGTCGTGTCTTTGTGGTGGCTTTGTGTTGTGTCTTTGTGGTGGCTTTGTGTTGTGTCTTTGTGTTGTGTCTTTGTGGTGGCTTTGTGTTGTCTTTGTGGTGGCTTTGTGTTGTGTCTTTGTGTTGTGTCTTTGTGGTGGCTTTGTGTTGTCTTTGTGGTGGCCTTGTGTTGTGTCTTTGTGGTGGCTTTGTGTCGTGTCTTTGTGGTGGCTTTGTGTCGTGTCTTTGTGGTGGCTTTGTGTTGTGTCTTTGTGGTGGCTTTGTGGTGGCTTTGTGTCGTGTCTTTGTGGTGGCTTTGTGTCGTGTCTTTGTGGTGTGTCTTTGTGGTGGCTTTGTGTTGTCTTTGTGGTGGCTTTGTGTCGTGTCTTTGTGGTGGCTTTGTGTTGTGTCTTTGTGGTGGCTTTGTGTTGTGTCTTTGTGTTGTGTCTTTGTGTTGTGTCTTTGTGGTGGCTTTGTGTTGTCTTTGTGGTGGCTTTGTGTCGTGTCTTTGTGGTGGCTTTGTGTCGTGTCTTTGTGGTGGCTTTGTGTTGTGTCTTTGTGTTGTGTCTTTGTGTCGTGTCTTTGTGGTGGCTTTGTGTTGTCTTTGTGGTGGCTTTGTGTCGTGTCTTTGTGGTGGCTTTGTGTTGTGTCTTTGTGGTGGCTTTGTGTCGTGTCTTTGTGGTGGCTTTGTGTCGTGTCTTTGTGGTGGCTTTGTGTTGTCTTTGTGGTGGCTTTGTGTCGTGTCTTTGTGGTGGCTTTGTGTTGTCTTTGTGGTGGCTTTGTGTCGTGTCTTTGTGGTGGCTTTGTGTCGTGTCTTTGTGGTGGCTTTGTGTTGTGTCTTTGTGGTGGCTTTGTGTTGTGTCTTTGTGGTGGCTTTGTGTCGCGTCTTTGTGGTGGCTTTGTGTTGTGTCTTTGTGGTGGCTTTGTGGTGTGGCTTTGTGCTGTGTCTTCGTGGTGGCTTTGTGTCGAGTCTTTGTGGTGGCTTTGTGTCGCGTCTTTGTGGTGGCTTTGTGTTGTGTCTTTGTGGTGGCTTTCAGTTGTGCGTTGTGTGCGCGCTGGAATGTGCCCCCACTCCGCGCTCCCAGCGGAGTGCGAGATGTTAACTACCTCGCCTGATACACAGGAGGCCGTGGGTTCGATCCCGACCCTGACGGCTGCTGTGTAGTTGGAGTTTGCGCGTTTCTCTCTCTTCCCATGGTCGTGTGGATTTTTCTCCGGATCCTCCGCTTTCCCCTCCACATTTAGAATCAACATCACGTGTTGAGAGTATTTGGCTGCTATACATTTCCACACGATGATAAGGATAAGCCACTTCGTTGAGCTATCATTTGTGATAACCAGGTTTCTTCTGAAACATATATTTTTAAGCTCAGCGAGTCTTACGCGGTAAAAGTAAAAAATAGTTTCGTTTTACCTCCCATCCACACGTGGCTGGATTCTAGCGCGACGGATCGACTTGTGAACATGTCTCGTTGGTAATTGCGAGACGGCGCTAGCTTGCTATGAGAGTGCCAGTGCAGAGTATGGGTCAGGACTTGCCGTTGAATGCTGGTAGATTGTTGTACACTATGCCAAGACCAGCCCCCCCCCCTCTCTCACGAAGACAAAGATACCCCGTATAGCCTGAACAGACTGTTGGGGCAAGTGCTGTTAGCGACCACCTATGAAGGCCGGCACGGCACACGAGGGGGTTAGTTGGCCAACACCTCGCCCGGCCGCCTTTTTATCCTGATTAGCGATGTTTACACACCACGCCGTGTACTCATTTAAGGCTGAGTCGATCGAGGAAAGGCGCAGTACCAGTTACACTATTCACCACTCTTAATGACCATGAGCAAGATAACTAATTCACGTCACCGAGTTCGCAGTGCAGTGCGCTAACCACTAAACCATCGCTCCCCAACCGCTACGCTGCGCTATGATTTGCACGCACGCAGAACGATGCAGACCAAAAACTGAAACATTCCTTGATCAGAAACCTATGCTGACACAAACGTACAGTCAACGAAAGTTGCAGGCAAAGAGAAGGCAGTTAGATTATCATGACTGGTTTATAGTTCGAAAATGATCCCAAACTGGATCAAAACGCCACTGCAATTGTGCTAGGATTGAAGAGAAGCCAGCACTTCATGGTGTGGGGAGACGACTATAATGTTTTCCGCCAATGATGATGATGATGGAAGTGGTAGTGGTGGAAATTGGCTGTAACGCGTGGAGAGAGTGACAATTTGAACCCGACTGCGTTATGGAAGGAATTAAGGATTCATATTTTGTTATAATTTGACTTACAGAATGACCCCTAGACTAACAGAGAAATCCACAAACAAGCACAGAAACCCACAGACGTGCTCAGAGAACCACAGACACACACAGATACCCACAGACACACACAGAGACCCACAGACACGCACAGATACCCACAGACACACACAGAGACCCACAGAGACCCACAGACACACATAGACCCACAGACACACACAGAGACCCACAGACACACAGAAAGCCACAGACACGCTCAAAAACTCACAGACACACAGAGAGACCAACATACACGGAGCGAAGCTCTTCCTCCTCGCCCTCCTCCTCCTCAGATCTCGTCTATGGTCCAGATCGAGTAGGGGTGGGGGGAATAATTTCTGAGTTCCCAAAAAAAATTCTTCCCATTTCCAGCCCTGGGAGGAGGTGGTGAGGGAGATGATGATGACCATTGAAGGTGATCATTATCACGACACATAGTTGGGGCGAGTTATTCGATAGTGACTGAGATGTGGTCACGTAAGAAAGGGGGGGGGGGTGTAAAATATCTCACGATGATGGCTTTTGCGATTAGCATCGAGGAACACGGCGGTGGGAGGATGGCACACGTTGGTGAGGGGTTGTATTCGTGAGGAATCTAAACGGTGCTTTGATCCGATCCATCACACTTGTCTCTCATAGCTCCGACAAGCCCGCACACGCTTGCTAGCCCAGGTCTTTGCCAAGAGCTCGATACATTAAATAAAACCCGCGGCACGCGAAGGACATTACACACCAAGTGCTTGCCAAAAATGAACCACGGTACCTCGCTCATCTCGTCAAGGAGCATCAATCATCACGCGAGCTCCGGTCATCCTCACAGCAGCAGATTTTGGTTGGCCATCGAACAAAGATGGTCGCCGCATCACGCACTTTCAGATGCTCTTCTGCTGTCCGTCTGGAATGCTCTTCCTTCCAATATTAAGAAGTCCACTGGAGCTATGCGCTTTTAAATTTAGATTGAAAACTAATTTCTGTAGAACTGCTTTTTGTGTTTAGCTTGTTGTCCTTGCCCCGCACATCCAATTATCACGATTGGCTACGTACGGTGCGAAAGAAGTTCAACATACATACATACAACACTGTACGAACGTTGTTTGGGAAAGTGCGGGGTACGAAGTTTGCGTGCAGCGTGTTAGCGATCAAACGCGACCGTCGGCCGGCCTTGCAGTGGAACGGTGAATATCCTGTGGCATCATTCGCAAGAGTGGCATCACTGTGCGTGCCGGGTCATTTAGACCGAATCCTAAAGGTGTAACAATAATGATTCCCCGCCTCCATGAATCAATGAATCGTCATGATTTAACTCGCCAATCGATTCTTGATTTGTCCTTGTAGAGTGTTGGGAATCTTTCTTGATACAAATATCTAGGATCTAAAAGTATCATGAAGCAAAAATTATTTCTTTGATCAGATGAGCATTGAGGCAATGTTCATTTCCTGTTCACAGCCCTAAGCCAGTGGCGCAAAATTCCATATTCCTATGGCAGTGGGTCTATTCATGATCTCCACAAAGTGGTACTCGTTTTATCGATCACCAAGTGATGATGAGTTGAGCCAACCCGCAGCCAAGATTTGAACTCGCAACATTCCGAATGCAAACCGCAAGCGCTACCGCCGACCTTGACTGTGAGAATACGTTTCATTGTGTCTGTCGCGCAATGAAGCAATACAATGTTCGAATCCTGCTCAAGGCCACCACCAGTGAGGATTATCTGCACCGGTCATGGCCCTCCCGTAGGTCGACTCAGCCTTAAATGAGTACCTGGTGCGATGTGTCAACATGTGTAAACATCGCCACTGGGGAGACAAAGGCGGTCGGGCGTGATGTTGGCCACCCACCCCCTGGTGTGCCGTTCTAGCCTTCATAGGTGCTCGCTAACAGCACTTGTCCCAACAGTCTGTTCAAGGCTATACGGGGGATATCTATCTATATATAAGTTAAAAATTGTGGGTTTGTGTGTGGGTTTGTTTGTGGTCGCGCGCTTGCAAACTATTTGGCTCTCCAACGGTGGTGTTCACGTAAAAAACATAGCCAGGTACCACACCGCAAGCCCCGCCGTGACCAAGCGCTATTCCTTTTTCACATCTGTTAACTTTAAATTTGTTTAATTAGCAATTTTGTGCGATTTATGTGCGCTAGCTTTTTATTTAATTATTTATGGCGCGTGCACGACCATACCAACTCACGCGCCTGCGCCTTTGGTGGGGGGGGGCTCATGCCAAGTCGCACGCCTTTGGTGGAAGAGAGGGGGACATTTTCTTTTGCGTTAAAAATGCTATTAAAATATACTAAACGCTCAGGTAAATTCTTCACTGTCCCCGCCCACCCCGATGTGTGCAGTTACTACTATATACAGTCGCTAGATGCTACCACTATAGGGCGTAGATATTACTGCAGACCGGCCGGGGAGATCGTGGCTGGGTGGGGGGGGAGGTCAGGGCTAGCAGCCCAGCCCCAGCCTGCCAAGGTGCCACCTCGGCCAGCTGGACAATATAGGCGAGACCGGAGGCTCTGCACGGGACTAGGCCTCACCACGCCACTCTGTCAGTTGGATACTTTGTGCTATAGAGTCGATAAGTACTGCTATATAGTCAGCATGTACTACTGTAGTGATAGCAGGTACCACCACAGTCGGTATGCACTGCTGTAATCATAGCAGGTACCACCACAGTCAGTATGCACTGCTGTTCGATTTTGAAGAGTAGGTTTGAAAAAAAATTTGGACCCGGACAACGCCGGGTACTTCCCGCTAGTTTGTCTGTATAACGCTATATAGAGTGTATCGTGATATGTGAAATCATCTACAGCGAAGTGGAATTAATTGGATGTTCTTTATAATTATGTGACGCTGACAAATCTACGTATATGATATGAATTGCAGTGGAAAAGAATCGGGTAAAATAATCTATAGCGGCTTAAAAAAAAACCTAGAAAAACAACTGCTTACGAATTGTAAACAATTGATTATTTGAGCATAAGATTCTATTTTCATTTCACTCCCCACACCAAAATGCGAACCGTGTAACTGACTGACCCCCATCACGACTTAGAGGACAAAACGATGACCGAGTTTGCCTCCAGCACAAGCCTGCCACTGTGTCTGAACTGAGGCTCCGATTGTTCTGGAAGTGCGCAATTTTTAGATGTTGTAATCGAGGCCTACGAAAGGGAATTGACTTTGGTTGAGTCTTCCGCAAATGCTGTTGTTTTGCAAAAATCCTCCCTGTACCGTGCCCCCCCGCTCCCTCCTCAACTTCCCAGCAGCCCCTAAGAAACAACCACTGTTCCCCAGGGTCAAGCAACCTCTGTTCTAGATTTAAGAACTTGACGAAGTTCTCCCGCTCTCTCTTCCCCCCTCCCCCCCACCTCTCTGTCTCTCTCTGCCCCTCTCTGATTGAGTCCAGATTGGAGGGCAATCGTGTTGCATGCAAGAACACAAATCGTCTTGTTTGAACAAAATTCCCACCGCTTAAAATACCACCATAGTCCCTGGCACAGCAACGGTCTCTCAGTAAATATGTCGGTGGCAGTGACCTAAGTGGAACAAGTCTGCCACGAATGAATCACCCACGAGCGGGTTATTTCTCATGGGCGCCTGGTACCGTAGCTAAGCGGAAACGGCAGTAATATTAGGAGCAAAAATGCGAATGAGGTAATGGGCAGTGAGTATTCCAAGTCGAGATGGGATAGCCAATTATGTAAGTGCCATAATGGAATGCTCTACCGATCGTCGTCAGCATTGCTCGACTGAGAGCGCGGAGAGTGCTGGGGAAAAAAAGGTCTCACCCTCCGTTCTCGCGTGTGACGCTGGACGGGAGGTGATGGGTGGTGCCTGGTGACGTCACCAGCTGCATTGTGCTGGCCGTGGCTTATGAAGGGGTGGCCCCAATTTGTAAAAAGGGCCACAGACGAAGTACAACAGTCGATGTAACTTTGATCATTTTACTCATTCGTTTACATTGACTCAATTGGCTAATCACGCCTAATCTATCAGAAGGGCCCTGCCAGGCCTATCGACAATAACAATAAAACTTCACTTAGAGAGCCCCATTCACAAAAAGTCACTCCAAGGCACTTTGCAGTATAAATACGTCGCGATTAATTTAAAGTTCTGTTTGTTATTTTAAGTTGTGTGTTTTTGGGCTTCGTGGGAGATCGTTCGTTGTCTGCTGACCTCATCAGCTGGGACTCCCATCCCTCCCAGCCGTCCGTGCTGTAGACTCCCTGCCTCTGTGTTCAAGAGCAGGTTCAATACCTTTATTTTTTACCCCTCTCTGTAAAATAACTATGGATGTTGAGCTTCGTTTGCACTGTACGTAGCCAACCGTGCTAATGGAAGGTGCGGGAGAAGAACAAAAAACGAACACAAAAAGAAGTTCTCAAGAAAATAGTTTAAAATTTATAATTAATAGTGCATAGCTCCTGTGGCTTCTTGATATCGGAAGCAAGAGCATTCTAGACAGCCGCAGAAGCGCATCTGAATGCGCGCGATGCAGTGACCGTCTTTGTTCGATGGTTCTGCAAAAGCCTCTGCGTCTTGAGATGCAGTGCCATTTATACTCCGCTGTATAAATCCACATTTGTATGTGCACTGCATTATGTCGATTTCAACAGCTGCAGGATTTCGCAGAAGGCAAGAAGCAAGCGAAGGTGACGTGCAGTGGCATCAGCGCCGGCCACGATGACCTCTCGGTGTCACAGCTGTCGCGACGACGTCGCTGGCTGGTGCCGAATGCGACTCGCTCCCCGGCACGGAGCGTGACCGCGAAACCCGACGTGGATCGGTCCAAGTTCTTGCTGGGCCCTTGGCCAAAGTTGCATAACGGGCCCCCTATTTATTTTTGTTGCTTTAAATAATGTTTTTTTTTTATTAATTGACTTAATGCATTTCAGTTTCTACTGTTTTGTGTGAAAATAGTTGAATGGTAATTATTGGAAATAATTGGCTTCATACTGACCGCATTTATTTATTTGGAAAATGCTTTTAAATTAAATAAAATACTGACCACATTCACATTGTACGCATTGTAGCTCTTGTGAATCATTCATTTAGTTCATAGCTTGTTAATTTGTAGACGATAATCAGTGGTCTTGAATTGAGACCTGTATCGTTAGATGATGATGACAGTAGTGATGTTGGTAACGATGATGATGAGCGTGATGATGACTATGACAGTAGTGGGGGTTGCGATGATGGCAGTAGTAGTGGTTGTGATGATAATGTTGAAGACAATGATGGTGGTGGTTGCGATGATCATGTTGAAGATAATGATGGTGGTGGTTGTGATGATCA